>NC_036855.1:44938392-44999179 GCF_002910315.2 Salvelinus sp. IW2-2015 | reverse complement strand
TTGTTATCATCTATGCATAGTCACTTTAATAACTCTATCTACATGTACATATTACCTCAACTAACCGGTGCCCCAGCATATTGACTCTGTCCCGGTACCCCCCCTGTATATAGTCTCGCTATTGTTATTTTACTGCTGCTCTTTAATGACTTGTTACTTTTATTTCTTATTCTTATCCGTATTTTTTTCAAGTACATTGTTGGTTAGGGRCTCGTAAGTAAGCATTTCACTGTTGTATTCGGCGAATGTGACATCAAATTTTATTTGATATTAGGTAGTTGTTGGGGAATTGTTAGATTACTTGTTAGATATTACTGCGCTGTCGGAACTAGAAGCACAAGCATTTCGCTACAATCGCATTAACATTTGCTAACAATGTGTGTGACCAATCAAATTTGATTTGATTTGCTTGAAAAACACTATTTGATACTACTTTTATTTTTCACAATACATCCATATTGGCATGAATCCCAATGCGTTTCAGGTGCCATAGACTTTAGACTTAAATGGGAACAATTCTTGTTACTTCTAGTCTTCTAGAAATGCCATTCAAACTTTAAAATGTGCAGACCGGTCTGGAATATTGTGCTTGTATACTGACCACAACTACTGACCACTACTGACTACACAGCTACTGACCACACAACTACTGAACCACACAACTACTGACCACAACCACACAACTAATGACCACCCAACTACTGACCACAACTACTGACCACAGCCACAGGCCTACTGACCACAACTACTGACCACTGCCACACAACTACTGATCACAACTACTGACCACCACTGACCACACCTACTGACCACATCCACACAAATACTGACCACAATTACTGACTACAACCACACAACTACTGACCACAACTACTGACATAATTACTAACCACAACCATACTACTACTGACCACAMGTACTGACCACAACCGCACAGCTACTGACCACAACCACAAAACTACTGACTGCCCTTACTGACCACAACCACACAATTACTGACCACATTTCTGACCACATCTTCTGACCACAACTACTGACCACAACCACACAACTACTGAACACAACTACTGACCACATAAATATTATAGAGCTAAAGAACCTTCAACACAACTACTGACCACACAACTACTGACCACAACTACACAACTACTGACCACAACTACACAACTGCTGACCACAGCTACAAACAYCACCCCAACATTGACATGTAAAGACGGCCTCAACTTAGATCGCTTCAACACAGCTTTTTGCTACCATTCCTACTTCATAAACTAAAAAACTGCTTGTTGGCAGGCTTCATCATTCAAAACTGAAATCGTTGCCACAAAACATTCAGAATGTTCAGACAAAAACATTTTGAGAGCTTAAAAACACAGTATATGGCTTCTGATGATATACCTAGTACTCACTTTAGCCTACTGTACTAGCGCACTATAACCCACTATAATTACTGCACACCTACAAACCATCACAAAATAAGTTACTATAACTAACATATAGCCTATGAAAACCCTATTACTACCATCGCTACTACTACCATTACTACTACCGTCACTACCACTACTACTACTATTTCACAACCAKAAATACCTTAACACTAGCAAGCACACCATATTTACTTCAACAAATGTAATTTTCTATGTATTTATTATGAATGCTTCTTTGTCAGGTACAAGGTTAGTGTAGGGGAGTGGAAAGGAAGATGTGGGAACCCTGAGAAGCTCTCTGCAAATGGCCTTGTTGCTTACCTGTGCCAGGCCAAGAGTAAAATGTCAGCGCTCTGTAGGCAGCTTTGTGAGGCATGGATTCAACCAGCAAAGCCCTCAGGCCTAAAAAGCCTCTGCACCAATATCACAGAGGGTTTTGTAAAGGATTTTCTCTGAAATATGAAATTTGTGAAATCGAAGTTTGATGTATTCAGGGAAGCTCACCATTTGTGTATTTTGTGGTGGTTGCAATAACACGAAACATAACTAAATGTTTATTTAAAGCCACTTTATCACTAGAGTTTTTTGGGGGGTTTCAGGTGAAGCTGCTGATCTAGGCAGGGACATCGAGATGTTGGCAAGTACATTAATAGATTTTAAAGGAGCTTCCAGCAGCATGTCCCTTGGGCCAAGCYGGATAGTAGAGCTTGATGAGGTGCAACAGTTCAAATAAGCTTATTATGTATATAACGCAATGGACATAGATATAATKATAGTACTGTAGTGTATCACTACAACTGATTACTCAAAAGTAATACACAATAACACAAACATTACTGGCCTGTCTTGGGATTACTGGCCTGCCATGGCATGTGAGCATTGATAATCCATTATCATTGTGCAATCTCTTTCACATATTGCTCATTCACAAAAATATCTACCATATGTTTACATAAAGTTATTATTCTGTCCTCCAGAGCAACACTGAAGGACGTGGTCGCAGTTCTAGCCTCCCATTCAATTTGGCCACTCATGGTCTGGTAGGAAATCTGCTTAGCCATTTCAGCAATRTGTTGGACAAGTGCATGACAGAAAGAGAGAAAATATTACAGGACAAAATAAACTGAAATAAGCTTTCTAATTGTCTGATGTCTTTAATGAGTCAAGTTTGACAATAGCTCAGGGAATATACTGTATACAGTTTAATTAATAATTGTCACACCAGCCTTCGCTTTGGCTCTCCCTCCTGTCCAACTCAGGTGTTCGGCGTTGCCAGCCTTCTAGCTGCTGCCGAACCTACTGCTGGCAAACGCCCTTCACTCGTCAACCCCGGACTTGTCTTGTCATCATTACACACACCTGGTTCCAATCCCCACTCTATCACATATACTCCCTCTGTCATTTGTCTTTGTCGGTCATTGCAAATGTTACTTGTTTTCCTGAGAGGAATCTCTCCTACGATTTCCTGAGTACTTTATATTTTGCACTTTGGGTTTGCCCTGTGCCTTTTTGTTTATGAAGATATATTTTGAGCACAACAGCGTTTGGGTTTCGTCCTGCTTTGATCTATGGTGCTTAAATAAACTCAGTAGTTCTAAACTTGCTACTGCCTCCTGCCTATTCTCTACACCAGTAACAATAATGTACATCAATAAACGCATAGACATTTCATTTACAGTCCTCACACAATTTTTTAAAGTTTTACCTTTATTTAACTAGGCAAGTCAGTTAAGAACAAATTCTTATTTCAATGACGGCCTAGGAACAGTGGGWTAACTGCCTTGTTCAGGGGCAGAACGACAGATTTTTACCYTGTCAGCTCTGGGATTCGATCTTGCAACAAACGCTGTGTCAGTGTTAACATTCTTGACTGCCTTTTTTCTCTGACTACCCTGTTGTGTTTTGTCCATGTATTCTCCGACTGTATGGATGTGGAGGTGTGATTCTGCGGACTGATGCTGCAAGAGGGAAATTTACCAAAGGCAATCATGTAGGCTCTCTCTACAGAGTTGCACAACTCTGTCTCCATGTACTGAGAAGAGGTGCTCCACTGGTGAAGCTCAGCAAGCATGGTCTGTGTGTCAGTATCTGTAGCAGGGGTCAGTGTGTGTAGCAGCGGTGGGGATGTTGCTGAAAAATAAGTGCTTGGTGGTTGATTGATGTAGCTACCTCATGCTCAGTTTGCTCCTCTGTTATCATGTGATAAACATTTTGACAGACACACTTTTGCCCAAAGCTACTGGTGTTACATGAACAATAACCATTCTCCATATTGACAACACCAGTACTACCTTTGTCCAAAAATACAGTTAAGACTGTTTCTATCAAGCAGGTCTGATTTCTTCTCCACTACTTYTCCACTATGATAGTCAGGTGATATTCTCCACTATCACCTGACTATCACTGACTGACCTCTGGCTGACAACACCATGTTTGCAAAGTTTAGGTACTTGCACACATTTCCTGACTGAGAGGCTCTGCATTCACATGTGAAGTTCACAAGATCAACAAGGTATGCCTAGTGGTTAGAGCATTAGGCCAGTAATCAAAAGGTTGCTAGATCAAATCCCTGAGCTGACAAGGTAAAAATATGTCGTTCTGCCTCTGAACAAGGCAGTTAACCCACTGTTCCTAGGCCGTTATTGTAAATAAGAATTTGTTCTTAACTGAAAACTTGGCTAGTTAAAAAGCTAAATACAGGTGCTATTGCAGTCAATCACCAGGACATCACCCACTACATTCCTCATCATCTTGGCAACTTCAGTGACAGAGGAGTCCTTCCTGGCAGGTTTCATGCGTCCGATAATTGTCAGGTGATCTAAGTTAATATGTCAAGAAGATGGTCCTCCCGAGTGACGCAGCAGTCTAAGGCACTACATCTTAGTGCCAGAGGCATCACTACAGATCCCGGGTTCAATCCCGGCTTGTGACGCAGACGGCTGTGACCGGGAGACCCATGAGGCAGCACACAATTGGCCCAGCATCGTCTGAGTTAGTGGATGGTTTGGCTGGCCAGGAAGTCATTGTCCCATCATGCTCTAGTGACTCCTGTGGCGGGCCGGGTGCATGCACAGTGACACTGTCACCAGTTGGACGGTGTTTCCTTCAACACATTGGTGCGGCTGGCTTCTGGGTTAAGCAAGCAGTGCGGCTTGGCAGGGTCGGGTTTCGGAGGACATATGGCTGTGGACCTTCGCCTCTCCCGAGTCCGTACGGGAGTTGCAGCGATGGGACAAGACTGTAACTACCAATTTGATAACACGAAAAGAATACGAAAAAATATATAAATATGTCAAGAGAATAATGACTCATGACATACAATAATATAAATGCAACATGTAAAGTGTTGGTCCCATGTTTCATGAGCTGAAATAAAAGATCCTATAAATGTTTCATACGCACAAAAAGCTTTTTTCTCTCAAATTTTGTGCACAAATTTGTTTACGTCCCTGTTAGTGAGCATTTCTCCTTTGCCCAGGTAATCCATCCACCTGACAGGTGTGGCATATCAAGAAGTTGATTAAACAGCATGATCATTACACACGTGCACCTTGTGCTGGGGACAATAAAAGGCCCCTCTAAAATGTGCAGTTTKGTCACACAACACAATGCCACAGATGTCTCAAGTTTTGAGGGATCGTGCAATTGGCATGCTGACTRCAGGAATGTCCACCAGAGCTGTTGCCAGAGAATTGAATGTTMATTTTTCTTCCATAAGCCTCCAATATCGTTTTAGAGAATTTGGCAGTACATCCRACCAGCCTCACAACCGCAGACCACGTGTAACCACGCCAGCCCAGGATCTCCACATCCGGATTCATCTGCGGGATCATCTGAGAACAGCCACCTGGACAGCTGATGAAACTGTGTGTTTGCACAACCGAAGAATTTCTGCACAAACTGTCAGAAACCGTATCAGGGAAGCTCATCTGCATGCTCGTTGTCTTCACCAGGGTATTGACCTGACTGCAGTTTGGCATCTTAACCGACTAAAGTGGTCAAATGCTCACCTTCAATGGACACTGCCACGCTGGAGAAGTGTGCTCTTCATGGATGAATTCAGGTTTCAACTGTACCGGAAAGATGGCAGACAGCATGTATGGCGTCTTGTGGGCAAGCGGTTTGCTAATGTCAACATTGTGAACAGAGAGCCCTATGATGGTGGTGGGGTTATGGTATAGGCAGGCATAAGCTACGGACAATGAACACAATTGCATTTTATTGATGCCAATTTGAAKGAACAGAGATACCGTGACGAGATCCTGAGGCCCAAATTTAAATAAGAGTTATATATAGTAAAGACACCAAGAGACAACAATGTATAAAACTTTAGGCAACCTTGGACCTCTCGGTGGTGGGGTCTCCCATGTGATGAGCAAAATAGAGGGAGCACTGGAGGAGGAAACCACGGCATTTGGATGGAGTCCTGTCATATATGTCCGGGAGGGACAAATGGGCATCGCTGACCTGGGCAGACTGCTGAATGGGCTGGAGTGCTGACTCGCTGGGTTGACTCATGGTAGAAGACCCCCTGCTCGTTGGAGGTGACACCCCTTGAGGAAGATGTTGAAGAACGCGGAGGACCTCATCCATAGCCATCCCCAGTAGCACCAGCTGGTCGTGGTGTTGGCTAAGTAGGTCTCCCTGTTCGCCGACCATCTGGAGATGTCTCGGTTGGCTGCTGCTTCCATTCTGTGAGGCAGTATTCTGTAACAAAGACGCAGGGAGTCGGGAAGCAGGTGCAGTCAGTGAGTTTAATACATTTGAGAGAAATGTGTGTTATTTCCTTCGATTGACGAGTTGCCTGGGCCAGGGGTTCCATGTGTAACGGATGTGAAATGGCTATCTAGTTAGCAGTGGTGCGCGCTAATAGCCTTTCAATCGGTGACGTCAYCTGCTCTGAGACCTTGAAGTAGTGGTTCCCCTTGCTCTGCAAGGGCTGCGGCCTTTGTGGAGCGATGGGTAACGACCCTTCGTGGGTGACTGTTGTTGATGTGTGCAGAGGGTCCCTGGTTCGCGCCCGGGGCGAGGGGAATAGCAGTGGCGAAAGTGTATTTCCATGTCTGCAGATATTGCTCATGATAACTATGGCTGAGGGATTGGCATATAGTATTTTAWTCATATTAATGAAATTGGAGCCAATTCCCATACATTCCAAGCAGTGGCGATTTTAGCATGTAGATCTTGGTGGGRAAAAAAACTCAAGTGGAATGCATRCCAGCAAAGCCACAACAGAAAACTAAACAATACATTAATTGCGCTATAACGGTGCCCACAAACTTACACCTGGCTATCAGCGGAGCCTTGTCTGGGAGTGAAACAGTTCATTCAGCCTCATTTACTGCCTTTTAAAAAAACATAGCTGATATGGCTGACTTGCTTAAACAAATTTTAAAAGTATATAAAAAAAACTGTGGTATACTAGAAAAAACAAAACCTGGATAAACAAAAGAAAATTGAATTCTGGAAAAAACAAAAACGTTATTTTTTTTTGCTGTGCATTACTGCACTTTAGAGTGTGTGTCATCCTGCTCCACAGCATTTTGGGGGAAGTTGACGTCAGGTCCAATATTGACTATGCACCTGTAACGCAGGTCAACTCATTTTGAACACTTATCGTTACTAGTATGTCTGTTGTAAAAAAGTTTGGATGTTGCCACACACACATCTACTTATTAACAAARTTAAGGAAGTTTCTTTTAAATTATTCACAAATATTATCCTGTCAACCGCTATATGAAAAAGTAAAAAAAAAAAAACATGATTTCAAATTGTACTTTTTGTAATGACCAACCAGAAACAATCATCTTTTTGCATTGTATTCATATAAGGAATTTAGTGGAAATTTCAGTACTGAGAGAGACTTGGAGAATTATTCAAACAATCATCTTTATTCAATATCGATTAATTATTGCAATAATGAAACCGTCGACCGCACACTCTAAGTTGTGTTGTCGAGAGCTTCCCTAACAATGAAAAACAGACATCTTATATAGGACACTAAGAATGTTTAGTTCCACCCCTCTCAGGCAGWTCAAAAAGCATCATAAGCCACTTTGGGTTCATCCTGTCGATAACGGCACATGGTGTTGTTCTAACCCTTAACCCTGGATTAATTTCCATGATGCCAGGATGTCTAGGACGCTTTGTTCCAGGCCATCTCTATCCCAGTTACAACCACCCCACATCCTTTCCATGGAATACATCTCCCCAGTGCACCACTGATCACAGAATGGAATGTGGCTGTAAAGTTTTATAGCCCTGTAGTAAAACCCATGTCCTCAAMGCACCAACTATCTGCAGGAAGCTAGAGCGGACACCATAAAAACTCAGCCGTACTCTTAGTTAAAAATATAATCTTTTACCATTAATATCAAACAAATCAGGTAAGTATGTAATTTTTYCCTGACAGGAATCTGTGGCAAGACATCAGTAGATTTATAATTGAACACATTTATGAAGATTTGACACTATTATGGAGAGATGTGCTGCTTGGATTCYTTAATTATGATAGAAATAAGTTGAAACAATTTTATGTAATTCATTTCATTAATCTTTTGGCCAAATGTCATATTCACAMATTTTAATTGACAAAAAGACACCACATTTTATTACTTTGCAAAAAGAAATTGAACTACATTTTAAGACAATGAAATACTCTGCCAAAAAAGCTGTTAGAATTATAAATGTGTCTATGTCCATTAAGGTCCTTGTGTAATGTGATATTGTACCCCCTAGCCCTAGCACAAATGTCCTTTGTATATTCTTTATATATAACTGTGTTCCCCATGTGCTTTTGTATTGATTTGATGTTAATAAAATAAAAAACATATACAGTATATATATACAGTTGAAGTCAGAAGTTTACATACACTTAGGTTGGAGTCATTAAAACTTCACTAGGGTAGGGGGCAGTATTTTGACAACCGGATGAAAAGTGTGACCAAAGTAAACTGCCTGTTACTCAGGCCCAGAAGCTAGGATATGCATATAATTTTGGGTAGAAAACACTATATTTTCCAAAACTGTTTAAATAATGTMTGTGAGTATAACAGAACTGATATGGCAGGTGAAAACCTGAGAAAAATCCATCCAGGAAGTGGKATTTTTTTATGTTTGTAGTTTTCCTAAGACTGCCTATACAGATTCCAATGAYTTAGGACTCAAATTGCACTTCCTATGGTTTCCACTAGATGTCAACAGTCTTTAGAAATTGTTTCAGGCTTGTATTTTGAAAAATGAGAGAGTAAGACCACTTGAAATGAGTGGAACACTGCCAAGTGTCCAAGAGGTTTTCATGCGTGGACCGAGAGCGCGCCTTTCTTGTTTTCCTTTTATATTGACGAAGCTTTTGTCCGGTTGAAAAATGATTGATTATTATGACTAAAAACAACCTGAGGATTGATTATAATCATCGTTTGGCATGTTTCTACAAACTTTACTGATACTTTCGGATTTTTCGTCTGCCTGTTGTGACTGCCTTTGAGCCTGTGGATTACTGAACAAAACGTGCGAACAAAACTGAGGTTTTGGATATAAAGAGGGACTTTATCGAACAAAACACATTTATTGAGTAAATGGGAGTCTTGTGAGTGCAACCATATGAAGATCATCAAAGGTAAGTGATTAATTTTATCGTAATTCTTGACTTTTGTAACTTCTCTACTTGGCTGGTAACTGTTTGTAATGATTTGTCTGCTGGGTGCTGTTCTCAGATAATCGCAGTGGTACGCTTTCGCCGTAGCCTTTTTGAAATCTGACACTGCGGTTGGATTAACAAGAAGTTCATCTTTAAGCCGATGTATAACACTTGTATGTTTTATGAATTTTTATAATGAGTATTTCTGTTTTTGAATTTGGAGCTCTGCAATTTCATTGGATGTTGGCCAGGTGGGACGCTACCGTCCCACGTTCCCTAGAGAAGTTAAAACTTGTTTTTCAACCACTCCACAAATTTCTTGTTAGCAAACTATAGCTTTGGCAAGTTGGTTAGAACGTCTACTTTGGGAATGACACAAGTCATTTTTCCAACAATTGTTTACACTTATAATTCACAGTATCCAATTCCAGTGGGTCAGAAGTTTACATACACTAAGTTGACTGTGCCTTTAAACAGCTTGGAAAAATCCAGAAAATGGCTTTAGAAGCTTCCAATAGGCTAATTGACATCATTTGAGTCAATTGGAGGTGTGCCTGTGGATGTATTTCAAGGCCTACCTTCAAACGCAGTGCCTCTTTGCTTGACATCATGGGAAATCAAAAGAAATCAGCCAAGACCTCAGAATTTGTTTTGTAGACCTCCACAAGTCTGGTTCATCCTTGGGAGCAATTTCCAAACGCCTGAAGGTACCATGTTCATCTGTACAAACAATAGTAGGCAAGTATAAACACCATGGGCACACGACATAACTGAAAGGCCGCTCAGCAAGGAAGAAGCCACTGCCTCCAAAACCGCCATAAAAAAGACAGACTACGATTTGCAACGCACATGGGGACAAAGATCGTACATTTTGGAGAAATGTCCTCTTGTCTGATGCAAAAATTAATTGTTTGGCCATAATGACCATCGTTATGTTTGGAGTCAAAAAGGGGAGGCTTGCAAGCCGAAGATCACCATCCAACCATGAAGCACGGGGGTGGCAGCATCATGTTGTGGGGGTGCTTTGCTGCAGGAGGGAATGGTGCACTTCACAATATAGATGGCATCATAAGGAAAGAAAATTATGTGGATATATTGAAGCAACATCTCAAGACATCAGTCAGGAAGTTAAAACTTGGTCGCAAATGGGTCTTCCAAATGAACAATGACCCCAAGCATACTTCCAAAGTTGTGGCAAAATGACTTAAGGACAACAAATTCAAGGTATTGGAGAAAGCTCTGGTATCACAAAGCTCTGACTTCAATCATATAGAAAATGTGTGGGCAGAATTGAAAAAGCGTGTGCGAGCAGGAGGCCTACAAACCTGATTCAGTTACATCAGCTCTGTCAGGAGGAATGGGCCAAAATTCACCCAACTTATTGTGGGACAAGGAAGGCTACCAAAATGTTTGACCCAAGTTAAACAATTTAAGGCAATGCTACCAAAATACTAATTGAGTGTATGTAAACTTCTGACCCACTGGGAATGTGATGAAAGAAAAAAAGCTGAAATAAATCATTCTCTCTACTACTTTTCTGACATTTCACATTCTTAAAATAAAGTGGTGATCCTAACTGACCTAAGACAGGGAATTTTTACTAGGATTAAATGTCAGGAATTGTGAAAACTGAGTTTAAATGTATTGGCTAAGGTGTATGTAAACTTCCGACTTTATCTGTAAGTTCCCAAAGGTGACGATGCAAGTCAGCTCAAATACCAAGCCATGAGGTTGAAGGAATAGTCTGAGACACTATTGTGTCAAGGCACAGATCTGGGGAAGGGTAACAAAACATTTCTGCAGCATTGGAGGTCCCCAAAGAACACAGTTGAACCATCAAGACTCTTCCTAGAGCTGGCTACCCAGTCAAACTGAGCAATTGGGAGGGGAGGGCCTTGGTCAGGGAGGTGACCAAGATTCCAATGGTCGCTCTGACAGAGCTCCAGAGTTCCTCTGTGGAGATGGGAGAACCTTCTAGAAGGACAACCATCTCTGCAGCACTCCACCAATCAGGCTTTCTTTAGGGAGAGTCCAGACAGAAGCCACTCCTCAGTAAAAGGCACATGACAGCCTGCTTGGAGTTTGCCAAAAGGCACCTAAAGGACCTCCAGACCATGAGAAACAAGATTGTCTGGTCTGATGAAACCAAGATTGTACTCTTTGGCCTGAATGCCAAGCATCACGTCTGGAGGAAACCTGGCACCATCCCTACGGTGAAGTAGGAAACTGTCAGAATTGAAGGAATGATGGATGGCGCTAAATACAGGGAAATTATTGAGGAATCCTGTTTCAGTCTTCCAGAGATTTGAGACTGGGACGGAGGTTCACCTTCCAGCAGGACAATGACCCTAAGCATACTGCTAAAGCAACACTCGGGTGGTTTAAGGGGAAACATTTAAATGTCTTGAATGTCCTAGTCAAAGCCCAGACCTCAATCCAATTGAGAATCTGAGACTTGCAGCTGTAAATTGCTGTAAAAGGTGTCTCTACAAAGTATTGACTTTTTTGGGGGGTGGTGAATAGTTATGCATGCTCAAGTTCTGTTTTTTGTCTCACTTCTGGTTAGTTTCACAATAAAAAATATTTGGATCATCAAAGTGGTAGGCATGTTGTGTAAATCAAATGATACAAACCCCCAAAATCAATTTTAATTCAAGGTTGTAAGGCAACAAAAATGGAAAAATGCCAAGGGGGTGAATACTTTCGCAAGCCACTGTAGGAAGAAACCAGAGAGACACAGATGTACTGTACAGTTCCTTTATTAATTAAATAATTGGCTCTATATGTAATCACAATTAACATATGGATTTTCTTCTACCATATCTATTGTGTTATATTCTCCTACATTATTTTAACATTTCTACAAACATCAAAGTGTTTGTAGCACAAGAATAAGCACAAGAATAAGCAAAGACAGTAGGGGACTATTTATTAATTAAATTATTTTATTTATTTAACCTTTATTTAACTAGGCAAGTCAGTTAAGAACAAATACTTATTTACAATGACGGCCTACAAAAGGCAAAAGGCCTCCTGCGGGGACGGGGGCCTGGGATTAAAATAAATAAATAAATACAGTAGAAATATAGGACAAAACACACATCACAACAAGAGAGACAACACAACACACATAAGAGAGAGACTAAGACAACACCATAGCAATGCAGCCACATGACAACACAGCATGGTAGCAACACAACATGGTAGTAGCGCAAAACATGGTACAAATATTATTGGGCACAGTCAACAGCACAAAGGTCAAAAAGTTAGAGACAGCAATACATCACACACAAAGCACCCACAACTGTCAGTAAGAGTGTCCATGATTGAGTCTTTGAATGGAAGAGATTGAGTAAAACTGTCCAGTTTGAGTGTTTGTTGCAGCTTGTTCCAGTCGCTAGCTGCAGCGAACTGAAAAGAGGATCGACCCAGCGACTATGTTTCACCGGTTACTGGTACAGTAAAGGTTGAGAAACGCTGTACTATAGTTGACTATGGTACGACCTTGTGAGAAGAGGCTGGTTTGGCTGGTTTGGAAGAGAGTTTGGCTGGTGACATCGTGTGTGTGTATCCATGAAGTCAGTTGTGGGTTTACTGTCAGGGTGTTAATGCTTTTTAGCGATGCTTGGTTGTCTATAGTAATATTCCAGGTGTTTCCTACATTTGTAACTTTATTAGTATTACTGATTCCTGCAGCTAATCCCTTGCATATTTTGAATGGTCTACTGCTGGTGCATTTTGTGTATATCCAGTGGCGTGTATTCATGGATGTCAAGGGAACCCAGGCTTCCACAAATACAGTATGTGACCAATAATAAAATGCAATTATAAAATAATTGATTTCATCTCTCTGTGTTTTATAACATTTCCTTCAGTTCACAAATGGCTGAATCTCACAGGAGAAATCATCCGCGTGAAGGAAACAGCACCCCTCTGTCTCAGTATGTGCTCATGTATCTGATGCTGTCTGGACCAAAAGAGTATAACATGTTGCCGCTGTAACATTTTATCGATTCTGCCAGCAAGCATTTGGCGTCAGCGTTGAGCTGAGCTTAACTGTGGGTTGTTCTGGTGCAGCAGAACGCACCTTAAGGGAGGCCAGTTTGGATTTGGCCTCAGACCAATTAAATCACTTTGATTTGTCATTTTGTGTTGATGTCCTGCAGTAGCTAGCTTGCTAAATCGGCCCTTTCCCAAGCCATAGATGGGGATTTGGACTTGTGGTTTTTACTTAATTCTCTGTACAGGCCAATGAATATGATGGCAATTCTGCTTAACCATGAATGAATATATTGTGCCACAGGCCTGAGACGATTGAAGTTCAATATGTAGCCTAGTAGGCTCACATTAACTAGCTAGCTAACTTAGCTGGTTCATTGTTGCCCATGCAAGGAAGTCAGGCTAGCATGTATTTTAGCTAGATAACCTATATGTAAAACCCTGATCTGTTTCACCGCTCTTGTGCTTGTCTCCACCTCCCCACCAGGTGTATCCCATTTGTTTCCCATTATTCTCTGTGCATTTATACCATTTACATTTAAGTCATTTAGCTGACGCTCTTTCCAGAGCGAACTTGGAAAGTATATATATTCATACCTGGTCCCCCGATAGTGAAACCACAACCCTGGCGTTGCAGCATGCTTACCAACTGAGCCACACGGGACCGCCATTCCTGAACAAGCTCTGTACTGGTGGTGCCCCGATCCCGCAGCTGAGTCAACTTTAGGAGACGGTCCTGGCGCTTGCTGGACTTTCTTGGGCGCCTAAGAACCGGTGGTTTTTGTTTGTCTGTTGCCAGTTCGTCTTGTCAAACCAACCATCGTGTTTTTCTAGTCCTCCCCRTTCCAACCTTTTCTGCCTGACCTGAGCCCGCCTGCCATACAATTCTGCCTGCGCTCGAGCCTGCCTGCCGCCCTGCACCCACCTGACTCTGACCTGGTTTACAAACTCCTGCCTGTCCTCGACCTGCCTCTTGTCTATTAATAAATATCAGAGACTCAAACCATCTGCCTCCGCCTTTGGGTCTCATCCTGTGTTGTTTTACTATGACAACAAAAACTAAAAGTGTACTGTATGACAGAGCCATTGACCCTTTTGCCAACTGTTAAGYGGAGTGACACAGGGGAACCCAAGAGCAGACTCAGATGAGGAAACAGGGATGAATGAACCAAAATATTTGTTACACAGGGAGMTATGGAGTGCAGATCCGGGGAAGCTCGGATGAGTTGCAGAAAAAACAGATGTGGAGACTGAGATTGGAGTTAGCTGAGTAGACAGGGTAAACAGGTCCTGAGGGGAATCCAAGGTAGTGGTGGTGAGTAAAATCCAGAGCAAGGTAGTTGGGTGGTGAGATGTGGAACAGGAGACAAGAGCCAAAGACAGAGCGATAACTGCAATGAGAGGATAGACGTGTCAGGCAGGGAAACAGGCACAGCAGAGTAACGGGATCTTGAATAATCATAAATGGCTAGACTCATGAACTGACTGATCAGAGATTATGATCTGGCAGGACTGAGTATTTGTAGAGGTATTGATTATGGAACGAGTTGCAGCTGGTAGGGATCTGCTCTGACTCCAGCACAACTGTCTCCAACCACACAATCACACAGAGAGGGAGAGGGAGAGAGAGTGTACAGGGGGAGTAACTGCAGGTCAAGAAGACACCGGATGAACACCAGAGGGCGTAGCAGGAGCAGATGTGACAGTCAACATTAAAGAGAAGAGGATGGCATTGTCATTCAACTAGTCTACAAGTAGGGTTAGTCAAAAAAAAAAGTTTTACTTGCACGCATGCACACACACACACACAGACAAAAATCAGTACCATGGACAGCCAAATAATATTTAGCAGCATTGATTGGACTAAATAGATTTTCAAACTAAGCATACAGTAMCAGTCAAAAGTTTGGACACACCTACTCATTCCAGGGTTTTTCTTTATTTTTACTATTTTCTACATTGTTAAATAATAGTGAAGAAATCAAAACTATGATATAACACCTATGGAATCATTTAGTAACCAAAAATGTGTTAAACAAATCAAAATATATTTKAKATTTGAGATTCTTCAAAGTAGCCACACTCTTGGCATTCTCTCAACCAGCTTCATGAGGTAGTCACCTGGAATGTATTTAAATGAACAAGTGTGTCTTGTTAAAAGATAACGAGTGGAATTTCTTTCCTTCTTAATGGGGGGATGGGGGGTGATCCGGAGGGGGGAAAGGTAAGTCGGAGAATTTAGCATTTTCGAAACACCTGAAACAGCTTTTTCTTGCAACCTAGAGCCATAATCTTTATACCTAATTCTCTGTTTAAAAAAGTGTATATTTCACTGCATAGATTATCTAAGCATAACTTTTAGAGGGGGTCTTTGCCTGGTCCGGTCAGTGTGCCCACTCGCAAAATACAGCTGACAGATCTTATGATGAAGCGTGGGCTTAAAAATGAAGTTTAGTAGTTAATTTAAAATAAAACAAATAAAAAACAGGACAAAAATGTGCCCTTGTGCCCCCTAGGGCCATGACGCCTCTGTCATTACCCACTCTGGGAGAGCTGCTTTACTTCCTACTGGTTGCTGATGAAGGCCAGGTCAGTCTGAGCCTCTGAGTTGATCTGAGGCTTCTGCACACAGAGCAGTGATGAGGAGCGCAGTGAAGCTGATCTTTGTCTGCATGATGCCCCCAGTGCTCAGTCAGTGTGGAGTAGAGCTGACCCTGCTGCTGTTCTTAGGACCACCATCTACATGGACCCTCACCCCTGTGTACACCCTTCACACCAATCAGAACCTTTCMTTTAATCAACTGTGTACCCCAGCCATCAATCAGAGTGCTTCCTGTACTCACCAGAACACACAGGCTACCAATTAGACACCTTTTATGCTCTCACCTGCACACACATGGACCATGACTACTAGGCAGAGTACTTTCTTTAACTCACCTCACATGTGTTCACACACATTCTACCAACTACAGTCGTGCCCAAAAGTTTTGAGAATGACACAAATATTAATTTCCACAAAGTTTGCTGCTTCAGTGTCTTTAGATATTTTTGTCAGATGTTACTATGGAATACTGAAGTATAATTACAAGCATTTCATAAATGTCAAAGGCTTTTATTGACAATTACATGAAGTTGATGCGAAGAGTCAATATTTGCAGTGTTGACCCTTCTTTTTCAAGACCTCTGCAATCTGCCCTGGCATGCTGTCAATAACTTCTGGGCCACATCCTGACTGATGGCAGCCCATTCTTGCATAACCAATGCTTGGAGTTTGTCAGAAATTGTGGGTTTTTGTTTGTTCACCTGCCTCTTGAGGATTGACCACAAGTTCTCAATGGGATTAAGGTCTGGGGAGTTTCCTGACCATGGACCCAAAATATCGATGTTTTGTTCCCGAGCCACTTAGTTATCACTTTTGCCTTATGGCAAGGTGCTCCATCATGCTAGAAAAGGCATTCTTCACCAAACTGTTCCTGGATGGTTGGAGAAAGTTGCTCTTGGAGGATGTGTTGTACCATTCTTTATTCATGGCTGTGTTCTTAGGCAAAATTGTGAGTGAGCCCACTCCCTTGGCTGAGAAGCAACCCCACACATGAATGGTCTCAGGATGCTTTACTGTTGGCATGACACAGGACTGATGGTAGCACTCACCTTGTCTCTCCGGACAAGCCTTTTTACGGATGCACCAGACAATGGAAAGGGGATTCATCAGAGAAAATGACTTTACCCCAGTCCTCAGCAGTCCAATCCCTGTACCTTTTGCAGAATATCAGTCTGTCCCTGATGTTTATCCTGGAGAGAGTGGCTTCTTTGCTGCCCTTCTTGACACCAGGCCATCCTCCAAAAGTATTCGCCTCACTGTACGTGCAGATGCACTCACACCTGCCTGCTGCCATTCCTGAACAAGCTCTGTACTGGTGGTGCCCCGATCCCGCAGCTGAGTCAACTTTAGGAGACGGTCCTGGCGCTTGCTGGACTTTCTTGGGCGCCCTGAAGCCTTCTTCACAATAATTGAACCGCTCTCCTTGAAGTTCTTGATGATCCGATAAATGGTTGATTTAGGTGCAATCTTACTGGCAGCAATATCCTTGCCTGTGAAGCCCTTTTTGTGCAAAGCAATTATGACAGCATGTGTTTCCTTGCATGAACCGTGGTTGACAGAGGTAAGAACAATATTCAGCACCACCCTCCTTTTGAAGCTTCCAGTCTGTTATTYGAACTCAATCAGCATGACAGCATGATCTCTAGCCTTGTCCTCGTCAACACTCACACCTGTGTTAACGAGAGAATCACTGACATGATGTCAGCTGGTCCTTTTGTGGCAGGGCTGAAATGCAGTGGAAATGTTTTGGGGGGATTCAGTTCATTTGCATGGCAAAGAGGGACTTTGCAATTAATTGCAATTCATCTGATCAATCTTCATAACATTCTGGAGTATATGCAAATTGCCATCATACAAACTGAGGCAGCAGACATTGTGAAAATGTACATTTGTGTCATTCTCAAAACKTTTGGCCACGACTGTACACACTGCTCTTACCTAAACAGGAAGGCTGCAGTCAAATCACTTCTGTATCTTCAATGTAAACTCTACCCAGATTTTGTTTTTAAATGTCACGGTCAGATGGAGAAGAACAAACAATCCAAAGCTTGCATGTAAATCCTTTTGAGCTTCTCCAAGCTGGTTGCCCTTCTGCACTCTTCATCCTTTTTAAGCTTAAAATAAGAAATAACTTAACCCCCTACAATTGCACCTAACCCCCTACAGGGTCCAGGGGTGCTGCGCTGCACGGCGGTTAACCCATTTATTCCAGCCTCTCTGGGTGTGTGTGTCTGTGTGTCTCGGGGGTAGGGTTGTGAGCATAAAGACACATTTCTGTTCTATGCAGGTTAATCGAAAATAAAGTACATCTTATCTTATATCCGCTTTGAACTTTGTATCACTGCAGTTCCATTTCTTTTATTCGTTTTTTCAACTTTAGTGATGGTAGTATTATTATTAACTCATATGGAGGACAAGGAATAAATACAAAAAAGACCTGGAACCAAAGGGGTTGTACCTGGAACCAAGAAGGGTTCTCCTATGGGGACAGCCAAAGAACCATACGAGTGTAGTGAAACAAATGTGAAACTCAGCTGAAATCCATCGGGATTTCCAGGCTAGGGGGGAGGGGCTTGGGAGATTAACTTTGGMTTGTTGTAGAATTTGTGTTTAAAGATAGGTGTTTAGGTTGACTTTTTTAAGTCTTCTTCCATTTCAATAAAACTTAAACACATTACAAATGTGTGTTTAGAAAAAGGCAGTATGTTATTTTACAATTGCATTTTTATTTTCAGGCAAATGTCTACCCAAGCCCCCAACAAAGTATGCCCTGAAGCACCAGAAAACCTGTTCCACTGCTACCAAGAAGCAAAAGGCTAAAACGCAGGAAAAGCCAGCAAGTAATGACAGTGAGGATGACCGTCCACAACATAAGCCAACTCCTTATTCTTGATAATTGTATTTGAGAAAGGTACTCTAATTCGTATAAACAATTGGCATGATGTTGTCCAATCTTTTATTGCAGAGAATCTTGATACTTCATGCTCCAGGGATAGGTCATGTGGGAGACCGAGGTCTCCTTCTGCCTCTTCAGATGAGAGGCAGTCTCCTTCTGCCTCTTCAGATGAGAGGCAGTCTCCTTCTGCCTCTTCAGATGAGAGGCAGTCTCCTTCTGCCTCTTCAGATCCCCCTCACCAAAGGCTCTGACCCTTTAGCTATGCTGGAAGCAAGTATGACACATTTCTTTTTTTTTTATTTAATGATTTAAAAAAATAATTAGGATGTTATATTTGGAAAGTGAACAAATATAAAACTACATGTCATTTTGTGATGTCTGTGACCTTCTAAAGGACAGTCGCCCGAGTCCGGTTGAGGAATACAACTTCAATCTGAACGAGACGGAGAAAAATTKAYTAAAGATGGAAGAGCAGCTAATGGAGAATGCTTTTTGAAAATGCATAGTGAGAAATGATATGTTTAATTGGTAGGAGTTGAATGACATTGTATTGCCATGTGGTACTGGATGGAAAAATCCTGTACATGTGTAATGCATTAGTGTCCTTTTGTAAAATTTGAGGACTCCAACCTTTACCGTGTCACTATAGGAACAATGGAGTCCAAATCACATGACATTTGAATACTTGCTCCTGCTAATATTTGTTTTCCCCCTTGACAGCAGGTGTGAGTATTGGCAAAGCAAAGGCTACAGAGGCAGAACTACACTATATATACAAAGGTATGTGGACACCTCTTCAAATTAATGGATTTTACTATTTCCTCCACACCGGTTGCTGAAAGGTGTATGAAATCGAGCACACGGCCATGCAATCTCCAAAGATAAACTTTGGCAGTAGAACGACCTTACTGAAGAGCTTAGTGACTTTCAACGTGGCACCGTCATAGGATACCACCTTTCCAACAAGTCAGTTCATCAAATTTCTGCCCTTCTAGAGCTGTCCCGGTCAACTGTAAGGGCTGTTATTGTGAAGTGGAAATGTCTAGGAGCAACAATGGCTCAGCCACGAAGTGGTATGCTACACAAATTCACAGAATCGGACCGCCGAGTGCTGAAGCACATAACGCATGAAAAAGGTCTGTCCTCGGTTGCAACACTCACTACCAAGTTCCAAACGGCCTCTGGAAGCAACGTCAGCACAATAACTGTTTGTCGGGAGCCTCATGAATGGGATTTCCATGGACGAGCAGCCACACACAAGCCTAAGATTACCATGCGCAATGCCAAGCGCCGSCTGGAGTGTTGTAAAGCTTGCCGTCATTGGACTCTGGAGCAGTGGAAACAAGTATTCTGGAGTGATGAATCATGCTTCAACCTCTGGCAGTCCGACGGACGAATCTGGGTTTGGCAGATGCCAGGAGAACGCTACCTGCCCCAATGCATAGTGCCAACTGTGAAGTTTGGTGGAGGAGGGATAATTGTCTGGGGCTGTTTTTCATGGTTCGGGCTAGACCCCTTAATTCCAGTGAAGGGAAATCTTAATGCTACAGCATACAATGACATTGTAGGACTGTGCTTCCAACTTTATAGCAACAGTTTGGGGAAGGCCCTTCCTGTTTCAACAGGACAATGCCCCCGTTCACAAAGCGAGATCCATACAGAAATGCTTTGTCGAGATCTGTGTGGAAGAAATTGACTGGCCTGCACAAAGCCCTGACCTCAACCYCATCGAACACCTTTGGGATGAATTGGAACGCCAACTCACTAATGCTCTTGTTGCTGAATGGAAGCACGTCCCCGCAGCAATGTTCCAACATCTAGTGGAAAGCCTTCCCAGAAGAGTAGAGGCTGTTATAGCAGCAAAGGGGGGGACCAACTCTGAATTAATGCCCATGATTTTGGAATGAGATAATTGATTACCAAGTTTCCACATACAACYCAATATTAGGAAAGTGTTCCTAATGTTTAGTATCCTCAGTGTATATCGGATTTGTTTCCATAAGCCTGTGCTAGAAATACATTTTGTAGGCTTKTTTTATTAAAACAATTGGCTTGTACATCTATTTGGTGGTGCCCCCAATTTTTTKTAAAGCCATTCTTAACTTTGAACCGCCAAAAATTGCATAATAGTTTTTACATGGACAAAGGTTTACACAATGCTGTTCCAAGTTACTGCTCGTGTTACACATAATGACAATAGCCAACAGTAGTAAGGGAAAGGGAAAAGGGATACCTAGTCAGTTGCACAACTGAATGCATTCAACCAAAATGTGTCTTCCGYATTTAAGCCAATCCCTTTGAATCATAGACCCTATGTCTGGAAGATACATTTTGCACCATGAATAGAAAATATTCATACCCCTTGACTTATTCCACATTTTGACATGTTACAGCCTGAATTAAAAATGTATTAAATAAATAAAACATMTCATCTATCTACATACAATACCCCATAATGACAAAGTGAAAATATGTTTTATAAAATGTTTGCTAAATTATTGAAAATTAAATACAGAAATATATCATTTACATAAGTATTCACAGCCCTGAATCAATACTTTGTAGAATCACCTTTGATAGCGATTACATTTGTGAGTCTTTCTGGGTGTCACACCCTGATCTGTTTCACCTGTCTTTGTTCTTGTCTCCACCCCCCTCCAGGTGTCGCCCATCTTCCCCATTATCCCCAGTGTATTTATACCTGTGTTCTATGTTTGTCTGTTGCCAGTTTGTTTTGTTCGTCAAGCCTTCCAGCGGTTTTCCCCTTGCTCCTGTCTTGTTCCTGGTTTCCCGGTTTTGACCATTCTGCCTGCCTCCCGTTTTGTACCTTGTCACAACACCCTGGATTATTGACCTCTGCCACCACGATGGTAACTTCCCAGCCCCTCAGTAATCCGGCTGTTAGCAGCGCTGCCTCCCTGGCCATTTCCCGGGAACCCGCTTACCTCCCCCGGAACGCTTCAATGGAGAGTTGAGCACCTGTCGGGCGTTTCTTGCTCAGTGTTCCCTCATCATTGAGTTGCAGCCCTTCTCCTTCCCCTCGAACCGCTCTAAGATATCGTAACTCATCAAGCTGATGTCCGGGAAGGCTCTCACCTGGGCTACAGCAGTATGGGAACAAGAGTCGGCCGTATGCTTCAGTCTGGRGGAGTTCGTGGCAGAGGTGAATAAAGTTTTCGATGCTCCATTGTCCAGGAGAGAGGCTGCCCGGAAGTTACTCCAGCTTCGGCAAGACTCCCACAGTGTGGCAGACTATGCAGTGGATTTCCGCACGTTGGCAGCTGAGATTGCCTAGAACCCGGAAGCGCAGTACGWCATGTTCCTGCACGGAGTATCGGAGGAAGTAAAGGCAAGCTTGCAGACCCGGAACTACCAACGGATCTCGACTCGCTCATCAACTTGACCATTCGGATCGATGGGCGACTACGGGAGAGAAGGAAGGAGAGGAGGTTCGATTTCACTTGCCCGCCCAAGGCTTCCACTTCCCCTCCGAGACATTCCTGAAGTCCATGACAGCTCCATTGCCGAGAGAACCCGAGGCTACCCGAGTTCCCCCGAGAGTCTCCGAAGTCTGCCAACTCACCTCTTCCCGAGCCGATGCAACTAGCCAGAGCTAGGCTGTCCCCAGCCGAACGGCTATGCAGGCTTTACACGAAGAGTTGCCTGTATTGCGGGACTACTGGTCATTTCGTGGCCACCTGTCCACAGAAAGACTGGGCTCACCAGTAGGAGCGAGTACTCTGGTGGGCCATATGGTGAACTTTTCCTCTCCCCTTACTCGCACCCCTTTTCATGCCATCTTGCTGTAGGGGAACCAGTCTATCTCTATGGGCACTCATCGAGAGCTTTATGGACGCTACCCTGGCATCCGAACTGGGTATCTCCACTCAGCCCTTCTCCATTCCCATGGACGTTAGCGCACTGGACGGGCGCTCTATAGGCCGGGTCACCCACAATACCACCCCCATCAACCTACGTGTGTTAGGGAACCACAGCGAGACAATCCAATTCCTGCTTATTAAGTCTCCTTAGGTTCCCGTGGTATTGGGATTCTCTTGGTTCCAGCAACACAATCCCCTTATTGACTGGTCTGCTGGTGCCAGCATGTGCTGGAGCCCGTTTTGCCACGCTCATTGCCTGAAGTCAGYGCAGCCTGCCCCGGGACATCTTCCTGGGGGCTCGGAAGTTGCCCCAGCCCTTTCCGCCATTCCCGCGGAGTACCAGGACCTCTGGGAGGTGTTCTTTACAGCCCGGGCCACTTCACTTCCGCCGCACCGACCCCATGACTGCGGGATCGAACTTCTCCCAGGCACCACTCCGCCCCGGGGACGACTGTACTCTGACTCCGGAGACCAAGGCTATGGAGATTTACATTGAGGACTCCCTAGCTGCAGAGTTCATCCATCCTTCTGCCTCCCCTGCCGGCACAGGATTCTTCTTTGTGGACAAGGACAAAACCCTGCACCCGTGCATTGACTACCGGGGCCTCAACGACATCACGGTGAAGAACCACTACCTGCTACCACTCATCTCCTCTGCCTTTGAGCCACTCCAGGGGGCCACCGTGTTCTCCAAGCTGGACCTATGGAACGCCTACCACCTGGTKCGGATACGGGAAGGGGATGAATGGAAGACTGCCTTTAACATGTCCAGTGGTCACTATGAGTATCTGGTCATGCCATTTGGCCTTACCAACACCCCTGCTGTGTTSCAGGCTCTGGTGAATGACCGGTTCGTCTTTGTCTACCTCGACGACATACTTGTTTTCTCCAGCTCCGCCCAAGAACATGTGCCTCACGTCCGACAGGTTCTCCAACGCCTCCTTGAGAACCAGCTTTTTGTGAAAGCGGAGAAGTGCGAATTCCATCGCTCCACCATCCCCTTCCTGGGTTACATCATCGCCCGCAGGGAGTGTACAGATGGATCCCGGGAAGGTGAGAGCGGTGGTGGATTGGCCCCAGCCTACGTCCAGAGTGCAACTGCAATGTTTCCTGGGATTCACCAACTTTTATCGCCGCTTTATCTGGGGTTACAGCATCCTGGCTTCCCCCTCTGTCTGCACTCACCTCCCCCAAGGTTCCATTCACCTGGTTMCCAACTGCTGACCGGGGCGTTCCGGGATCTCAAACGCCGTTTCACAACAGCTCCCATCTTGGTTCATCCTGACCCGTCCCGCCAGTTCGTGGTGGAGGCTGATGCTTCGAATGTTGGAATGGGGGCTGTCCTCTCCCAGCGTTCTGCCCTGGACCTCAAGTTACATCCCTGCGCCTTCTTCTCCCATCACCTCATCGCCACGGAGAGGAACTATGATGTGGGGAATCGTGAGCTTYTCACGGTGAAGATGGAGTTGGAGGAGTGGCAGCACTGGATGGTGGGGGCAGAACGTCCCTTCATTGTTTGGACAGACTACAAGATCCTGAAATATCTCCGCACTGCCAAGCGTCTCAAATCTAGGCATSCTAGGTGGGCTCTGCTTTTCACCCAGTTTCAACTTCTCCCTCTCATACCGACCAGGATCCAAGAATGTCAAGCCGGATGTGCTGTCACGTAGCTATAGCCTCGCGGCTACACCCCCGGAACCCGAGATCATCCTTCCCACCTCGTGCCTGGCGACGGCACTCCGCTGGGGAATAGGGAAGCAGATTCGTGAGGCGCGGTGTTCCCTGCCGAACCCCGGGGGTGGCCCAGATAACCGGATGTTTGTTCCTGACGCTGTCCACTCCTTGGTCCTGGAGTGGCCCCTCTCCTCCAAGCTTGCCTGCCACCCGGGCTCCCGTTAAACGCTGGCCTTTGTGCGACAACCCTTTTGATGGCCTACCATGGTTCCTGATATCTCTGCGTTTTGTTGCCGCATGCACGATCTGTGTGCAGAACAAGACGCTCCGGCTGGTCTCCTTCAACCTCTGCCTGTTCCTCACCATCCCTGGTCTCACATATCCCTGGACTTTGTCACGGGTCTCCCCCCATCTGATGGCAACACTGCTATCCTGACAGTAGTGGACCGGTTTTCCAAAGCCGCCCACTTCATTCCTCTCCCCAAGCTACCCTCTGCCAAATAGACAGCCCAGCTCATGGTGYAGCAYGTCTTATGGATTCATGGACTCTCAGTGGACATGGTCTCCGACCAGGGTCCTCACCTCTCGTCCCGGTGCTGGAAGGCGTTCCGCACACTCATTGGGTCGTCGGCCAGGCTGTCCTCCGGGTTCCACCCCCAGTCCAACTGCTAGTTGGGAGCGAGCCAACCAAGACCTGGAGACGACTCTTCGCTGCCTGGTCTCTGCCAAACCACCACCTGGAGCCAGCAACTAGTGTGGGTCGAATATGCCCTCAACACCCTTCCTTGCTCTGCCACGGGCCTCTCGCCCTTTCAGTGTTCCCTAAGTTATCAGCCCTCGCTCTTCCCGGAGAAAGAGGAAGAGGTTGGCATACCCTCGGCCTAGATGTTTGTCTGCCGCTGTCGTCGTACCTGGAAGAGAGCCCCGTCGGCTCTTCTCAAGACCACCTCCAAGTATCAACTACAAGCGGACCGCCACTGGACCCCGGCTCCCCAGTATCGTCTCGGGCAGAGGGTATGGCTGTCCACCTGAGATCTGCCCTTCCGGTTTATCGGCCCTTTCCCCATCTCCAAGGTCATTAGCCCCTCTGCTGTTCGTCTTCTGTTACCCGTATACATCCCACTTTTCACGTGTCTAGGATCAAACCCATGTCTCACATCTCTTTGTTTCCTGTTTCCAGGCTCACTCCTCTCCCCCATCTAATCGGTGGCCAACTGGCGTACACGGTGAGGCGTCTCCTGAAGGTTCGGCCTCGAGGCAGGGGATTCCTGTACCTGGTTGACTGGGAGGGTTATGGCCCAAAGGATAGGTGCTRGGACATCCTGGACCCAGGCCTCATCGCTGATTTCCAACACCAGCACCCCGGTCAACCAGTTGTGCGCCCAGGTAGGGGGGGTACTGTCACACCGTGATCCTTTTCACCTGTCTTTGTTCTTTTCTCCACCCGCCTCCAGGTGTCGCCCATCTTCCCCATTATCCCCAGTGTATTTATACCTGTGTTTTATGTTTGTCTGTTGCCAGTTCGTTTTGTTCGTCAAGCCTTCCAGCGTTTTTCCCCTTACTCCTATCTTGTTCTAGTTCCTGTTTTCTAGTTTTTACCATTTCGCCTGCCCTGACACTGAGCCTGCCTGCCATTCTGTACCTTATGGACTCTGATCTGGATTACTGACCTCTGYCTGCCCTTGACCTGTCGTTTTGCCTGCCCCCTGTTCTAGAAATAAACTTTTGTTACATCGACACTGTCTGCATCTGGGTCTTCTCCTGAAACGTCTCCAAGAGCTTTCCACACCTGAATTGTTCAACATTTGTCCATTATTCTTTTCAAAATTCTTCAAGCTCTGTCAAATTGGTGGTTGATCATTGCTAGACAAACATTTTCAGGTCTTGCCATAGATTTTCAAGTAGATTTAAGTAAAAAATGTAACATTCACTGTCTTCTTGGTAAGCAACTCCAGTGTATATTTGGCCCTGTTTTAGGTTATTGTCCTGCTTAAAGGTGAATTMATCTCCCAGTGTCTAGTGGAAAGCAGACTGAACCAGGTTTTCCTCTAGGATTTTGCCTGTGCTTAGCTCCATTACGTTTCTTTTTTATCCTGAAACGCCACGGTCATTAACGATTACAAGCATACCCATAACATGATGCAGCCACTACTATGCTTGAAAATATGGAGAGTGGTACTCAGTAATGTGTTGTGTTGGATTTGCCCCAAACATAACTTTTTGTCCTGAATACAAAGTGTTAATTGCTTTGCCATATTTTTACAGTATCGCCTTGTTGCAAACAGGATGCATGTTTTAGAATATTTTTATTCTGTACAGGCTTCCTTCTTTTCACTCTGTTAATTAGGTTAGTATTGTGGAGTAACTACAATGTTGTTGATCCATCCATTCTCCTATCACAGCCATTAAACTCAGTAACTAATTTGAAGTCTGCATTGGCCTCATGGTGAAATCCCTAAGTGGTTTTCCTTTAGTTCCTCCGGCAACTGAGTTAGGAAGGACGCCTGTATCTTTGTAGTGACTGTGTGTATTGATACACCCTCCACAGTGTAATTAATAACTTCACCATGCTCAAAGGGATATTCAATGTCTGCTGATTTTACACATCTACCAATAGGTGCCCTTTGTGAGGCATTGGAAATCCTCTCTGGCTGAAACTGTTTGAAATTCACTTCTCAACTGAGGGACCTTACAGATAATTGTATGTGTYGGGTTCAGAAATGAGGTAGCCATTAAAAAAAWTTGTTAAACACTATTGCACACAGAGTGAGTCCATGCAATGTGCAAAGCACATTTTTACTCCTGAACTTATTTAAGCTTGTCATAACAAAGGGGTAAAATACCTATTGACTCGAGACATTTCAGCTTTTCATTTTTTATTTTTTATTAATTTGTAAAAATGTCAAAGAAATTCCACTTTCAAGTGTGTGTGTTTTTGTCACTGACCCACACAATCTAAATTTGTATTTTCTACTCAGGCTGTAACAAAATGTGGAAAAAGTCAAGGGGTGTGAATCCTTTCTTAAGGCACTGTATACTGAACAAAAATATAAATGTAACATGCAACAATTTCAAAGGTTTTACATATGTTGGACAAAACTACACATTTTAGATTGACCTTTTATTGTCCCCGGCACAAGGTGCACCTATGTAATGATCATGCTGTTTAATATCAGCTTCTTGATATGCCACACCTGTCAGATGGCTGGATTATCTTGGCAAAGTAGAAATGCTCACTAACAGGGATTTTGTCAAATTTCCTGATGCCCTCTGACACAAGCCCCCTTGTTTTACCTTCTGCCCTGGAAGAGAGTGTATAGTGCATGGGCATTATTAAGGACAAAATAGACAGAACACATAAGGTGTATATAAACACCCTTTAATTCTGATTGCCACACATATGAATTAAGGCATAAACAGTATAAAAAAGCAACAGCAGTTTCCATGTTTAATTGATTCCAAAGTAACTTGATACACTGTGTGAATTACACTGATCATGCAACTTCATTGAAGAGTTTCTCTAGAGATGTCAATACTTGTAAACAGAGTTTGTAGCACTATTCAAGTAATAAAACAACCACTGGAACTATGCAAGTAATGTGCTGTAATGTAAATCACAATACAATGCATTGAAATGAAAACAAACATAAATAATAAGCATTTAATACTATGCCATGTAACTATACAGAATATATACACCACAGTTCTATGGCACTGGTAAAATGTGAAGATTTACTCTCACACAAGACAATACAATCAACAAGTGGCTACAGTCAAGTACAGTATACAAATGTAATTAAGTAATACTGGGAGGACCACTTTATAGACTCTTGCACTTCAACTGCARTTTCCCAACGGAAAAAAACATTGGGATAATACAAATTTCAGTACATTCAACCATATGATTTACATTACGATACATGTGCATATAAACTTTGTAGCATGGCAATTTATGGCTGATTCTATGACACTATGGGTTTTGTCACGTGTGTTTTCAGACAGGCATCCAAATGCAAAATACTTAAGTCTTGTTACTTGATACATATCTCCACCAATATTACAATACCACTACTCTGACTCTTATAAAATATTGATTAAATCGCAAATGAAAGTGGTCTCTGCCTCCCATAGAGGCTATGAATATAACACCATGGAATTGATGCCTGTAAATCTTCTTATCCTCATGTGAGCCAGTCACATGGTCTTACTTCTTCCCTTCATTATCTGTAGAAGCAGAGTTCATGAACATCTTATTTGATTTTAGAATGATTTTATATACAATACCTACCTCTCACAGTAAAGAAAATTGAATAAAGTTTGCTAAATCTACCTCATGTCATTATTCAGTACTGATCCTTTTCTCTTTTGACAAAATGATCAAAAAATAGGCCTATCATAGAGAGGGTATGGATTGGGCAACTAAGAGGACATACCAGTTGAGGATGAGTGTACCAACACCTTCTGGCTGGAAACCAGGGCTCTAGAGCTTATCCCTTCAAAAGAGAGATGAGAGATCTAGCTATATCTAATGAACTATTGTGTTTTAGTATAGGTAAAGAAAACAACATATGATAGACATAATAAGCCTCTCAATCACATACTTTTTGTTTTTAGAAATTAAATACATGATATTTTCAAAGTAAAATATTTTTTTCACTTTACATTTCAATAATTCAGGAAACGTTTGTTTACCTTGGAAAATGTCGTACTGCCCAGACATGAGTGGGTAGCTCATTCCAAGATGTGTATGATGATGAGTGTGAAGGTGCCTGGCAAAGGGAACATGGTTCCTCTCCCGGTCAGTCTCTCTCTCTCCTTCAAAGGATCCTTTCTCACCAGGCTATTGACAAAAAGGGGGATTCTTTACTCAAATATGTCTTTGTAGTACTGTATATACAGTATGTATTGCACACTAATATCATAATTTCAACAGCATGTCACAGATCACACTTGCAATAGGGCTAGTATCTCACAGATGCTCATTTCAATTTCCTCTCTCTTCTGCCATAAACTGATGCATGTTCATTTCATGGATTCCCTTTTGCTTTATATTTTTCAGCCTCAATTCTGACTATACTTGATGGACACTCACCGCAGGGGATTTGCCATGGTATGGCAGATTGTGGTGTTGCAGAAGCTCAAGGGCAGTAGACTCACTGGCTGGCTTACTGCTCACACTACGGCTGTTCTGAGTCAAATCCGACTCCTCTCTGCCTGCTGTTTTCCCATAGAGAGGATAGTGGAAACCTAATATGTACAGTACAAAACACAATTTTGAAAACAGCCCTTCAATAAATTCATTCACAATGTCGTGCCAAATAGCAATCTCTTTAACACGACACAAACTTGGCATGAATCTTGAACACGTGATATAATACAAAATCTTAAATACACAAAATATGATGAAGCAAAAAAAATCACTCAAACAACTCGATTTCAGTTTCTATTGCCCATTGTAGTYATAATTTCTCAAACCATATAGACTTACGTGGGTAATTATGCACCAGGGTGGGTGACTTGACCGTGTAAGAGTTGTTGCTGGGGTCACACATCTGTAGGTATTGGTAGGAATGCTGGTACTGGATATAGGGTTGTTGTTGGGGGTTCATCGCTGGTGATACAGCCACCCTGGCACTCTGTGAGTCCTCAGACATGACCCCTATTGGCTGCTGCTCCTCTAGCCTATCACAGTCCTCTATGTCTGATGTGGTGACGTTCTGGTTCGTGGCCTTTTTGAGCTCTACTCCCAACTTTGTCACTGGCTCAGAGGGCATCTCCCACTCCTTAGACATGTCAGCATTTAACTCCTCTGAGCTCTGGCTAAGCTCATCACTTTGCTGCTCCACATTATTGGATTGATTTGGGCGGGACCAGCATTGGACTTCTGCATGCTAAATCGATGAGGAAAAGTGTTGTTTGTGATGGGTTTTCTTAATATTTAATTGAATACCAGTAATCCCAGTTTGTGAATTGACAAGTCAATCCATCAACTGCAAATTCAACATTTATATCAAAACCAACTTTTCTTTTCAAATGTTCCTTACTTAGCTACTTATGTTAAATGTTTACATTTACATCTAAAATTGGGTTACGTCCTTTAGTAGTATGGCCATCTTAGATTTGACCAATAAAATAAAACTTATCTTCCTAATCTGTCTTCTTGAAAATATTAGGCAAAAGTACATCTACAGTACCACATAAACAGCCTTTCCCTGGACTAAAGGTTTACATAATGCAACAATCTGACAATCTGACCTTCACAACAGTCGTACACACCAACATCCAAATAGCTAAAGACAGAGTGAAAAACTTACATTTGAAAATGATACATTTGAGTCCAGCTCTGTCTGATTATTTGGATTCATGGATGATTTCATTTCATCACTGTCTTTGACAAGTCCCTGGTTCTCAGTCATATTGACAAGCATCGGCTTCCCTTGTGGCTGTGTGGTCAGAGTCTGGGGTCGCTCATCCATTTCTGCAAACGAGAGCCCAGGTTTGGCACAGCACGTTTTCACAGAGTCTGTCCCCTTAGATAATACAGATGTCGAGGTTATCATGTGTTTCATCTCATCTGGTTCTCGGTTTGCTTGACCTCCTCTCTGCTTGGTGATTTGCTGCTGATCACAGCACTTGGATGCAATTAAGAGTTTTTGATCCATGTAAAGACCTCGTGCATACTGGCCGTAGTACAAGGACTGGGCTAGAGCCGTGTGTGTTTGTGTCATCGCCATCTGAAGCTGGGACTGCGAACTTGAGTTGATGACATCAGTCTTCTTCGAATCAAATAATTCCGGGGTGTTTCTCCCCTCATTGTCCTCCTTTTTGCATTTACTGTCTTGAAGGGTGGCGGTCTTATGGAAAGCAGCTGTGTTCGACTGGCCGGTCTGCATGTAATTCTGAATATAGTAGGGGTCATATCCGTGGTAAAAAGGAGACTGGGGGTCTTTGACAGGCCCTGCAGGAATAGATACAGCTGGATGAGTCTTTGGATTTAGATTGGGATTGTTGTTTGAGTTCATCTCAGAGGCTGAGATGGACCTTGGACTTTTGGACCTAGTGTCTGAACGGCAGTCTGAACCCCCATCATCACCTGCATCCGATATGTCTGAGTATGCCGGGCTGTTAGTTTTGGTGGTGGTGCCATCTCCACTTTCAAGGGAGCCACAGTCCAGTCTTGAAGAGCTACCTATGGAAGGACTAGGAGAGTTGTCAGTGAATGTGTACACTTTGTCAGCCTCTGCTCTGATGCTGGCCATTCTACTCTCTTGAGACTCCGTTAGACTGTTCATGACGTCTTGTTTGCTCAAGTGCTCTTTCAGAAGGCTTCCAGAAGGTTCTTTTCCCACCACCTTTCCCTCGTCCATCTTTAGTTGAATGCTATCGCCATTAGAGGTCCTTGTGTCTTTATTGTGTTTGTCTTTTAATCTTCGTTTGTCTTTGTTCCTGGTYTCCTTGCAAGTGACTAGGGTTGTTTTCACCAGACTTGGCTCTACCATGATGTTTAACTTTGGCTTGATGGGTTTAAGTGAGAGGTTCTTTGTTGTGGTGACACCAACAGCTACTGGTGGGGAAGACTGCTGTGTGTTGGCTTCTGTTGTGTTAGTGGAGAACACAGTGTTGGGGATTGCAATCAGCTTTGGGGGAGCAGGAGCTATAGGCCTGTTGGTCCTAGATTTAGATGAACACTTCTCAACTTTCCCATTAACCTTTTTCCCTTTATCACACATTCCCTTCTTGTCGATCAGACCCTCGGCTTCAAGCTTAGGCATCTCCACAGAGGAGTTCCTATCAGTAACAAGACAATTTTCCAGTACCACAGTCATGTTCGAAATGATTGGCAAGTTACTCAAGTCATCAATGAGTCCCTCTTTGATCAACGAATTCCTCCTCATTTTAGAATTCGCCATGGGACTATGATCACTATTGAACATTAATCGTCTGCTTTTTGGAGACCCTATTGTAGAAACCTTATATAGAGGGCTGGGCTTCTTTGATGAGCTATTGGTTATATCGGAGCAGTCGAAAGTCATGTTACTGAGGGACTCCTCACAGTCAGACAGTCTGTCCTCACTCTCAGCCTCAAACTCTGGCTTCCGGTCCACATCTAAGTGTGCATGTGTCTGGTGGTACCGCAGCCCATTGATATGCTTGTATTTCTTGTTACAGTGCGGATGGGGGCAGTCTATCAGTATGGGAGAGGTACATGCCGGATCGTTAAAGGTAGGATCCGACTTTCCCTGTGGCGTGGAAGGAGCACTCCGGGACTTGGCACGGATCCTCTTCCCGTTTCCATTTTTCATGTCATCTGCGACTAAACTCAAATCCAGATCAGTCGGTGGTTTGTTTTTCCTCTTCCCAGATGGGATGGAGTTTGGCTTGATCTCCTCAACTGTGAAAAAGGGAGGTGTTCTGCAGTTATTGATCAGATTAAGGCTCCCTCTTCGGCCCTTGCTGTGAATGCCCCCGCCACGGCTCTTATGTGGCAGCCCTCGGACCTTGGCGAGCCCAGGTTCAACACAGGGTCGATCCGGGATGGCCAGTCGCATCCTTTTACCACGGCCACGGCCACCTGGCAGATCAGAGTCACTGGATGGTGACTCACAAAATCTAGAAGAAGAAAAAAATATAGATATATATACACTACCATTCAAAAGTTTGGGGTCACTTAGAAATGTCCTTGTTTTTGAAAGAAAAGCACATTTTTTGTCCATTAAAATAACATCAAATTGATCAGAAATACAGTGTAGACATTGTTAATGTTGTAAATTACTATTGTAGCTGGAAACGGCTGATTATTTATGGAATATCTACATAGGCGTACAGAGGCCCATTATCAGCAACCATCACTCCTGTGTTCCAATGGCACGTTGTGTTAGCTAATCCAAGTGAATCATTTTAAAAGGCTCATTGATAATTATAAAACCCTTTTGCAATTATTTTAGCACAGTTGAAAACTATTGTACTGATTAAAGAAGCAATAAAACTGGTCTTCTTTAGACTAGTTGAGTATCTGGAGCATCAGCATTTGTGGGTTCGATTACGGGCTCAAAATAGCCAGAAACAATAAACTTTCTTCTGAAACTCATCAGTCTATTCTTGTTCTGAGAAATGAAGGCTATTCCATGCGAGAAATTGCCAAGAAACTGAAGATCTCGTACAACGCAGTGTACTACTCCCTTCACAGAACAGCACAAACTGTCTCTAACCAGAATAGAAAGAGGAGTGGGAGGCCCCGGTGCACAACTGAGCAAGAGGACACGTACATTAGAGTGTCTAGTTTGAGAAACAGATGCCTCACAAGTCCTCAACTGGCAGCTTCATTAAACAGTACCCGCAAAACACCAGTCTCAATGTCAACAGTGAAGAGGCAACTCTGGGATGCTGGCCTTCTAGGCAAGAGTTRCAAAGAAAAAGCCATATCTCAGACTGGCCAATAAAAAGAAAAGATTAGGATGGGCAAAAGAACACAGACACTGGACAGAGGAACTCTGCCTAGAAGGCCAGCATCCCGGAGTCGCCTCTTCACCGTTGGCGTTGAGACTGGTGTTTTGTGGGTAGTTTTCAGCTGTGCTAAAAATTGTAAAAGGGGTTTCTAATGATCAATTAGCCTTATAAAATGATAAACTTGGATTAGCTAACACAATGTGCCATTGGAACACAGGAGTGATGGTTGCTGATAATGGGCCTCTGTACRCCTATGTAGATATTCCATAAATAATCAGCCGTTTCCAGCTACAATAGTAATTTACAACATTAACATGTCTACACTGTATTTCTGATCAACTTGATGTTATTTTAATGGACAAAATTGTTTTGCTTTTCTTTCAAAAACAAGGACATTTCTAAGTGACCCCAAACGTTTGAACGGTAGTGTATATATAGTAAACCATACAAAAAAAAATCTATACAAAATTGGTGTATGACACGGAAATAAAATCAATCAATCAAATCCATCGAAAATTACATAAGTACTCATTATTGAATACTTACAATGGTAATGACATGCAACAAATACAGTCACTGACAGCTTTCTTGGCAACAGAAAAGGCTAAAACAAAATAGGCTACTCATATACTMTTTTTTCAATACTATACAACAAATTATGAATATGTATTATTACCTGGGTGGTGCCCAGTCATGCTTGGTACAGTCCAAAAGAGTCCCCACATAGGTTCTTTTTCTCCATGTTACATTGACTACAAGGACACCTACAATTCAAAAAGCAAAAAGGAGCACGTTACATTAAAGACATTTTGTAATGATGTGCTTTGAACTGTGGCATGGATGGAGGTCCAGTTGACAACCATGATGGCATTGTGATAACTTTTTATCAGATGAAATGACATCAGACTGATAGATGGGATCCTCTTTTTGTGGCTTTTATGGAGGCTTGGTCTACGTCCCAAATGGCACCCTATTCCCTATATTGTGCAATTATTTTGACCAGGGCCCATGTAGTACACTATATATAGGGAATAGAGTACAATCTGGGATACAGCCTTGTTCTTACCACAGCACCAATAAGGCTGAATTATGTAGTTTACCATTTTTTTACACAAAGAAAGTATAACATTTTAAAAGCCAATCGCCCTCTGTGATTTCTCCAAGACAACCAAAAGTCGAGAATCAAGATAATCGAGAATCAAATAGATATTGCACATTATTATTTCACTGTACCGAGTATATTCAAATGCTTTTACAGAAGTGATTTTGTATGAAAACATATTACACCTTTATCTTGCCTTGGCAAATGGCCATATAAACTAGTTTGGATTCTAGTCTAATTTTCTTGWAAGTAAACACTAAAATCTGTGAACTGCAAACCGAAATGTCTTGTTGCTGTGACAATTTTAATGAGCTCTGCAATTGAAGGGTTTATTTCCAAAACACGATAAACGCCAATTTTTCAGATGTGCATTTTTTCATCTGAAATTAATGCTCATGGGTCCCTTTCTATGTGCATGAATTATGGCTGTTATCAAACTTTCAAACATTTAGTTTAGGTGTGCTTTAAAATGTGTTTTATTGCTAAATGCGATATCCAGCACACTCGTTTTYCCCCCCAAGATGCTCTATATCCATTGTCCAGGTGGATGGAACGTTCCATATGGTTTTCGCAGCTGGTGCAAAAGTGAGTCATTTTGTGAATCATTTCCATGATATTTGACTGTCCAATCATAAGTTACGTTTCTCAAAATATTTTTTCCACACTTAGGAATGTAATCGTATTAAATTAGGGTTAGGGGGCTCCCGAGTGGTGCAGAAATCTAAGGCACTGCATCTCAGTGCTAGAGGCGTCACTGCAGACCCTGGTTTGATTCCAGGCTGTATCACAACCAGCCGTGATTGGGGGTCCCGTAGGGCGGCTCACAATTGGCCCAGCGTCGTCTGGGTTAGGGTTTGGCTGGGCTAGGCCGTCATTGTAAATAAGAATTTGTTTTTAACTGACTTGCCTAGTTAAATAAAAGAATGTAGGCTAACCCCTGGCGGGCTGTGTAACTCAGACAATAAGAATCCATCCATCCATCCTTGATCTGCAACTTAATTGCAAACGACTTTCAATGTTCTTATTCTTCCTTAAATCCTTCCCTAAAATGTATAGAATACAWTTCAAAAAKATTGATTTATCCTAATGAAAAAACMTGTRAAACCCCCATACAATTYTTCCAARAGTTGCTTTTTCCAAAATAACACAATAAATCACTAATGTTATATTTGTACAATATAGTTGAAACAAAGGATTATTTTAATATGGATTTATTTATGGAATGATACTTTATTACATGTAACTGTTTAAAACCCAATCRGGATACTTTTTCTACTGGAGTTCTGTTGTTTGGAGTGGATATATATTATTTGTTTCTAAAATAAAATGACCTTGAAATGTTCAGTATTTCAAACAAAATCAGGTCCGTCTTTTCACTAGCCCCCCAAAAATAGCTCTCTCTTTCAGAACATGTGTTTTTCAATGAATATACATTTACCAACATTCCTGAAAATAAAATCAAACCCCTCAATTGTCCTGAAAATAAAATCAAACCCCTCAATTGCATTTTGATATGCATACATCAAAATCTAGCTCACAGTCAGGGACATTAAGATGGTGGTCTGCAATTAGCATTTGCCTAATCAATATGCACTCGGCATCTCTGCAGCCCTCGAACGCTAAGGTGTCTTACTAGGGAGGTCCCATGGCATAGCTTCCTAATAAGACGGCAACAGCCTTTCTCTTCAAATCCGAGTTTTACAGGAATAATAGGCCTCTTAAAAACAGAACACACATCTGATGAATTCTCTCATGGTCTGTTACACTGTTACATCAGCAGAGATCCTTTAATTAAAACCAGCCTTGAATACAAAAGCATCTTCTAGCTCACGAATCACTTTGTTGGCCGTGTGCAAAGACCAAATTCAGTTTTATAAGTGACACTCTAGTCCTCAAGTGAGCCAGCAATGTTGCTTTCTTTAGTGAAGTAGATTAAATCAAGCCTCTCGGTTTTGGGCTGCTGTAAATACTGTTATGTTTACATCTCCGCATGGCTAAGGCCTACCTTTGATCAGATGATAATTATTAATACTGGCGTACCGTTAATAATATTACCGTGGAATAAACTGTTTTATGCCCACTGATATAAGCGACTGTACAGCCTTTCATTCATGGTCAATCATGTACATGCTGAAGAACATGGTGGAATGCTGAAATTGTAGGAGAGCTGGAGGAATGGAATCCTCACCTTCCTCAGTCTCATGCCACACAATGCCCTCCAGGTTGACACTGGTGCCTGGCTGACAAGGGCCAGGGCGACATGAATCGGTGTCTGGCCCTCCATCTTGTGTGTTGGTTCCTATGGATCTGGTCCTCACCAGAAGTTGCTTTGAGATGGGTGAAGAGAAGGGGGCATTGGACATTGGGCTTTGAGGGCCGGGTGGCGGGGGTGCAGGCACTGTAAACATTGAATCCACCTACGGAAAGGAGGAGTCGGAGTCAAATATCACCTCTGACTTTTCAACATAAAAGGCCCAAAGCAGCCATTTTTATATCAATATCAAATAATTTSTGTAACAATGAAGTATCTTACTGTAATAGTTCTCCATCAATAAAATCAATAAGAATTATATAGCTTTTTAGCAAAAAACTATTTTCTCAAGCAAGAATTTTACTAGGACTGTCTTGGAGTGGTTTGAGTGGGGAGGGGAAAACTTAAAACTAGCTGTTATTAGGAGAGAGCTTTGGAACTCTCTTTGTTATTAGTCTATTATCCAATTTCCCGCCTGGTGATGTCATCATGCAAGCCGAAACTCCCACTCATGCAAACAGGCGGATTAGAAGATTCCTGTATAGATTGAATTTTCAACCAGCAACTATCAGAAAAAAACACTGATCACATTTTTTCACATGTTACAGTGTTCATTTCATCAGCTGTTGTACAATACAGTGGCTTGTGGAAGTATTCACCCCCCTTGGCATTTTTCCTATTTTGTTGCCTTACAACCTGGAATTAAAATGGATTTTGGGGGGGTTTGTATCATTTGATTTACACAACATGCCCACCACTTTGAAGAAACAAACAAGAAATAAGACCAAAAAAACTGAACTTGAGCGTGCATAACTATTCACCCCCCCAAAGTCAATACTTTGTAGAGCTACCTTTTGCAGCAATTACAGCTGCAAGTCTCTTGGGGTATGTCTCTATAGGCTTGGCACATCTAGCCACTGGGATTTTTGCCCATTCTTCAAGGCAAAAYGKCTCCTTCTCCTTCAAATTGCATGGGTTCACGCTGGTGTACAGCAATCTTTAAGTCATACCACAGATTCTCAATTGGATTGAGGTCTGGGCTTTGACTAGGCCATTCCAAGACATTTAAATGTTTCCCCTTAAACCACTCGAGTGTTGCTTTAGCAGTATGCTTAGGGTCAATATCCTGCTGGAAGGTGAACCTCTGTCCCAGTCTCAAATCTCTGGAAGACTGAAACAGGTTTCCCTCAATAATTTCCCTGTATTCAGCGCCATCCATTATTCCTTCAATTCTGACCAGTTTCCTAGTCCCTGCCGATGAAAAACATCCCCACAGCATGATGCTGCCACCACCATGCTTCACTGTGGGGATGATGTTCTCGGGGTGATGAGAGGTGTTGGGTTTGCACCAGACATAGTGTTTTCCTTGATGGCCAAAAAGCTAAATTTTAGTCTCATCTGACCAGAGTACCTTCTTCCATATGTTTGGGGAGTCTCCCACATGCCTTTTGGTGAACACTAAACGTGTTTGCTTATTTTGTTCTTTAAGAAATTGCTTTTTTTCTAGCCACTCTTCCATAAAGCCCAGCTCTGTGGAGTGTACGGCTTAAAATGGTCCTTTGGACAGATACTCCAATCTCTGCTGTGGAGCATTGCATCTCCTTCAGGGTTATCTTTAGTCTCTTTGTTGCCTCTCTGATCAATGCCCTCCTTGCCTGGTCTATGAGTTTTGGTGGGCAGCCCTCTCTTGGCAGGTTGGTTGTGGTGCAAATTCTTTCCATTTTTTAATAATGGATTTAATGGTGCTCCGTGGGGTGTTCAAAGTTTCTGATATTTTTTTTTATAACCCAACCTTGATCTGAAATTCTCCACAACTTTGTCCCTGACCTGTTTGGAGAGCTCCTTGGTCAGGTGTATATATACCGAGATCATGTGACAGATCATGTGACACTTAGATTGCACGCAGGTGGACTTTATTTAACAAATKATGTGACTTCTGAAGGTAATTGGCTGCACCAAATCTTATTTATGGGCTTCATAGCAAAGGGGGGGCACACACCACTTTTCCGTTTTTTATTTTGTGTTGTTTTTCTCTTCTCACTTAACCAATTTTGTGTCCATTACATGAAATCCAAATAAAAATCCATTTAAATTACAGGTTGTAATGCAACAAAATAGGAAAAACGTCAAGGGGGATGAATAMTTTTGCAAGGCACTGTATGATACAAAACACAGAAAAAAATGAATTTTGATTGCACTGGGCCTTTAAGCATCCTGACCTTTAATTCATAAATAATCTCATATCTATTTTCATCATAGGGATGGTAATAAACAAAGGAAAGTGTTGTTTTTCCAAAGCCTATTGGTAATTTCATAAAATACAAGCAGCTATTGACAATTCATCTTCAAAAAAATATATGTATCTTTGAATAACAGTGACGTACACATTTCAGCAGTTTAATGAAATATTCTCTGAAAATAGCATTTTTGCATGACCTGAAAAACAAATAAAAAGAACAACAAGCAATACTATTGAAAGATTGTCATTCATGTATTTTTACTATTTATGTTTGTATGCAGTGCTGAACGTGTTTGTACTTCTGACTAAATGTGTTATGTCATTTTTAATTCTTATTGTATGCATATAACATCATTTGAAAGAGAAGTCATTCCTACAGGGTTGTTTGTGTCTGATCAGATACCTAGAAAGGGACAAAAACAAAGACTGATTGATGCATGCTCCCCTGCTTTGATTGCAAAATGCAATGCCACAGTCCTGTACCCTCCCTCCCTCAGACAGAATCACTCAGCAAACGTCTCAAACATTGACCACAATGATGAGTCAAAAACCTAGGACTTGTCTTCATCACGAATGCCTTGTCTTGTAACCATAAAAGCAACACAAGCGTTCATTGTTACAGGCTATGTGTGATTTTAATATGCAGCACGGTGAGGAGCTGATAGCCAAGAGCAGGGAGAAAAGATGGCTACCGTTCACACACTCCACTTCCCCTGCTGCTGAGTGAAAAACACTGATTACTGATGGCATCTGTCATGAAGAAAGATAGGCGTCTTCTCTTGAAACAAATTAGATTAAATCATTATAAAAAAAACAACTGCCTATGTAGGTTGGGGCTTTGTGGTGTCCCTACTAAGCTATTTAAGATAAATCAAATCAAAAGACTCAGGTAAAAATTGTGGAGAGTGTGGGACTGTTCCCCGAGAACAATAAATGGTGGGCAACAGCCTCCAATAGCATTAACATTAACCATTAAATTACAGAAACTGTAAAAAGATAAGCATAAGAAATTAGTACCTGAAAAAACTTCACTTCCTTTTGCTGTGGAGTTTCAGTTATATTATGAACAAAATAGAGGACATGCTAATAAGATAAACTGATCGGGTTAGGATACAACTGATGGGTCTGAGATTATGGTGATTCCCCAGGTTTACATCTGGTTATAGCCTTTCATATATCACAGCTATGCAAAACCTCTCTGCTTGCATGCTTGCTTGTGTGCTTAGGGTACCTTGTCATTATATTAATTATTAAATCATTGTCCATATTGTAAATAACATAATATATTGTAAATAATAGTGTGGTAGTGTTTTGTAGCCACATCACTGTACATTATATATTCGTTTGTCATTCTTAGCCTATATTTTGGGGGGATGTTCTGGCCTGGGCCCTTGGAACTGCATTCTTGAACAGCTGTGTGTATTCTGTGCACATAAAGGATTACCATGATAGAACTGTATCTCTATTAGGCTGCTACCTTACTCATGCATAAAACATCTGCCAAGTAATCCTGTTAGGCTACCTCTCTAATGAAAAAAATATTCCACGGCAATTAAGCTAATAAGATAATGATTGGTAGCCTACATGTTTTAAAACGGGCATTAAGCTTACCTTTTCGGTTCTCAGTTTCTTTGCCGTTGTGACAGTGTCGTCATTCTTCCTCACAACAATAGCGCTGCCCTTTATTCCACAATCCAAACCGTTTTTGGTAATGTCTTCCATTCTGCCCCCTGCACAATGACACGGATTCGCTTTGCTTCCGAGGGTGCACAAATGGTCAGGTATAGAATTTAAGATGGGACTTCTTTGACCATCATGTTTCTCTTTCCTCGTCCTGAAAGCATCCCTCTCCCTTTTCCAGCCTCTGATTAGATTTTTTCCCTTTTTTTCCTCTTTGCCTTTGGCGCATGAAACGGTTACATCACTCGACTTTGGGTTGCTGACCGCCTGGCCCAGTGCTGAATTCATTTCAAATGCCTCTATGGGGCGTCCTCTCAGCGATACCACACAGTGCGAGGACCAACGGCTCAAAACCCTTAGAAGTTTTGCTTCTTTTGAATCTATATTTCCTCGATTCCTTGCCGAAGTGTCCCTGGATTTGAACGGAGGGAATTGTTAGTCTGTCTGATAAAGCAGGTGCGTTTGAACAATTGGACTGCTCCTCACAATCCGTCATCGTCCCATTTTTTCCTTTCAAAAATTCACTAATCTCCTGTCTTTGTCGATCTCTCCTCAAATCAGCATTCAAGTCAATTCTCAAATTGCCAACCGCAGTCACTGACGGGAGAAGTAGGCTGCGTGTCAGCCTAGCTGGTTAACAGTCTATTCTATTGTGAAATTGACTGACTTGAATTATGACAGAAAAACGGTGATACCCGCTGACTTCACAAAAGGAAGTCATAGTCAGATGCCTTCTATCCTGTATAAATTGTCACTAGGCTACCTTCGGTTCAGTGTAGACCTACAGTATATCTCAGTTAATGAATAGAATATTTAAAAAACAACCAAAAGTATTGTGGTGTAATATACCTCCTGTTGTGCAAAATTGCTCAATGTATCCTGCCATAGCCCGATGGGGTCTCAAACCTGGGTACCTTAGCCATTACACCAAGATGTCACAGGCTAAGGCCTACTAAGATATGCTAAGGTCACTATAATCCCTGTTCCTATTCTAACTGTTTGGGAAAGGCCGCAGGTAAAATAAAGGCAATCTAACGGTAACTCCAAGTTGTGCAATGAAACCAGCACACACGTAAATAATGTTTCAGCAACCTGGACAGTACCACAATCAGTGCTAGGTAAAACGAAGATCAGCGATTTCAGCAACACGGCTAATGGACAGAGCCGCACCCAGCTCAAAACTCATAAAGATTCTATACACCTGTGTCGTTCAGGCTAGTTGCTAGTTTGGCTCTGTGCCTTCTGGCAGACCTTTGCCATGCTTTGCTATTGTTCCCTATCCCCTGAATTAGAAATGTGAACTAATAGTGAATAAAAGTGGAAGATTATTGCTCAATATCTCCCCCCATAGGTCCTTAAGCCTGGGTTTGCCTGGGTAAGCGTATTTGGGGGGTATCCTGACTGGGACTTGAAACTGGGTGTCCTGCAACTGTCAGTCAAACACCTTAGCCATTGCATCAAGAGGTCCTAACACTGGGGGTTGTGACAGGGCCGCTACAATTGTAACACATATGATTTCACACTGTTGACACTGACATGCAAAGAATTCTGTTTGTGAGATTTCTATACATTGACTTATAGCTTATAAGCTACCAACATGGCCAAATGAGTATTCTACAGAAAAAGGGTGTGACCTCTCCCTAGTGTGCCTCATGGCATTGTCATATTGAGTCTACCATATTGCCCAGCCAACCACTTGACAAGAATTCCCCTCTGTCTGCCAAGCCTTGCATCCAAGCAACTGTGTCAAACCACTTATAAACTATAGATATTTTTCTTCCCTTTAAGCCCATCACGCTCTAGAATAAAGCTCAACAGTCAACAGCTAGCAAACCATTAGATTCACCGCTCAAATAGGGAAGTATCCAGGGATGCCTAACAAAACAATACCTGTCAATAGTCACTCCTGTTGTCCCTATAGCAGGGATTTGAAGTACTGATTCAATATTGACTGTGATTGTGTAGATATGGCTGTTCTAACATTACTGTACAGAGGAAACCACAATTGACGGAATTGATGTATAAACTGCTTTTGCACAATGACAGATATTGGGTTTTATATCACTTAGCTTTTTGTATTTACCACTTACAGTGAAGTGAAAAGGCTTTGCTCCATTCCATTTAAAACAATTATTCTAATTTATCATTATGTTGGTTGTCACTGTAGTCCTTTCCTAAACATTGATAATTATATTAATGAAATACCAGTAATTCATTGACGTTAACATCTTCAAAATGCCTTTGTCTGGGACCAGGTGTACATGAACCTGTTAACACTTCCAATGCTGCCTATGAGTGGTCAATCACTTACTAACTTATAACAAATATGGGGCAAGACTCAGTGGTTTTCGTTCAGTTGTAAGATCACTTATGCAGAAGCCCATCTGAGCAGTCTTTGAATTGCAACCTCTTATCTCTTCAATGGAGAAATATCTTAACTAAGATAAGATAATATCTTATCTTAACCCTTGCCTGTCCGCCTACCCCTGGCCTGGTGTTGTAACGGTATGTTATTTGACCTTTTTCAGTAGGCTATGTGTCTGTTTGGTGCTTTACATCTACATAAGAAAACCCGTAACATCATGCTACGTTTCTGAGACGATCATCCCTTTCCTCCACATGTTTGTATGTGCTAAATGGCGAGATTATCAAGACTGGTGTATGATTTCTATGCACACCAACATAATGCCAATACGAAACTATACAGAGGGTTATTTGTATTTCAAAGTACAATGGGTCAGCCTGCCATCTACTGTAGGTTTACACAATAGACACTTGTTGAAGGGACTTTGTCTTCAATCTCAGTTCAGTAAGCAAATATTACGGTAGTCTAGGCCTACTTATTAGGCATATTGTGTTGGGTCAGTTATAAAAACGATCTTATGCATTTTCAATTTGGCCAAAATACTTTCATGGTGTAGGTGTTATACAGTATGAAACCCACACTGATGCAAACATTATTTTGTATCACATAGTTTGAGCTTAGATAAGGACCTAAAAACATGCTAGAATTTGACCCAAGATAGGCTACCATATTCCATTGGATATTGTAGCCTCTGCTACCTTATTGGTGCTGAGGTGGCTTTCATCTCAACGGTCACTTGCTCAGATAGGGCAGGTGAAATATGCCTAAGGTGCAGGTCAGCAGTAGACCTATCTCTTGAAGCGAACAATGATGACCAAACAACCTCAAAACTATTTAGCGGCACCCGAGGAAGTTAGAAAACGTACTAAAGGAAACCTCAAGAATGACACGAGATTATTAGTACGTTTTTGTGCATTCATTTTTAGCTCAAAAATAGGCTTCGATCAATTTTACAATGTAGTCAAATTAATTTTTACGTGGTTTTAATGTTTTATTTTGATTTCGAACAATGATATTAAGAATAACTTTTATTTATTTACATTTTAATCTCACATTAGGCTATTTAGGCTATTTGATGTTCGAAGCGCTCCTTATTTAATAATACTGGATGAACCTTTCCATAGTTGTATGTCATTTACTTTCCATTGAGATTGTGGTGATGAGCTAATTGTCAAATATGGAACAATATGCGCAGGATAGCCTACTACGCGGTAACAACAACTCTTAACTTTGTAATAGCCTAATCTTTATTGACTTCATTAATATCCTACAGTTCAGATGCAGAACATGTGGGAGAGGACAAACATAGCAGAAATGGGAGACCTGCATCTGGTCAAACACTGACAATAGACATTGAATCTGGAAGAAGAAAACGAGCACTTGGGAGGTATGAAAATTGCTCAGATCTTTATTTTAACACTTGCCACAACTTTTTTTTACAACAGTCAGTTTATTTTGGAGTTGTAGTATGGGCTACTGCATAAATACTACCAATAAGTTACAGTTATACTTAGATACACATTTATAACACTTGAGCCATAGGATATAATTTCTTATCAGAGCAATGTCATATACTCTGTATAGTTCTCTTTAATAGACCCRAAGACATTCGACCACTCGGTACTGTCACAAAATCAAAGTGATGGTGAGGACGAAGTCTCAGTATAATCAGTTTAGCTCTCCATGATTATTACACTGGGGTGAAGTTTCCCCTAGGTACAGATTCATGGGGAACTTCACTCTAGACCGATTATCACAGGAAGTCATCTTTCACTAACAATGGTAGTGAAGGAATTAGAGAGAATTGTCCTCGTTATTAGTAATGCCACTTCTTGAACTGAAGATAATGTAGCATTCTAAGAGTGTTTGTCTTATTTCAGCTCTCCAAGACCATTGGTGACCTGTCGTTCAGGGCAGGTGAGGCAGAGCCCCACTTGTTTTGAGCCCCACCTGTTCGGGGGGTTGCCTGTTTTGCATGTTATTTTTACGTGTCACATATCAGTTTGCAACCAATGTAAAAAAAAATATTATAATAATTGAGTTAATAAAGCTGCATACAATCAGTTTCTATTTTTTGCTTTCTTGAGTAAGGCAGGTATTTCAGCCTAGCTCAGTGCTTTCTGTGGCGGTGGGGCAGCCAGCGGAGAATAAGGAGCGTAGGGGTTGCGTCAGTGATTGGCTCAGTGTTCTGTCACTCATGGGGACACTACGTCACCGCAAACTCTATAGGGAGAGCTCGAAAATTCTAGCCCCTGGGTGCTGCCATAGATTTACATTAGAAGTACCCATCCAAGAAGGTTCAAGGTCATTGGCCACAGATAAAATGACGTCAAATCACGTAATATCTACCGTAGCTTTGATCGGACTGATCATGTCAATATCATACTTTCAAAATCTTAGCTAGCAAGCTAGACAAGCAGTCATCATCATGAGTCAAGTTGACAATCTACTGGCAAATCCTTTTCAACCCTTGTCATATGAAGAGAAATTATAGATAAAATGTATCGGTGCTTATCGGCCATTGGATATAAACATAACAAGTTGGAAATCGCAAATTCAACAATGAGGAATCAGCGGCTAACTGCAAGCGTTGCTAAGCAATCACTAGCCTGCTATTCAGTGAAGTTGGTGTGTGGTCCAAGTCTGGGTTTAAGGGTCTCTTTTCCAAGCTTAAAAGAATAAACATTCACATACAACACCATAGGTCAGAAAAGGTTGAATACATTGGCAATGCTGTCAATCCAGCATGACTTCTGCCGCGTTCAAAACAACTGGAAACTCGGAACTGGGGGAAAAACGAGCTCCGACTGGGAAAAAACTGTCATCCAACTCGGAATTCCAAGTGGGGAACTCTGGCCTCTTTCTAGAGCTCTGACCTGAAGATCACTGACGTCATGATTCGTTTTTTTTCAGAGTTCCCAGTTGTCTTGAAAGCACCATATATCCAGAGAATGCCAAAGTTTGATGAGAAAGTTTGATGAGAAAATTTGCTGCGCCACCTTCCTGTTCAAGTAAGCACAGGCAGAGTTGCAAAGAAAAAGCCATATCTCAGACTGACCAATAAAAACAAAAGATCAAGATGGGCAAAAGAACAAAGACACTGGACAGAGGAACTCTGCCTAGAAGGCCAGCATCCCGGAGTCGCCTCTTCACTGTTGACGTTGAGCAAGTAGCTCGGTGTTGTAGAACAAGTGTCTCATGAAACACATTCCAGACACTGGTTATTGCTAGCATTTTCAAACTGTGATTTGACAGAGAAATATCAGCTAACTGTAACAGGAACAGAAACAATAACACCTAGGGAAAGAACCAAAGGGAGTGACATATATTGACATATATAGGGAAGGTAATCAGGAAGGTGATGAGGCGCGGGTACCTGACAAGCCGGCCGAGGAGCGGGAGCCTGTCGAGCCTACCGAGTCTTGTGAACCTGTCGAGCCAGCTGAGGCATGGAACCTGACGTTCCGGCTGAGGCATGGAAGCCTGACGAGCCAGCTGAGGCAGCTACGGTTGCTACGGTAGCGACACCCGGACCCAACATCTCCTACACTAACAAAAAAAAAATAGAACACTCCCTGATGCTTCCTTTTGGTGAGGTGCTATTCTGTAACGTGTATGCTGGGAGTCGGGAAGAAAGTTYAGGGAGTGAATAATTTAATAAATAAACAAACTTGGACAAAACAAGAAACACAAGTAGCGTACAGACATGAAACAACGGAACAGAAACAATAACGCCTAGGGGAAGAACCAAAGGGAGTGACATATATAGGGAAGGTAATCAGGCAGGTGATGGAGTCCAGGTGAGTCTGATGAGGCGCTGGTGCGTATAACGATGGTGACAGGTTTGCGTAATAATGAGCAGCCTGGTGACCTCGAGCGCCAGAGAGGGAGTATACGTGACACTGGCTAACATTAGATAAGCTAGCCAGCTGCAGATAGCTATCCCCAAGCTATGCTAACTAGCTGCTGTCAGCTTGGCTAAACTATTTGCCTATCTCTACTTTAGTGTGCTTTTTTTGTCTTAAGGTTAGGGGTAGGCGTACGATTAGCAGTGTGGTTTAAGGTTAGGTTTAAAATCCCATTTTAAGAAGATACGTTGTTGAAATATGCAAGATTTATCACTTTGTGGCTGTGGTAACTACGAACAACCTAGAATTTGTTTGACCCGAGTTACTGCCTTGATGACACAGACGGCTTCATCAACAATGGTAATATGTGTTATGTGAAAAGTACCCGGTTTAATAAACCAGTAGGTTAATCACCCAGCCAAGCAGATACAAATAGTAGAGTAATTCTGGTTGTGAAGTGCATTATCAAAAAACATTGTCCTTTCTTTATAACTTCATAACATGAGGAAGTACATTGCTGCAGTTGTTYGGGAGATGTCCAGTTTGCAGCCAAACATGCAACATAGAGAAGACCAGTAAGGGGACCCTCAGCATCACCAGACATGCCCTCACTKTGAGCATTCCTATAAATGGAACAGGAAGGATACTTGAATCAGGTTTGTGACATTTGACCTGGTGAAAGGTCAAAACAGTTTAGAGTTCTGTCCCAATTCACCTTTATAACCCCTGGTGGAACCAGCCTGATCACTGCGTTTACAATTTTATTTCACTTCACATATAATGATATCTGAAATGCAGCRATCAGGTTGGTTCCTTCCACCATGCTAATCATAACCACCATTTATAATGTATTCAGTGCTCTGTGTGTTTTTGTGCGTGACCAACCAGTGTCTTTGATGAAGGGACAGGAGCTGATCTAAGCTGCCATGCCCATCAATGGATCTAGGGTACCGTATCACCACTTCCTGTAGTCCGATCTCAAGTTAATTGTTTGCCATAAATAGTTCAAWATAACAGGCAGAAGTACACAATCGTAATTTTTGTTGTTGTTGTATTGGGTGTATCTACCGATGGCCTGTATAGGTCCGGAAAGATACATCTGTTGTTATTTCGTTTTTTTTACTCTGCCTGCAAACACGCTGGATGCTTGAGAATCCATTGAAGAGCTTGAACGATTCATTGACGAGAGATACTTATGAGCTCACTGAAACTTGTTGCAGGTTTCGGACGATTCGAGCTCTGTTTCAGATAACAAACACAATCAACAAAACAAACCAAAGCCAAGTTGGCCAAGCGGTATCAACGATGGCACCAAACCATCCCCAAGCAAGAGGGGGCRCATGGGGAGAGGTTCACRGAGATGGATGTTGACTTGCTGAAATCCATCAATGAAAGGCTTACCAAACTTGATAGCTTGGATATACCCTGAGAGGACATCAATGCATTATGTGCCAGTCTACAATTAAGCCAATGTCAGATTGATGATTTGAGGTGTTAGGTTCTTATTTTTCAGAGTAAATAACCCACGGACACTAGAGAAGCTTTAACCAAGTTTAATTCTTCCGAAAGGTTCTGCACAGCTGTCTTCAGACAGCAAAACATTTCTCTCCATCACAGTTATGTACATCCTACTTAAGACACTCCCTCTCTCCAATCATTACATTTTATGGCTCTACAGGAAGCTAATAAAGGAAGGTAACAGGATACCAAACCTTTATTGCTCCCTTAAGAGAATCTGTCCTCACCTCCTGACCTCAAACCCTCCTTCATCTAATCCACAGATGTCCACCTGTCTCCCCTGTTTCACACATTGCTCTCCTCTCATCCAACACATTCCACAGCTATCTGTCTTTCTACAGAGACGCAGTCTCTTTCACTCCTTAATATACTATGCGTCTGATCTATCACGTCTTTAATATCTCAATGTTTAAAATGTCGAATCCAACAGAGGAAAGAGAACATGAAGCTGAAAGGTACTGTAGACTATTCATGGCAAGGTGGAGGTTGTGCAAAGGGAGAACAAACAGCTTAAAGAAACCTTGCTTGATGTACAGTGTCAATCAATGCGGGAAAATCTTATCTTCTCAGGGATACCAGAGAATGACAACAGCAGAGACTGTGAGGACACTGTCCGAGACTTTATGTCAACTCAACTGAAACTACCCACAGATGTCAAGCGTAATGTCACTTTCTCCAGAGTCCATAGAATGGGTAACGCCTCTAGGAATAGGCCACGGGCTATTATTGCATGTTTTGAACATTTTAAGCAAAAGGAAATGGAGAAGAGCAGGGGCAGAGAACTCAGAGACACTGCTTTTGGAATGAATGATCACTTCCCCACAGAGATCAATGAAAGGAGAAAAAAACTGTATCCCATCATGAAAGAAAAGCGTTGCCTGAACCAACGAGTCTCCTTGATGATGGATAAACTTTACATCAACGGGAACTATATCGGGACTCTAKAGTAACTCCCTGGCTATTTTAATCCARTGTTCAAATCTGAGTTTGTTTGATGTAGTGTATCATGACAACTTCATATATAACGAATACATGCTCTATTGTCCTTCACTTGACAAAGAAAGGGCTTAATATTGCCCAGGTTAATATATGTAGCCTTCCTAACAAAATACATTCGTTTTTTTAACTTGGTTAATATAAATAATATTCTTATTTTAGCTTTAACCGAAATCCATTTGGATGCATCCGTTAATGATGGGCAAATTAACATTCATGGATATAGCCTAATTAGAAGGGACAGGAATAGGAATGGTGGTGGAGTAGCATTGTACATTCAGAATCATATACCTTTCAAGAGGAGGGAGGACCTTAATGTATGTCAAGTAGAGGCACTATGGGCTCAAGTACATTTGCCTTACCAGGCACCCATATTGGTAGGATGTGTGTAAAGACCTCCTAGCTCTAAGGTGTMTTATCTAGATGACTTGTGCACTGGGTTTGACCAGGCCACAGAGATGTATGTGTCTTGGGTGACTTTAATATGAATTGGAAGTATCAGAATAGTTCAAATATAACGAAATTATTGAGATATACCGAGATCTGTGGTTTGAAACAAATGGTTAATGGCACTACTAGATCATCAACTAAGTTGGGTAACCGTTCAGAAACATGCATTGATCTGATCTTCTGTAATATGCAATGCTTCAARGCCAAATCAATGCCAGTGGGCTGAACAGACCATAATATTGTGACCATTCCCATGAACAAGGTAAACAAGGTAAAAAGTAAGGTAAAAAAAAAAAAAACATGGATTGTGGTCAGAGGAAATACTGTAACTTGAAAAGTAKACACTGCCAGTCTAAAGTTTTAGAACACCTACTCCTTCAAGGGTTTTTCTTTATTTTACTATTTTCTACATTGTAGAATAATAGAGAAGACATAAAAACTATGAAATAACACATATRGAATCATGTAGTAACCCAAAAAAGTGTCAAACAAATCAAAATATATTTTAGATTTCAGATTCTTCAAATAGCCACCCTTTGCCTTGATGACAGCTTTGCACACTCCTGGCATTCTCTCAACCAGCTTCATCTGGAATGCTTTTCCAACAGTCTTGAAGGAGTTTCCACATATGCTGAGCACTTATTGGCTGCTTTTCCTTCACTGTGTAGTCCGACTCATTCCAAACCATCTCAATTTGGTTGAGGTCGGGGGATTGTGGAGGCCAGGTCAACTGATGCAGCACTCCATCACTCTCCTTCTTGGTAAAATAGCCCTTACATAGCCTGGAGGTGTGTTGGATCATTGTCCTGATAGTTCCACTAAGCCCAAACCAGTTGGGATGGCGTATCGCTGCAGAATATTAGCCATGCTGGTTAAGTATGCCTTGAATTCGAAATAAATCCCAGACTGTCACCAGCAAAGCGCCCCCACACAATAACACCTTCTCCATGCATACAAAGACACAGCGGTTGGAACCAAAAATCTCMAATTTTGACACCAGACTAAAGGACAAATKTCCACCGGTAGGATGTACGTTGCTCGTGTTTCTTGGCCAAGCAAGTCTCTTCTTATTATTGGTGTCCTTTAGTGGTGCCTCAGGTTTCTTTGCAGCAATTCAACCACGAAGGCCTGATTCACTCCTCTGAACAGTTGATTTTGAGATGTGTCTGTTACTTGAACTCTGTGAAGCATTTATTTGGGCTGCAATTTCTGAGGTTGGTAACTCTAATGAACTCATCCTCTGCAGCAGAGGTAACTCTGAGTATTCCATTCCTGTGGCGGTCCTCATGAGAGCCAGTTTCATCATAGCACTTGATGGTTTTTGCGACTGCACTTGAAGAAACTTTCAAAGTTCTTGAAATGTTCCATATTGTCTGACCTTCTTGTCTTAAAGTAATGATGGACTGTCKTTTCTCTTTGCTTATTTGAGCTGTTCTTGACATAATATGGACTTGGTATTTTACCAACTATGGCTATCTTCTGTATACCACCCCTACCTTGTCACAACACAACTGATTGGCTCAAACGCATTAAGAAGGAAAGACATTTCACAAATTAACTTTTAAGAAGGCACACCTGTTAATTGAAATGCATTCCAGGTGACCACCTCATGAAGCTGGTTGAGAGTATGCCAAGAGTGTGCAAAGCTGTCATCAAGGCAAAGGGTGGCTATTTGACTCCATCAGCACCGGCCTGTACCCTACCTGCCCTAAGCTCTCTCCTGAACCCTTACACTAAGTCTGAATTTGTCCTGCTACGTGTCCTGAACTGGGACATGCTTAAACCACCTGACCAAGTCCTAAAGCAATGGGACTCCCTAAATCTTTCTCAGATTATTACCAATCCCACAAAGGATGACTGCAAACACCCAGAAAAGGCTACTCTTCTCGATGTTATCCTCACAAATAATCCTGATAGGTATCAATCTGGTGTTGTCTGTAATGACCTTAGTGATCACTGTTTTACAGCCTGTGTTTATAATGGCTGCTCAGTGAAACGACCTGTCCTGATTTGTCATAGACGCTTGATGAAAAACTTTAATGAGCCTTCATGACCTAGCCTCTGTAAATTGGTATAGAATCAGGTTGATCCCCTCTGTTGAAGACGCTTGGACCTTCTTTTTTGATATTTTCAGTGGTATTGTTAACAAACACACCCCCATAAAGAAACTGAGAAATAAAAACAGGTTCAGCCCCTGGTTCGACTGTGATCTTGCAGAGTTACTCCACCTCAAGAATTGCATTTGTCGAGGGGTTGGCACACGCATACTCATGCTGACTGGCTCTCGTTCAGGCAAATGAGAAATAAGTGCACTCAGGCTATCCGGAAGGCCAAAGGTAGTTACTTTAAGGAGCAGTTCTCTCTCTGTGGGTCTAACCCCAAGAAGTTCTAGAAAACGGTTAAAGACCTGGAGAATAAACCCTCCTCCTCACAACTGCTCATGTCCCTTAATGTTGATGATGTGGTTGTTACYGACAAGAAGCACATGGCTGAGCTCTTTAATCACCACTTCATTAAGTCAGGATTCCTACTTGACTCAGCCATGCCTCCTTGCCCGGCCAACATTTCCTCATCTCCCACCCCTTATAATGCGATTAGCCCCAACGCTCCTCCCTTTTTTCCTCCTGCCCTGCTACAAAGTTTCTACCTACAGGCGGTCACTGAGTACGAGGTGCTAAAGGAGCTCCTTAAACATGACCCTTTCTTCTTTAAGGTTGCTGCCACTATCATCGCCAAGCCTATCTCTTACCTTTGTAACCTGTCTCTCCTCTCTTGGGACGTTCCCATTGCTTGGAAGGCAGCCACAGTGCATCCTTTATTTAAAGGGGTAGATCAAGCTACTCCTAACTGTTAAAGGCCTATTTCTATTTTGCCCTGTATATCAAAAGTGTTGGAAAAACTTGTCAATAATCAACTGACTGGCTTTCTTGATGTCTATAGTATTCTCTCCGATATGCAATTGGGTTTCCTCTCAGGTTATGGATGTGTCACTGCAACCTTAAATGTCCTAAATGATGTCACCATTGCCCTTGATTCTAAGCAATGTTGTGCTGATATTTTTGTTGACTTGGCCAAAGCTTTTGATACGGTAGACCATTCCATTCTTGTGGGCCGGCTAAGGAGTATTGGTGTCACAGAGGGGTCTTTGGCCTGGTTTGCGAACTACCTCTCTCAAAGWGTGCAGTGTACAAAGTCAGAACATCTGCTGTCTCAACCACTACCTGTCACCAAGGGAGTACCCCAAGGCTCGATCCTAGGCCCTACGCTCTTCTCAATTTACATCAACAACATAGCTCAGGCAGTAGGAAGCTCTCTCATCCATTTTTATGCAGATGATAGTCTTATACTTAGCTGGCCCCTCCCTKGATTTTGTGTTAACTTAAACACTCTACAACAAAGCTTTCTTAGTGTCCAACAAGATTTCTCTACCCGTAGCCTTGTTCTGAACACCTCCAAAACAAAGGTAATGTGGTTTGGTAAGAAGAATGCCCCTCTCCTCACAGGTGTGATTACTACCTCTGAGGGTTTAGAGCTTGAGGTAGTCACCTCATACAAGTACTTGGGAGTATGGCTAGACGGTGCACTGTCCTTCTCACATATCAAAGCTGCAGGCTAAAGTTAAATCTAGACTTGGTTTCCTCTATGGTAATCGTTCCTCTTTCACACCAGCTGCCAAACTAACCCTGATTCAGATGACCATCCTACCCATGCTAGACTACGGAGACGTAATTTATAGATCGGCAGGTAAGATTGCTCTCGAGCGGCTAGATGTTCTTTACCATTCGGCCATCAGATTTGTCACCAATGCTCCTTATAGGACACATCACTGCACTCTATACTACTCTGTAAACTGGTAATCTCTGTATACCCATCGCAAGACCCACTGGTTGATGCTTATTTATAAAACCCTCTTAGGCCTCACTCCCCCCTATCTGTGATACCTACTGCAGCCCTCGTCCTCCAGACATCCCTGGGTCGCTCCTCTTTTCAGTTCGCTACAACTAGCGACTGGAACGAGCTGCAAAAAACACTCAAACTGGACTGTTTTATCTCCATCTCTTCATTCAAAGACTCAATCATGGACACTCCTACTGACATTTGTGGCTGCTTCGCGTAAAGTATTGTTGTCTCTACCTTCTTGACCTTTGTGCTGTTGTCTGTGCCCAATAATGTTTGTACCATGCATTGTGCTGCTACCATGTTGTGCTGATGCCATGTTGTGTTGCTACCATGTTGTTGTCATGTTGTGTTGCTACCATGCTGTGTTGTCAAGTGTTGCTGCCATGCTATGTTGTTGTCTTAGGTCTCTCTTTATGTAGTGTTGTGGTGTCTCTTGTCATGATGTGTRTTTTGTTCTATTTTATTTTTRATCCCAGCTCCCGTCCCTACAGGAGGCCTTTTGCCATTTGGTAGGCCGTCATTGTAAATAAGCATTTATTCTTAACTGACTTGCCTAGTTAAGTAAAGGTAAAATAAAAATGGTGAGGAACCATGTCTATTCTCCACCAGGATCAGGGAACTCAGGTCATAATACGGGACACTACAGAGGAAGGTATGACCACTCTGACATGTTTACCAAGGAAGCCCCAGCACCACCTGACAAATGTATCGACTGGGAATGACAATGGAAGTTGAAAGACAAGTGTAATATTTGCACATTGTTATATTAGCAGAACACTGCTTGTACAGTATTATGTAAAGGGTTGTTTATTCTACATGGACCTGTTCTTACATTTGAAAGTTATCAAAACACTTAGTTTAGAATATCTACATAGGTTCAGCAATTGCACTGTTCTCATATTACTCTGTTGKCTACTGACCGATTCAAAGCTTCCTCCTGCATCTCCCTATACATCTTCCTGTAGTTATTTCMCTCAACCTGCAGGACCCATGGACCCACGAGTGGTGGTCTGTTATTCAGTTCTGCCTGCTTTGACGTTCTTTAGAACTGAATAATAGACCACCCCTCATCCTGATTCAGGGCTATATAGCCTAAGCCTACACAGCTATTTTGTCGACTAACATGCGGGTGACTATAAATAGCTATGGATTAAAATACAACAGCTCTCTAACAGAGGCCCAGGTTCATATTCAACTTTATTGTGTAGATAAAGACGTGTCAACATTTCCTACCACGCTAGTTTATTCAGCTATGATTCCTTCACATCCCCAGTCCTCTCACTCRGTTCGTCAACAGCCACCGGTTCCTTTTGGGGGCCTGGGGCAGCCAATGGCTCAAACATATAGGGCCGGGGGGAGATGTCCTCAACTTCAAAACTTCTCTCCTTAGCAAAGCTAGCTTCACTGACATGACATCACTACTGCTACTCTCCATGATTGTTTGTGGGGTGGCAAGGACACACCCAAGAAACACCCACATCAAACCGCACTCCCAATGCAAATCTCATTTGGCYCCTGTCATGGCCGACAGGATTTTTTCTAGAAAACGGTTAAAGACCTGGAGAATAAACCCTCCTCCTCACAACTGCTCATGTCCCTTAATGTTGATGATGTGGTTGTTACTGACAAGAATTAGGCCAAATCAGCAGGTGCAGTTCCCCTTTAATGAGCATTGGCGAAAAGCAAGGCCAAATCAGGAACTGTAGTTCTCCTTTAAAACCAGAGGAATGATAGGGCAAGATCTAAATAGACATACCCAAATGTGATTCTTTTTTCATGAGGTGGCCATAAACAATAACTGGTAATGTTTCATCTGGAACTCACCTTTCTGGTAAAAATAGTAATACATTGCTGAGGTATACCAACTTTTGAGGACACAAGCTCAAGTACATTGCCTTCAGATAGTATTTACACCCCTCGACTTTGTCCACATTTTGTTGTGTTACAAAGTGGGATTAAAATGGATTTCATTGCACTTTTTTGTCAWTGATCTACACAAAATACTCTGTAACATCAAAATCGAGAAAAAAATCGAACATTTATAAAAATATTACGAAAAACAAAACACTAATATATCTTGATTASATACAGTTGAAGTCGGAAGTTTACATACAATTTGGTTGGAGTCATTAAATCTTGTTTTTCAACCACTCCACAAATTTCTTGTTAACGAACTATAGTTTTGGCAAGTCGGATAATTCCAGAAAATGATGTCATGGCTTTAGAAGCTTCTGATAGGCTAAGTGCAAATCAATCTCAGAACAACAGCAAAGGACCTTGTGAAGATGCTGGAGGAAACAGGTACAAAAGTATCTATATCCACAGTAAAACGAGTCCTATATCGACATAACTTGAAAGGCCTCTCAGCAAGGAAGAAGCCACTGCTCCAAAACCGGCATAAAAAAGCCAGACTACGGTTTGCAACTGCACATGGGGATAAAGATCGTACTTTTTGGAGAAATATCCGCTGGTCTGATGAAAGAAAAATAGAACTGTTTGGCCATAATGACCATTGTTATGTTTGGAGGAAAAAGGGGGAGGATTGCAAGCCGAAGAACACCATCCCAACCGTGAAGCACGGGGGTGGCAGCATCATGTTGTGGGGGTGCTTTGCTGCAGGAGGGACTGGCGCACTTCACAAAATAGATGGCATCATGAGGGAGGAAAATGATATGGATATACTGAAGCAACATCTCAAGACATCAGTCAGGAAGTTAAAGCTTGGTCACAAATGGGTCTTCCAAATGCACAATGACCCCAAGCATACTTCCAAAGTTGGGGCAAAATGGCTTAAGGACAACAATGTCAAGGTATTGGAGTGGCCATCATAAAACCCTGACCTCAATCCCATAAAAAATGTGGGGGCAGAACTGAAAAAGCATGTGCAAGCAAGGAGGCCTTCAAGCCTGACTCAGTTACACCAGTTCTGTCAGGAGGAATGGGCCAAATTCGCCCAGCTTATTGTGGGAAGCTTGTGGAAGGCTACCCRAAACTCTTGACCCAAGTTAAACAATTTAAAGGCAATGCTACCAAATAATAATTGAGTGTATGTAAACTTATGACCCACTGGAAATGTGATGAAAGAAAAGAAGCTGAAATAAATCAATCTCTCTACTATTATTCTGACATTTCACATTCTTAAAATAAAGTGGTGATCCTAACTGTCCTAAAACAGGGAATTTTTACTAGGATTAAATGTCAGGAATTGTGAAAAACTGAGTTTAAATGTATTTGGCTAAGGTGTATGTAAACTTCCAACTTCATCTGTAAGTGAGATAAGGAAACATTTGTTATTTAAAATGTTTTATTTGACCCCTTATTTTTGGCACTAAACAGTCTCCGTATACACTTCCATACATTTTTTTACTTGTACTGGGGTACCTTCAGACCAGTCCATTATAATCTCACCTTTCCACAGAGGGATCATATTAGTGTGTAGCCCAAATTGTTTGGACGCTACAGACAGAAATTGGTAGATCGGCTGTACCGACTTCAGAGGAGTCCCAACATGCTTGTGGGAATCACAGCGCAAAACATAAAAGACTATTGTGTTCGTGAGAGTCTCATATTTGCACAGAGTCTGATCTTTTCATAGTAGTTTGTAGGCCAAACCGTTCAGACGCTACAGGCGATTTTGTGAGAAGACAGATTTTTGGGATGTCTGAAGGTCTGACAAACACTGTCACCTTTCATGGCAGATGCGGAAGTACGACATCGGCGGATGAGGTAGATTGAGATGCATCCAATGCAAAAAATAGATACACTATAGATACAAAAGTATGTGGACACCCCTTTAAATTAGTGGATTCGGCTATTTCAGCCACACCCATTGCTGACAGGTGTATAAAATCAAGCACACAGCCATGCAATCTCCAAAGACAAACATTGGCAGTAGAATGGCCTTACTGAAGAGACTTTCAACGTGGCAAAGTCATAGGATGCCAACTTTCCAACAAGTCAGTTCGTCAGATTTCTGCCGTGCTAGAGCTGCCCGGGTCAACTGTAAGTGCTGTTACTGTGAAGTGGAAACGTTTAGGAGCAACAACGGCTCAGCCACAAAGTGGTAGGCCACAGAAGCTCACAGATTGGGACTGCCGAGCGCTGAAGTGCGTAGCGCGTAAAAATCATCTGTCCTCGGTTGTTTGCAACACTCACTACTGAGTTCCAAACTGCCTCTGGAAGCAAAGTCAGCATAAGAACTGTTTGGGAGCTTCATGAAATGGGTTTCCATGGCCAAGCAGTTGCACAGAAGCCTAAGATAACCATGCATAAGGTCAAGCATCGGCTGGAGTGGTGTAAATCTTGCCACCAGTGGAAACGCTCTCTCTGGAATGCGTTTCTGAATCACTCTTCACCATCTGGCAGTTCGACGGACAAATCTGGGTTGGGCGGATGCCAGGAGAACGCTACCTGTGCCAATGCATAGTGCCAACTGTAAAGTTTGGTGGAGGAGGAATAATGGTCTGGTGCRGTTTTTCATGGTTCGGGTTAGGCCCCTTAGTTCCAGTGAAGGTAAATCTTAACTCACAGCATACAATGACATTCCAGATGATGCTGTGCTTCCAACTTCGTGGCAACAGTTTGGGGAAGACCCTTTCCTGTTTCAGCAGGACAATGCCCCGTGCACCAACCGAGRTCCATACAGAAATGGTTTATCGAGATCGGTGTGGAAGAACTCGACTGGCCTGCACAGAGCCTTGACCTCAACCCYATTGAACCCCTTTGGGATGAATTGGAACATTGACTGTGAGCCAGGCCTAATCGCCCAACATCAGTGCCCGACCTCACTAATGCTCGTGACTGAATGGAAGCAAGTCCCTGCAGCAATGTTCCAACATCTTGTGGAAAGCCTTCCCAGAAGAGTGGAGGCAGCCAAGGAGAGACCAACTCCATATGTGTGTAGGCCAGCCCATGATTTTGTAATGAGATGTTCGACAAGCAGTTGTACACATACTTTTGGTCATGTAGTGTATCTCTAGCTTAAACTGATGGATTTTTATGGGGATTTTTTATTTGCTAAATGTCACTTTTTTCCTTTCCCGCGGGGCGCAGGCATCGACTCTACGACACTATTTGCGAACGAGTGTGAGCACCTGCAATTAATTGTAACGGCTTTTCTCTCCTGGGGTGAAGGAGAGGACCAAAATGCAGCGCGGCTAGTGTTCAACATGTTTAAGTTAGAAATATGTTTAAACTTACAAACAAACAAAACAATAAATGTGTGAAAACCCGAGACAGACCTATCTGGTGCAGAAACAAACACCAGAGACAGGCAAACAATCACCCACAAATCCCAACCACCAAACAAGCCTCCTATAATATATGATTCTCAATCAGGGACAACGATTACCAGCTGCCTCTGATTGAGAACCATATTGGGCTGGACACAGACACAGACAAACTAGACACCACAACATAGAATTCCCACCCAGCTCACGTCCTGACCAACCCACTAATAACACACCAACATAAGTAACCTCTGAGTCAGGCGTTACATCTAATTTGTCTTTACTCCTGAAATTATTTAGGCTTGCCTTAAAAATGGGTTTGAAGACTTATTGACTCAATACATTTCAGCTTTTCATTTTTTATTCATTTGTAAACATTTCAAAAAACACAATTCCATTTTGCCATTATGGKGTATAGTGTGTAGGCAAGTGTCACAAAATCTCAATTTAATCCATTTAAAATGCAGGCTGTAACACAACAAAATGTTGTTATCATCTATGCATAGTCACTTTAATAACTCTACCTGCATGTACATATTACCTCAATTACCTCGACTAATCGGTGCCCCCGCACATTGACTCTGTAGCGGTACCCCCCTGTATATAGTCTCACTATTGTTATTTTACTGCTGCTCTTTAATTACTTGTTGCTTTTATTTATTATTTTTACTGGTATTTTTTTATTTAATTTAAACTGCATTGTTGGTTAGGGGCTCGTAAGTAAGCATTTCACTGTTGTATTCGGCGCATGTTGACTAATAARATTTGATTTGAAAAGGTCAGAGGGCTTGAATACTTTCTGAAGGCAAATATTATGAATATGAAAATATGAAACATCTTATGATAGGGCTTGAAATGACTGAAACGCTTTCTAAATATATTAACAATCAAATTATAAACAACWTACTATAAAATATCACCTTTTTTATAACTGTAAAATAGAAATGATTATACTTTGTCACAGTACAATATTGGCACTACTTCATATAACAAGATGACAGAGAATTTTCTTCTAAACATTCACTGAGCGGGGCAGAGATACCATTCAAATGTGTTAACTTCAGCTTGAAGAACTAAATGATTTTGTCCATCTGTGACCGAGAGAAAATGGTATTGTTTTAATTCTATACAATTATTTAGTATTTTTCAATTTTGAGAGCTCTAAATCTGGCTGAGAATATCACAGCAAGATGAAACCACAACGGTTGGTTTTGCTAGACTGTCACCTTTCATACAGTATGCCATCTCCCAGGCTGGGTGACAAGAGTTCAGAGGAAGAACAAATCAATTCTTGATTCTTTGATTCAGAAAATGTGAAACATCACTCCCTATGCAAATGTGGGGTCTGAAACCTGACACTTCAAGTCATCTCCGCTGAGAGCGTGGAAGCGGGGCAAAAGAAGATGAACAGCAGAGGGGCTAAGAATCTTGGAGATGGGGAAAGGGACGTTAAAACAGGGGAAACACACCCCTATGCAAAGTGGGTCTGAAACCTGACACTTCAAGTCATCTCCGTGACGAGCGTGGAAGCGGGGCAAAAAAGATGAACAGCAGAGGGCTAAGAATTCTGAGATGGGGAAAGGGACGTTAAAAACAGGGGGGGGGGGGGGAGTTTTCTGGATCACCCAGAGGGGCGAGATCCAAG
>NC_036855.1:44935374-44938047 GCF_002910315.2 Salvelinus sp. IW2-2015 | reverse complement strand
AGTGGACAGCCATACCCTCTGCCCGAGACGATACCAGGGAGCCAGGGTCCGGTGGCGGTCCGTCTGTCATCGATACCTGGAGGTGGTCTAGAGAAGAGCTGACGAGCTCTCTTCCAGGTCCGGCGACAGCGACGGATAAACATCTGGGCAGAGGGTATGCCGACCTCTACCTCTTGCTCCGGGCAGAGCGGGGGCTGATATCCCAGGTAACACTCAAAAGGCAAGAGACCAGTGGCAGAGCARGGGAGGGTGTTGCGGGCGTACTCAACCCATACTAGTTGCTGGCTCCAGGTGGTRGGGTTGGCGGAGACCAGGCAGCGAAAAGTCATCTCCAGGGAAGACCAGTGACGAAGTCCAGGGATATGTGTGACCAGAGACGGTGAGGGACAGGAAGTGGTTGAAGGAGACCAGCCGGAGCTTGCCGATGAGTTTTACTCTGCGCACAGATCGTGCAGGCGGCGATGAATGCRTAGACGTCAGGGACCATGGTAGGCCACCAAAAGCATTTTAAGTTCAGTCATTACATAATAAAATACTGGTACGGGATACACAAGCATAACAGTTTTTGGTCATCTTAGAAAGATTTTAAATTACAGGGAACCTAATTCTGTGTATCATGAATCATCCAAACAATGTGAATAGAGCAACATAATACGCTCTATTCATAACCTAAAACTCACCTCACTACTGTCATGGTTGTGTGACAGGTTCATAGACTTAAGAAAACATTTCTGTCCATCCTTTACCCTGCATTTGATAGTAATTGGGCACCCTTTTTGAACATACAGCAAGTAGAAAAACATGCCTAGTTGACTAGTGTAAACATCAGGAGCTATCATGTACAGTATGGAAATTGTCAAATTTGGGCTTGAATGTTGGCTGCATGATTCATATCCAAGTCAATACCAGAACTATCAACACCCAGACCAGACCCTGTGTATCGARACCAAGACTCRGCTCAAATAAAGACAGAGACCATGAGAGAAATATTACATATCTGGTTCATATACTGTGCATTTAGCTTATGATAACATTCATCAATATATTTATATCTAATGAAACCATAGAAACCCTTACAGTATAACATGCTTTTGCTCATGGGTGTGCCCCTTTCTGTCCAATTAGGTCATTTCTGGATAACATTTCTGTCTGTTTGGAGGATCCCGTTTGGCTCAAGACCACACCCAGAGGGAAAACGTCCATAAAGCCATAAATGTGGTTCCAAATTTTGAGAGCTCTAAATTCTGGCTGAGAATATACAGCAAGATGAAACCACAACGGTTGGTTTTGCTAGACTGTCACCTTTCATACAGTATGCCATCTCCCAGGCTGGGTGACAAGAGTTCAGAGGAAGAACAAATAATTCTTGATTCTTTGATTCAGAAAATGTGAAACATCACTCCCTATGCAAATGTGGGGTCTGAACCTGACACTTCAAGTCTCTCCGCTGAGAGCGTGGAAGCGGGGCAAAAGAGATGAACAGCAGAGGGGTAAGAACTTTGGAGATGGGAAAGGACGTTAAAACAGGGGGGAGAGGGGGGGGGGGGAGTTTTCTGGACCTCACCCAGAGGGGCAGATCCCAAGTGGACAGCCATACCCTCTGCCCGAGACGATACAGGAGCCAGGGTCCGGTGGCGGTCCGTCTGTCATCGATACCTGGAGGTGGTCTGGAGAAGAGCTGACGAGCTCTCTTCCAGTCCGGCGACAGCGACGGATAAACATCTGGCAGAGGTATGCCGACTCTACCTCTTGCTCCGGGCAGAGCGGGGCTGATATCCCAGGTAACATCAAAGGCAAGAGACCAGTGGCAGAGCAAGGGGGGTGTTGCGGGCGTACTCAACCCATACTAGTTGCTGGCTCCAGGTGGTAGGGTTGGGAGACCAGGCAGCGAAAAGTCATCTCAGGAAGACCAGTGACGAAGTCCAGGATATGTGTGACCAGAGACGGTGAGGGACAGGAAGTGGTTGAAGGAGACCAGCCGGAGCTTGCCGATGAGTTTTACTCTGCGCACAGATCGTGCAGGGGCGATGAATGCATAGACGTCAGGACCATGGTAGGCACCAAAGCATTTTAAGTTCAGTCTTACATAATAAAATACTGTACGGATACACAAGCATAACAGTTTTTGGTCATCTTAGAAGATTTTAAATTACAGGGAACCTAATTCTGTGTATCATGATCATCCAAACAATGTGAATAGACAACATAATACGCTCTATTCATAACCTAAAACTCACCTCACTACTGTCATGGTTGTGTGACAGGTTCATAGACTTAAGAAAACATTTCTGTCCATCCTTACCCTGCATTTGATAGTAATTGGGCACCTTTTGAACATACAGCAAGTAAAAACATGCCTAGTTGATATAGTGTAAACATCAGGAGCTATCATGTACAGTATGGAAATTGTCAAATTTGGCTTGAATGTTGGCGTGCATGATTCATATCCAAGTCAATACCAGAACTATCAACACCCAGACCAGACCCTGTGTATCGAGACCAAGACTCAGCTCAAATAAAGACAGAGCCATGAGAGAAATATTACATATCTGTTCATATACTGTGCATTTAGCTTATGATAACATTCATCAATATAATTTATATCTAATGAAACATAGAAACCTTACAGTATAACATGCTTTTGCTCATGGTGTGCCCTTTCTGTCCATATTA
>NC_036855.1:44868332-44930728 GCF_002910315.2 Salvelinus sp. IW2-2015 | reverse complement strand
GGTCATTTCTGGATAACATTTCTGTCTGTTTGGAGGATCCCGTTTGGCTCAAGACCACACCCAGAGGGAAAACGTCCATAAAGCCATAAATGTGGCAATAACAAGATTAAGGCCTAGAGGTTCTTTGGTTACCTACCTTGTGTCGGGCCGAGAACAATTCTATTCTGAAGTAAATTTCCGTCTTCCATGGATGGAGGCGAAATCAATTTCTGCATGCTTTATTTCTGGGTTCAATTACTTTTCGTGCACCTTTGACTTGTTGCAGCTATTGACCTAGTGTTAAGCCTACACCTGCACATTGTGCTCTCTTTGATCATTTTACAAACTCCAGCATGTCCTGAAGTGTCACATTGTTCATATAGGAAAATAATGGTTAATGGGGCAATCCCTTTTATAATGTTTTTTTCCCCTGCAGAAGCGCACAGGGGTTCACTTTTTTTTTGTGCTGGCAGGCTGGAGAGTTCACATGAGCACAAGAGCTAGGTTAATTGACAAATAGTGGTCGTACAACCTGGACTCACAGGTAAAATAGTAAAAGTAAATCCAGGACACTCCAATTAGTATGATATGTTACGTTTCATATGGTACAGTATGTATTAATTTGTGGATGTCCATCATGCATTTTGTGTGATATGTTAGGAATTACAATTCCTATGATATGTTCCGAATTACAATTTGCACAAAATGGTATGAATTTGCTGAAGATATATGTTACGAATTCCAATTTGTTGTGGCAAACACTAATGTTCGCTAGGTGGCTAATGGGCTAGGGGTAAAGGGTTAAGGTTAGGGTTAGGGGATGGRTTAGCATACATGCTAAGTAGTTACAAAGTAGCTTAAAGGTAGTAGGCCTAAGTAGTTGCAAATTAGCTAAAATGCTAATGTGATTTGTTGGTTTGTGTTATATGCCCACTGATCCATCCATCTACCCCAACCAAACACCCTCCTTTAATTATTGGTCTTAAGTAACCTCCTGACTTATGCAACCATACCAAAAGTAACACATCATACACATTTGAGTGTCCCAGATGTATGTTTACTATGTTACGTCTACTCTATGAGACCAGGCTGGGTTGTATGGTTGATTTTCCCCAAAGCATCAACATGTGCATACATTTTTTTATCTCAAAACAATCGTTATTATAATGGGGATGATGACACATCTAGCTAACGTTAACACATCTAGCTAACTGTCTAGCTAGTTACTTTACATCTTACAACACTCCCTCAAACCTATGTGAATGTATGTGTACTGTTATTAACTACAGCTAATAAAAGATAATTRCATTGCATGAGAGCTTCATCTGTGTATTTGCCTGCGTTTTTGCGTCCCATAGAACAGTCCGTCCTGGTTGTAATATAGTTAGTTGACACAACACATGAGACGGTCTAACTTAACCATCTTTGACAACACTGCCATGCATGCAAAGCTAGCTAGCATTCTCTTTGATAACTGGTGAACCTTGCTAGCTAACTTAGCTTGCTCATCAAACAGTATTTTCGTTGCTATTTCTGCACGATGACACTTAGAGCCTTGAATCTCAGAGGGACTTCACTGTCACCACTGATCATCTAGCTAGTAACGTTAGCCAGCAGGTTTACATTAGTTTCCATTGGTCTAGAGCTTGCTAGGATAGCAAGCTAACTAATGCTTTCTGATTAGCGTCGCTAACATGCTACACAATAGTCATGGGTACACAAAATCAAGCAAATGGTACTGAACTCATGACAAAATCATGTTTTAACATTGTAGTGGCTATTGATGTTATGGTTGTTGTTCACTGCTTCGTAACATTGCGAATAATATCTTTTTGGCATTTAACTATGTATCTAATCCAGTTTCAGCATGAGAAAATTACTGCAAGAAAAATTTAAAAGAACTAAAGGTCCGGTCCCAGATTAGGAGCCACTCCCAGTTAAATACTGTTAAATAAATTATTAAAACATCATGTCTGACATAGCCTTAATTTCACATTACATGTCTTGAAGACATACAGAAAATGTCTCAAGACATAGCACTATTTCACATTAGTGTCTTGAGACATGTCTTGAAGACACACAAAATGTCTCAAAACATGGCATCGAGTGTCTTGAGACACCGGCTGTGTCTCAAGACATGTTTTTAAAATGTGTCTTAAGATGTCTTGAGACATGTAAACTCAGCAAAAGAAGAAACATCCCTTTTTCAGGACACTGTCTTTCAAAGATAATTCGTAAAAATCCAAAAATAACTTCACARATCTTCATTGTTAGGTTCCCCAGTTTCTGTGTTTTGGGTTTGTTTGTATGTGTATTTCAGGAAATGGCTTCCTGGATTCGAAGCAGCTGATTGGTCAGCYCCATCAATGATTGGAGGTCTGATCCCGCCCTCTCGTTGGGGGATACAGCTGTCGGCAATTACAAACTCCTTCTGCAGCTGGATATAAGCCAGTGTTCCTTTGTTAGGGGAGAGCGCTTCTGGGTATGTCCTGTATTGTTTGTTTATCAGCTAGAGTGTCTGGGTATGTCATGTGTTTTGTTGTTGGTCTGTATATTTTTGTAAAGTATTTTGTAGCTGGTCCTGCTGACGTTTGTGTATGCCATTGTTTTTGATTAGTGAAATTGTTCACTTTAAGTTTGTATTATTCTGTTTCATTTGTTCCCAGGGGGGAAGGGGCCTGCGGGCATACATATAGCCGTAGTATGTACTATGTCTATGCACACTAGGTAAGACCTGGGCGGACCATCCCCTGTATTTTGGTTAGTGTGCCAGTTGGTGCTAGTTAGGTAAGTTGTGGGTAGGAGAGGGGGCTCTAACTTTTACTTTCTTTTCTTTGGTTCTGTCCAGCCCCTTTTCCCCAAATTACCATGTGAAGGAAATAAATTCCCTGTAAACGGTAATATATTCTGCCTCTGACATCCTTACCTGCACCTGCAGTCACATACCTCTTTCACTCCACGGGGAGTTGAGTGTAGCAGAGTGTTGCATTCCCTCCAAGAGGTGTGCATATCACACATTTTCCCATGCTTGTTCAATGAACCATAAACAATTAATTAACATGCACCTGTGGAACAGCTTACAGACGGTAGGCAATTAAGGTCACAGTTATGACAACTTAGAACACTAAAGAGGCCTTTCTACTGACAATGAAAAACACCAAAAGAAAGATGTCCAGGGTCCCTGCTCATCTGCGTGAACATGCCTTTGGCATGCTGCAAGGAGGCATGAGGACGGCAGATGTGGCCAGGGCAATAAATTGCAATGTCCATACTGTGAGATGCCTAAGACAGAGCTACAGGACGGACAGCTGATTGTCCTCGCAGTGGCAGACCACATGTAACAACACTGGCACAGGATCGGTACATCCGGACATCACACCTGCTGGACAGGTACAGAATGGCAACATCTGCCCGAGTTACACAAGGAATGCACAATTCCTCCGTCAGTGYTCAGACTGTACGCAATAAGCTGGACTGAGGGCTTGTAGGCCTGTAGTAAGGTAGGTCCTCACCAGACATCACCGGCAACAATGTCGCCTATGGGCACAAACCACCCGTCACTGGATCAGACAGGACTGGCAAAAAGTGTTCTTCTCTGACGAGTCACGGTTTTGTCTCACCAGGGGTGATGGTTGGATTCGCRTTGAAGGAATGAGCGWTACACTGAGGCCTGTACTCTGGAGCGGGATCGATTTGGAGGTGGAGGGTCCGTCATGGTCTGGGACGGTGTGTCACAGCATCATCGGACTAAGCTTGTTGTCATTACAGGGAAGACATCCTCCTCCCTCATGTGATACCCTTCCTGCAGGCTCATCCTGACATGATCCTCCAGCATGACAATGCCACCAACCATTCTGCTCGTTCTGTGCGTGATTTCCTGCAAGACAGGAATGTCAGTGTTCTGCCATGGCCAGCGAAGAGCCCGGATCTCAATCCCATTGAGCACGTCTGGGACCTGTTGGATCGGAGGGTGAGGGCTAGGGTCATTCCCCCCAGAAATGTCCGGGAACTTGCAGGTGCCTTGGTGGAAGAGTGGGGTAACATCTCACAGCAAGAACTGGCAAATCTGGTGCAGTCCATGAGGAGGAGATGCACTGCAGTACTTAATGCAGCTGGTGGCCACACCAGATACTGACTGTTACTTTTTTGACCCCCCCTTTGTTCAGGGACACATTATTCCATTTGTTAGTCACATGTCTGTGGAACTTGTTCAGTTTGTCTCATTTGTTAAATCTTGTTATGTTCATACAAATATTTACACATGTTTAGTTTGCTGAAAATAAACGCAGTTGACAGTGAGAGGACGTTTCTTTTTTTGCTGATCAAATATATTATAAACCCATAAGCTCAAACATCACCATTGTTATTTAAAGTTTTCAAAAATAGAGCGCACTCAGTACAAAACAAAATGTGTGATAATGAGAAATTTCCTGTGCGACGCATTCTCATAATGTTATTATATGTTTTTCTAATGGATTTATTTTCTCATGCCCCAGAGTTCTCCAGTAAACATCCAATGATCCCTAAACTCTATGGAAGCAAGATATGAAGAACCAGAGACTCTCGCTAAAGCTGAGGGCATCATTTCTGAGGCCATCATTTCCTCTCCATAATAAAAAACAACAACATTGTTATTTATTGAAATTCCTTACATTGTGAAAGGTAAGAAGTCAAATGTGTTACAATTTGTAAAATTCTATATTTTTTGTAACCTAAAATATTATATTAAAATACATGTGAAAAACTTAGTATCAGTAGACTTCCTGACGTTATTCTCACAGAGCATATAATTAAGTGTTGCAAAGTCATTATTTAACYCTACCTTTAAAAATATTGAGTAGGATGTATTTTTCCTTAAACATATTTTTTATGGATATGTGCGTAGCAGACAGGAGCATAAGGTATACAGTTTCCTCTGGGGAATATGGAAGTTATTCTATATATTGTTTATCCCTCCCTGGGCAGAATGAGGCACTGGCTGAGGTTCCTCATGGGCCACAGGAGGAAAGCCTGTGTTTCGAGGGCTGTGTGTATCTGTGTCATGGCCAGGACAGAGGTGGGGTATTAGAGCACTCTGCATTCAGTGCAACACAGACAGGCCTCGAGGCTCACAACGCCTCTCACTTTTCCAGGTACAACAGTTCAGTGGTCACAGCTCGCCAACTGTACCAGCCTCCCTAAGAGAATAGGGGAACATTTGGAATGGAGTCAGATATTCCCTCAATAAATATGTAAGGAAATGTCATTCCCCAATGTTCTTTTCTTTAAACAGCTTGAAATAGTTGACTCTTATGTAATGAGCTCTTTGTGGTTGCAGAATTGAATATGTGTCTAAAAGTAATTATACAGATCCTTATCGTGAATATCATAAGGTGAATGCACCAATTTGTAAGTCGCTCTGGATAAGAGCGTCTGCTAAATGACTTAAATGTAAATGTAAATACCAACCCTTATAAGAGTATCCTGTCAGACTGCTTGGGTTCCTTCAGTCTTGTCCATGTTCGTCCATTAGGTGGCAGTAAGCAACCACTTTGTTGGTCATAGTAGGAGGCGATGTACATCTATTGTCACCACTTAACCAACCATGCAGTCCTGCAAAGCAGTCCTWCTCACCTCAAAATCATGTATTATGAGTTTCAGGACTACAGACAGCAACCTAAATTGTCATGATGATACTTCTGGGGTCGCTTCCACTTGGACAAAGCATTTCTACACTTCTGACCATGATTGAAATTGTCTGAGCTGCCACATTGTTCACTCAGAGGGTTGGACATGGTGGTATCTAGTATAGACAAATACTGGTACTGTGCCGTTGTGGACTCGATGGACAGACACACTTGCTAAGAGGCATCACTTTTCACTGAATTTTTTTCTTAAATTGATGTATGATGCTAAGGGATATAATGTCCAGAGTTCAGCTTCAGAAACAGAAAATCTATTTTAGTAAGTAAAAGTAAATTGAGGACAACTCAAAGCTATTCTTACAAGCAATTGATTGAAACATTATAATCCTGAAATGTTAAAGTATTGAAACATTAATACAATTCTTAAATGGACACTGCCCTCTGTTTGTTTCAGAAACATGATGGCGGTTTTTCAATCAATTTACCTGCAATGATCGACTTGCATTGTTATTACAGTATTATTAGCCTACACAGTCATCTTCCCCCTTACCTTATTTTTCAGTTGGCTAAATAAAAATAGAGTCCTTACTTTTGTTTTATAGAATCATTGTATGGAGAGCTTTTCTATTCACAATCATCAAGTACCAGACAGTGAAAGACTGTTGTTGTTCACTATGCTAATGTGGTTGCAGTACTGACAACATTGTGTTCCATTGACTGGGTCTGAATATGAATGCATGAGTATTTGAGAGTGTGGGGCTTGTAAGATACCTTTGTTTTTATTGAGTATATCTCATAATTATTGAACGGAGGTCATGAACTATAAACYTTTTTATTTAACTCAATAATTCTACATAAATAAATACTATGTATATCTGTCTACACTGTAAAACGTAATTAGTTCTGCTAACTAAAAATGTTTGTGGAAAGCGATTGCCTAGAACCATTCGAGCAACCCAACTCAAAATATTCCTTATGGTTATCTTTTTAAGTTGTAAGTTGTAACTTTTTTTGTTTTATTAACTTTTGTACACTAATTTGCATTATGTATTCTGAATTATAACGATTGAAGTTACTTGAACATTAATATTTGTTGTCTAAAACATACACATTTAGGGTCCCTTCTACTTAAATTATTAACCTTCATTACTAATTTTCTTCAAGTATTGTACATTTGTGAAGAAGTCAAGTAAGCATTTGTGATTAGTATTTTTCAGTGGCCGTGTCTTAATGTTTAACATTGTTTTATGTATTTGACGATTTGTAATTTGAACTCACCTTGCAGGCATTGTTGAGCACAGTRCTCACTCCTCAAGCAGTAATTGGAGGTAGAGCTGTAAGCATTGTAGGATCCTGCAATATCCTCTGTCATTAAAAGTGGTGCACATCCTTGTTGATAGTGGCTTGTCTGTCTCATTATTGAACGTCAACTTTCCCAACGGTTTTGATATCCGTTCATCATGATCCATTACASCTCATAGCGCAACAAACTGTTTAATACTATTTTAGAAATATAGTTATCTTTCTTCAAACATGCATACAACATTGAGTAAAAGTATCATAAAGTCAAAAAAATGTATTTACCCACAGTCCTCTATTAAAACGAGGGAAGTTGTTGCAAGAACATAACATTATTAAGTATTCATAATTTGCGTATCAGCACAACAAAAWTAAATCAAGTGTGTTTTACTCAAATATTAATGTGTCTAACTAATACTTTACTTATAATGATGAAGACGTAAAACAATAGAATTAAGTAAGAACAACTTTTTGAATAAATGTTAAATTGACTTTAAACTATTAAATAATCCTAACTTGCAAAAATGTTATAACTTTAGATTAGCAGAACAAAGATAAATAAAGTTATAGTTATATTTATTAACATTCCTCACAAAAAATTAAGTGCTAACATTTTTTATTGACATCTGAGTGAGTACCACTTATATGATTTGATTTCTACAGACAGTTGGAGATGTTTGAGTAGCYACGACTCAATTTATTTCATGAGTTAGGGAGTTATAGTAAGGTTTACAATGTAGCACTTGTTTTTTATTGAAATCAATAGTTAAATAGTTGCCTGACTTTAGAGTTCTGTGAATGAACAACTATACAGGACAATAAAATATTAATTTMACTTACATTCAAAGCTAATAATCTTAGTGGGGTGTCTGCGGTTGAAAAGCGCACACGAAAAGCGCATGGACAAATTTGCCTGTTTGCTCCCTGACGCTGCCCTGCGACCTCTAGACCTTGTGTTGGCGAGTGACGTACTCAGAGTTGCTAATTTCTCAGAACATTCGACCCACACTCAAGGCATCACTGTTGGGGTCCAGAACAGGAGAGCGTGTATTGGGTAGATAGATGCACACGGCGCAGCTTGAGTACTGATGCATACGTTGCTGAAGGAAGGCATTTAAATGGTCCTATTTAAAACAATTTTCTGCAATACATCTGATTATACAGATTATACTACTCAGTGGACATGTCATCACCTTCAGGTCAGAAACCAGCTCTCAAGACAGCGGGTTCAGGGCAAAGCAGGTTTCAGGTGACAGAGGTAACGGAGTTAGGACCCGTCACATCTGGAGAGCGCACGTCAGGAGGGACTGATGGAACTACGGGTATGGCTGGTAGTAAGGGGTCGGCAGGTGGAGAGGAGGCCAAAGGGAGATTTAGCGTAGTCAAGTTTCTTGATTCAGGTGGAATAGGGACGGACGCATCTGATGTGGCTCAGAATGGTGACACTGTCAGGAGCACGGGCAGCCATCGTTCGTCCGCAAGCGGTCATACTAACATTTCAGATACCCACTCAAATACGTATTATATGCGAACATTTGGCCATAACACAATTGATGCTGTCCCAAACATCGATTTCTACCGACAAACAGAAGCGCCTCTTGGAGATAAGTTGATACGGCCAACTCTTTCGGAGCTACACGATGAGCTTGACAAGGTATGTAACCTGCTACCACCTTCTGTTTTGACGCGCCACTACATCGCTATTTACCAGACAGGTGGGGATTGATAGCACACGCCTCGAGATAGCCTATATTGGTGCCAAGTGTATAAAAAAGTCTAAAAACACGGGGGTATATTGTGTAGATGGGTGAGAAAAATGATGAGTTCAGGGTGTAACACAACAAAATATGGAATAGGTCAAGGGGTATGAATACTTTCTGAAAGCACTGTATGTAAATCTATAGTTCATCCTTACATTCAGCCTTAGTGACACTGTACCACAGGAACAGACTGGGACCTAAAATCAACCTGTGCATTTATAACACACTGGTCCATTTTTTTCCTAGAGGCCCCCACCCGGCCCATTGTTTTCCATGAGGCCCCTCGTTATTACCCAAATAATAGTCATTCTGCACCAAAAAAATCTACATTTAGACAGACACACAAAAAAATTGCCAGAACGCCCTATGGCCAGTCCATCGATGCTGTATCACAACTGCCAGTGTAATGTGTCTATGCTAAGCTGAAGTGACCTCGTCTGTCACAATCACAGCATTCCCTTCCACAGGGACATTTCTTCTCCTTTGCAGTYCTTTGAATGGACAGCGTGACATCAGGGGCATGACCCACACATTTTGCTCAGACAATGCTCTCTCTGACCATGCCCAAACCCTGATCACCGGCTACTCTTGGCAACTGACAGCCTTTGCAGCCACCAACAAACAATGCTGCCGTGGTTCTCTCTCCCTTCCCTGTACTCAATGGTCCAGTGTCCCAGTCTCTGGTCTCTAACACTTTATAGCCACGCTATCCTGTTGGATCACTCACATGCCTCTCATGGGGGCAGGTCACTAGTAATGGAGGACAGAGTAGATACATCAGTCCAGCCCACAGGCCGAAATATTGTAACATCTATTCAAACCACAGGTTCTAGGCCTTCTATATCTAATATTCTAGATATTACACAATGTTTATGTATACAGTAGAAGTCGGAAGTTTACATACACTTAGGTTGGAGTCATTAAAACWCGTTTTTCAACCACTCCTCAAATGTCTTGTTAACAAACTGTAGTTTTGGCAAGTCGGTTAGGACATCTACTTTGTGAATGACACAAGTAATTTTTCCAACAATGTTTTTTTCAAGGCCTACCTTCAAACCCAGTGCCTCTTTGCTTGACATCATGGGAAAATCAAAAGAAATCAGCCAAGACCTCAGAAAACATTTTTTAGACCTCCACAAGTCTGGTTCATCCTTGGGAGCAATTTCCAAACATCTGAAGGTACCACGTTCATCTGTACAAACTATAGTGCGCAAGCATAAACACCAAGGGACCACGCAGCCGTCATACCACTCAGGAAGGAGACGCGTTCTGTCTCCTAGAGATGAACGTACTTGGGTGCGAAAAGTGCAAATCAATCTCAGAACAACAGCAAAGGACCTTGTGAAGATGCTGGAGAAAACAGGTACAAAAGTATCTATATCCACAGTAAAACGAGACCTATATCGACATAACCTGAAAGGCCGCTCAGTAAGGAAGAAGACACTGCTCCAAAACCGCCATAAAAAAAGACAGACTACGGTTTGCAACTGCACATGGGGACAAAGATTGTACTTTTTGGAGAAATGTCCTCTGGTCTGATGAAACAAAAATAGAATTGTTTGGCCATAATGACCATCGTTATGTTTGGAGGAAAAAGGGAGGGGGCTTGCAAGCCGAAGAACACCATCCCAACCGTGAAGCACGGGGGTGGCAGCATCATGTTGTGGGGGTGCTTTGCTGCAGGAGGGACTGGTGCACTTCACGAAATAGATGGCATCATGAGGCAGGAGATTTATGTGGATATATTGAAGCAACATCTCATTACATCAGTCAGGAAGTTAAAGCTTACACCACCTCTGTCAGGAGGAATGGGCCAAAATTCACCCAACTTATTGTGGGAAGCTTGTGGAAGGCTACCCAAAATATTTGACCCAAGTTAAACAATTTAAAGGCAATGCTACCAAACACTAATTGAGTGTATGTAAACTTCTGACCCACTGGGAATGTGATGAAAGAAGTAAAAGCTGAAATAAATCATTCTCTCTGCTATTATTCTGACATTTCACAATCTTAAAATAAAGTGGTGATCCTAACTGACCTAAAACAAGGAATTTTTACATGGATTAAATGTCAGGAATTGTGAAAAACTGAGTTTAAATGTATTTCGCTAAGGTCTATGTAAACTTCCGACTTCAACTGTACATGCATACCTGCATGTCAAAGGTTCCATTTCCATTTGCAGAGGAAACAAAAACTTCCCAAGCGTGATATGGAGTGATATTAGTGCCAACGGAAGTTGAATTTGAATATTGCATTGTATTGCACAAATGGAACTGAATTGTACTTTAAAGGGGCAAACTATAATTGCTATACCCATTTTTAGACTCTTAAATTAAGGTTGAGGCTAGGAGACCAGATAAAACCGCCCCAATCCACCCTCCGTTCCCTGCGACGATTTGAACAAGCATTCCAAAAACATACAGTATATACACTACCGTTCAAAAGTTTGGGGTCACTTAGAAATGTCCTTGTTCTTGAAAGAAAAGCAAATTTTTTGTACATTAAAATAACATCAAATTGATCAGAAATGCAGTGTAGACATTGTTAATGTTGTATTGTAAATGACTATTGTAKCMGGAAATGGCTGATTTTTAATGGAATATCTACATAGGCGTACAGAGGCCCATTATTATCAACCATCACTCCTGTGTTCCAATGGCACGTTGTGTTAGCTAATCCAAGTTTATCATTTTAAAAGGCTAATTGAACATTAGAAAACCCTTTTGTAATTATAGAAAGGGGAGTGGGAGGCCCCGGTGGAGTGGGAGTGGGAGGCCCCACCTTAATCTTTTCTTTTTATTGTCCAGTCTGAGATATGGCTTTTTCTTTGCATCTCTGCCTAGAAGGCCAGCATCCCGGAGTCGCCTCTTCACTGTTGACGTCGAGACTGGTATTTTGCGGGTACTATTTAATGAAGCTGCCAGTTGAGGACTTGTGAGGCGTCTGTTTCTCAAACTAGACACTCTAATGTACTTGTCCTCTTGCTCAGTTGTGCACCGGGGCCTCCCACTCCTCTTTCTATTCTGGTTAGAGACAGTTTGCGCTGTTATTTGAAGGGAGTAGCATACAGAGTTGTATGAGATCTTCAGTTTCTTGGCAATTTCTCGCATGGAATAGCCTTCATTTCTCAGAACAAGAATAAACTGACAAGTTTCATAAGAAAGTTATTTGTTTCTGGCAATTTTGAGCCTGTAATCTAACCCACAAATGCTGATGCTCCAGATACTCAACCAGTCTAAAGAAGGCCAGTTTTATTGTTTCTTTAATCAGAAGAACAGTTTTCAGCTGTGCTAACATAATTGCAAAAAGGTTTTCTCATGATCAATTAGCCTTTTAAAATGATAAACTTGGATTAGCTAACACAATGTGCCATTGGAACACAGGAATGATGGTTGCTGATAATGGACCTCTGTACGTATATGTAGATATTCCATAAAGAATCTGCAGTTTCCAGCTACAATGGTCATTTACAACATTAACAACGTCTACACTGTATTTCTGATAAATGTTATGTTTATTTTAATGAACAAAAAAATTGTTTTTTTCTCAAAAACAAGGACATTTCTAAGTGACCCCTAATTTGAAACGTGTAATATCTGAAAATGTAGCTAGTTAACGCTAAACTATCTTACGTGTATACATCATCATGCATGATGGACGCATCTCCCTGTCAAGAATGCCATACCACGGTTGCCGTTAGTTTGAAGATGTAATCTGGAGACAAGTGTGTTCTCCATCTATTTAACTATCATACTCTAATTCCATTGATTTCAAAACTTGATCCTCCAGAAAGTGGAGAGCAACACTTATGCAGGTCCACTACACAATAAAAAAAAATTAAAAGCCGCGTTCGACAGGATTACCAACACAGACTGATGAGCTCAAAATAATAGACAGAAGCCTTCTATGGCAGATCAATTTGAACTTGTTTCTCGGCATGTCCAGGCCACTCAATATCGTAGCCAATCATGGCTAGTGGGAAGGTTGCAAACTCTTTCTGTGGCTTAACCAACAAGGCTCGTAATTTAACAATTGTGTTCGTATTTACAGATGGCATACAAGTTTGTTATGAAGGCACATGAAAGTTCACAAGGCATTTCTGCAAAAAAACACATTTTGATAAAAAAAATATTTTAGACCATCAAATGGCTCTAGTTTCATGAATCTGGTCACATATGCAGCGAACGCAGACTCGGAAACGTTGCCTTTAAGATGATCATAGGCGATCGGATTGAATCTAGCCCTTAATGTTTGTCAGCATTTGTTATGTGTGGGATTTTTCAGGAGCCATTGGATGAGGATGGCTTTCCTATTGGGGAGGAGTCTACTCTTGCTGAGGAGGCTGCAGCCAAAGAAGGAACAAAGGAACAAGCAAAGGGAGGAACGATCAAGTTTGGCTGGGTCAAAGGTGTCCTGGTTAGTGTGACCAGAACTGGGTCTGGGATCTAAACATTTTGTTGTCTCTGGCTTAAACATCACGTTTTTTTATTTTAGAACTATTCAAACTCTACCATGTTCTCCTTATTGCTCTGTGATGAATCATTGAATTGCACATCAATGTAAATCCATCAAAGACATCCAACACAAATCTTAAAACAAGCTTTCAAATTAATGGTTTCCCCCCACTATAGAAGTATGTGTCGGTAACATGAATGTTGTCACCTGTGTGTCTGTGTTTTCAGATACGTTGCATGTTGAACATCTGGGGTGTGATGCTCTTTATTCGCATGTCGTGGATCGTGGGACAGGCAGGCATTGGTACGTAGGTGATGACTCATGTTCAATCAAGACCAAAATATTTAAGGTTTCAAACGTCATAGTATTGCTTGAGCATTGGGCGTGTTAGTTTTGCATCACCAAAACCCCTTTCGGGGTTTGTTCATTTTAGACCATTCCATTGGTCTTAAAGTGAAATCTCCACCCACCTGGGGCACCAGGTGACACAAAATAAACGCACCCCTTGTTGTAAAGTTTGTTGTCATAAAATTATATACTTGAAGGTATATTATTATTATGCTTTTTGACCAAGTGGGCCAAGTAACATGGTCTATAACTAGGGCCCAGAGTTTTTCCAGGTCAGRTAAAACAAATTCCTACAGGCCTTTGTCACAATCGATTTTACCTGTAAGCATGATGAGAAAGTTATCTACTAAAAAATAATTTGCTCATCTTTTTTAACAGGTCTGACATGTGTTATTATTCTGATGGCAACAGTTGTAACCACCATCACTGGACTCTCCACCTCAGCCATAGCAACCAATGGGTTTGTGCGAGGAGGTAAGGGAAAGCTTTATTCCTGATGAAATGCTAATATATTAACAATGCATTAGGATCCCGTAGCAGAATTATATAAATTAGGTATTAGAAAAGATTTTAAGGAGTATTAATTTGGTAAAGTCATTGGGATCCTTCATGATGCCGGGATTAAATCCGTAGAGCACTGTCGACAGAAGTGTCATGCCCGTGCAGAAGGGCATGTGCCCCCTCAGATTTGTCGTGTTAAATTTATTTTTATTTTTTTCTGTAATACTACCAGCCTCCTATCAATTTTATAAAGTTGGCTTTAGCTAACCCAGATAGGTTCCCAATCTCCCAACCTCATAACTAGTTACCAAAAGCATTTCAGCCTATCGATCAAGTTAAAGTAGCGGGCAAGGTTGGTAGACTTTCTTTTTCTAGAAAAGCAAGCAATTAAACATACTGAAAAAGACTCACATTCCTTTCAATCTTTTACCCGGATTTCCTCAGAGATGTGAGAAGCAGAGAAGCATATTTAGTACATTTTTGCAAAGAATTACTGTCAGGAGGATACAAACAGCTCAAGAGGTATGCTTAGATATGCAGAAAAATATAAATATTTTTTTATATAGAACTAATCATAATGATTATGGCTCTAGATTGCAGGAAAAAGCTGTTTCAGACCACCCCCCAGCCATCCTTACGTATTTGTGCCCTCTCAGATTTTTGTGGTGGCAGACGCCCCTGGCTGTTGACACTGTGGATTTTAAAGGCAATGTTCCTGCATTTGCGGAGATCACACTCACAATAAACGCAGAAAATGTCAGCTCAATCGGAAATTACCTTTAAAGTCAGTTATAGTGTGCTGAGCATTAACACGCTTGAATTGTGATTCTGGTCTAACCCTAGTGTGTTTCTGGTCTAACCCGTCTGTAATTCTTCATCTTATCTTAGGTGGAGCATATTACCTCATATCAAGGAGTTTGGGCCCTGAATTTGGCGGCTCCATTGGTCTCATCTTCGCCTTTGCTAATGCTGTGGCTGTGGCCATGTATGTTGTGGGCTTTGCTGAAACTGTCGTTGAGATGCTTAATGTAAGGAACATTTGATATGCCTGTATAGTGAACGTTGATTGGATCGCTGTGTGCCATGTTGACATTTTACATAGCAACAACAGTAACAGCCCTGGGTGATTGTTTCCTGATTGACAGGATGTAGATGCCCTGATGACAGATGAACTCAATGACGTCCGTATAGTGGGCACCCTCACTGTCATCCTGCTTCTGGGCATCTCAGTGGCAGGGATGGAGTGGGAGGCGAAGGTAAGACCCACAGAGCAATGCACTGTCACACATAGTTACACAAGGAAACCTTGCTTTACTTTAGACTCTTGTCGTAGTGACTTTATGGAACTTCTGGCAGATAAACGTGTTGAAACTCTGTACCACTCATGACCCAACTTTCCCTTCCAGGCCCAGATTGTGTTATTGATCATTCTTTTGGCCGCCATCTTCAACTATTTCATCGGAACCGTCATCACCATGGAGTCAAAAGAGCCCAAAGGCTTCTTTGGCTACAAAGGTTTGTCTGATAGTTCAACTATGCACTCATTTCCATATCCCAAATTGTAATTCTCCTTCTGTTGAACATGCATTACATTAATCTAATCTCAGATCTGTTTGTGCTTTTGCCTACCTAATTGTAATTTTCAAGGAAAACATCTTTGGCAGGACAATTCCATAAGGAGTTGGCAAGAGTGCGGAAACAGACTGGCACACAGGCTAGCATTATATTTAATGGCTTACGACTGCCCCCATTGAATCAAGATGAAATTCTCACGTTGTGTTCTTTTTCATCCGAAGCGGCTATCATGATGGAGAACATGGGACCGGATTTCCGAGACGGCGAGACGTTCTTTTCCATGTTTGCCATTTTCTTTCCGGCTGCAACAGGCATCCTGGCAGGTGCCAACATCTCAGGAGACCTTACAGTAAGACATTGGCTTCTCTCAAAGGTCCAATGCAGTGATTGTGATTGTGTTCAATTAAAACGGTCAAAAAGAAACAAAAATAGCTTCTTAGCAGATAGCAATTTCTCAACCAAGAATTTTGCAAAGACTGTCTGTGAGTGGTCTGAGTAGGGTTGCAAAGGGGGGGGTATTTTACTGGAAACTTTACCAGTAAGCTCCCGGAATTTTGGTATATTTCAAGGATTTTATCTATCAAAATACTGCTAGTGGCCCTTTTTAGGTAGATTATTTTTTATTTTTTGAAATTGAACCTTGATTAAACTTATCACGTGTCTGCAATTATCTCTGGCCCTCTCTCTGGACTTATCACATGTAAAATATATGAAATAATTAAATAAGATGATTTGAATATAAAAAATAGAATGGCAAAGCTGTAAAACATTATCCTAAATATAAACCATCAACTTAGTGAATACTATTGGTGTTTGATATGAGGGTTTCAGCATTTAATATCCTTTATATTTATTTTACTATGCCAATGTTTTTCTTGTACATTTTTTGGCGTCAAACTGGTGGCAGTTGTGGGGAAAGTAAATAGTTGGATGAGTTGCGGAGGTACAGTAATTGAAAATTGTTGTTTAGATGTTTTTTTATTAATTAGGCTATTTTCTCTTGGACCAAATGGTCTGTCTACTAGAAACTCATGGACAATATGGACACAGATATATAAAAAAAGAATACTATATATGAATACATTTGTTTTAAGTTATTCCAGTATAAATTACCAAAGTTACAATAGATTGCCATATATTTTCCCTTAATTACTGAAGATTCTGGTAACATTGATAAATTACCGGTAGCTTTGCAACTCAGTGGTGGAAAAAGTACCCAATTGTCATACTTGAGTAAATGTAAAATACTTTAAAAGAAAATGACTAAAGTAAAAGTGAAAGTCACCCAGTAAAATACTACTTGAGTAAAAGTCTAAAAGTATTTGGTTTTAAATATGGTAAAATGTTGGTAAATTGGTAAAATGTACCTAAGTATCAAAAGTAAAAGTATAAATCATTTCAAAATCCTTATATTAAGCAAACCAGACTGCACCTTTTTCTTGTTCAGACATAATTTACAAATGAAGCATTTGTGTTTAGTGAGTCCGCCAGATCAGAGGCAGTAGAGATGTCCATGTGTTCTCTTGATAAGTGTATGAATTGAAAAAATGTCCTGTCCTGCTAAGAATTCAAAATGTAACAAGTACTTTTGGGTGTCAGAGAAAATGTATGGAGTAAAAAGTACATGATTTTCTTTAGGAATGTAGTGAAGTAAAAGTACAGCTACCCCAAAATACTACTTAAGTAGTACTTTAAAGTACACTCAACCCTAGGTCTGAGTGGGGAGGAGGAAACTGAAAACTCACTGTTATTGGCAGAGGTTGGTAACTCTTTTTCTTATTGGTCAAATAACTAATTTACCGCCTGGTGATGTCACCAGGCAGGCCAAAACTCCATCACACCAAAACAGGCAAAAATTTCAGGCGGTCTTTTCAAACAGCTCTTACACTAAAAGGGCATTATCATTATTTTCACAATTTCACAGTATTATTTCAACCTCCATAGTGTGGTAATATATATGAAACACAGGAAAATCACATTTTTGACTTTACTGGGCCTTTAAAGGAATACTATTGTACACTCGAAAACTACATTTTTGCATTTTGTTCATTAGTCCACTGTTAATATAATCCCTAGAAAGGGTGCATGTCAGCAGTGAAGTTTTTATGATGGAGCACTTTCAATATAGAGCAAAAACTGTCATGCGTTTTTAATGTATTCACAACAAAACATTGAGAAATATGTTGTTCTGTCCCCCTAGGATCCTCAGTCAGCCATTCCAAAGGGCACTCTTTTGGCCATCCTTATAACTGGAATTACTTATGTGGCAGTGACTGTTTCTACTGGTAATCTTTCTCTTTATAAAATTAACATGAAGTTACAGTAGCAAGACGMGTACACTGTTTAAAATTAATAAAAAATTCCACAATTAGTTAATTGAAGATTCAAGTTAATATTCTTATCCTTTCTTACAGGATCTTGTATCCTTAGAGACGCCACTGGCGATCACAATGATACCTCCAGTGTCAGTGACTTGAACTGCACGGATGCTGCCTGCACACTTGGTTATGACTTCTCGATTTGTAAGGAAGGAGGCTGCAAGTTTGGGCTTATGAACGATTTCCAAGTATGTCTGGGCCTGGGGTAATGTGTAGGATTATCTTAACATTGACATTAACATACACCTCCAATAATGGCTAACCTCACATGATGTAACAAAGTTTAGCCAGAGAGCCTACAACTTAAAGGGATAGTTCACCCAAACTACAACACTGCATATTGTTTTCCTTACCCTGTAAGCAGTTTATGGACAAGGTAAGACACCTATCTTGCTTTGGTTTTGTTTACCTGGTCGCTGTCAGGAAGAAAACCAATAGGTAATTTTGTCATTTAGGTGAACCATCCCCTTTAAAATAGTCTCACGCATTATAACCCCCACCCCAATTCTGATTGTCATTCGAACTACTGGTAGAAGCAGTCTCCTACCTCTGCTGAAAGTTGACCTCTAGTCTAGCACAATGCTCTGCTTTGATGTTTTCAGATATGCTTTTTTCCAAAAGGAATTATTCTTTAAAATAGTCACCTGACATAGAGCCTTATAAAAGAGAGGGTAACCTTACATGATCCTTTAACACCATGGTAGTTGTTTGATGTGGAGCGCTGAGAATTTGATTTGGGTTAGTGTTGGGCAATTTAGTGATAAAATGGGGCTGCAAATAATTATTCTGTCTCTCATGGCAGTTCAGAAGCTGCATTTCCCTCACTACGCTATTCTCCTTTCTGCTTTAATTTTTGACAATAGATGTAGGGGCTTGCAGTGTTAGTTAGTGGTAAACAATGGGAGCTGGGATAATAGTGCTTGTGTTGTGAGTCACAAGGCATTCTCTAGGTCTTGAATGAGACCATTGACAGCAACCACTGTGCGTAGGCACCCACCCTCTTTGTGACACTGATATCATAGGCAAGTGGTACAGGGTTACCCAGTACCAAAGCCAAGTGCACTTACATGGCATTACTGACAAAGGCACTTGTCGATTGGTTTGCACAGCAGACATAGAGTTGAACAATACACCTTGCTGTTGTTTTTTTWWTTTTTATGAATACACACTGCAAGCCTTTTACAAATTGGTCATGGTTAGTACTAATCTTTTTGTATTTTCTGACATGCTCTGACATGCTCTTATACCTTGAGGTGTACCTTGACCTTGAGGTCTCCCCACTACCACTAATGGCTTAGCACCCCTATGGTACMCTCTATAACATGACCTTTGTTTTTGCATTTCAATCTTTTCAATAACTGTAGTTTAATCTCAGTTCGTGAGAGAATGTGTGTGTTGCCTGATATCATTGAAGGTGCCAACTAGTGAAGTAACGTCTAGGCTTGTTGTTGGCTAGGTCATGAGTTTGGTGTCTGGGTTTGGACCTCTGATCACTGCTGGTATTTTCTCGGCCACGCTGTCATCAGCCCTGGCCTCTCTCGTCAGTGCCCCAAAAGTATTCCAGGTGAGAACCCTCCTTCAGTATTTGTTATGTTTCGAGTATTTTCGAGGAGTACATTTTTAGGGACGGTTTCCCAGACACAGATTGGGCCTGGACCTAAAAGCATGCCAATGGAGAATATACTGTATATACATTTGTTCATACGGGCAGAATATTGTATCAAATAAATAAATAAAAATGTGACAGCTGGCTGGTCGCTCTGTGATCAATAAGCTACCATTTTTTCGATATGAAAAGGAGACAAAAATATAACTGACCTGCACTGCACATATGAAAGTGTCCAGATGACTGTGAGATGATTGACCAGTAAGCAAAGTGTGAATGTTCTAAAAGCTTCATTCGAATCAATCATGAATACAATAAGAAACCCATTGACCCCTTATGGAGCATCAGTTGGACAAAAGTCTTGCTGAGTCTATGAGATGGTGCGCTATTAATGGCAGCACCGCTTTATCAAATGTTCATAATGATAATTTGAGCCATGCCGTGAAAACAGTTTATATGGGCACACAAATCCAAAATGATGTATGCAATTGCAAAATCGAATGCTTTTACCGAAAGTCACCACACTTGCGTGGTTCTTCAATAGGCTATGGGTAGGCTAATTCACCTGCTTGTTAGATGTGGTATCCAGCTGTTTAGTTAGGACCTAGTGTTATTGTCAACCATCATCAGCTGATCCAGGAAATATTTTTCTGAATGACAGTCAAGTGACAAACAGCTGTTGTGAGATAGCATGCGATGCAAAAACAGTTACGTTGATTATCTGCTTGATTTGCTGCAGGGTCTACAATATGTAACAAAGAAAGCATCAAGGTAATGAGTTAATGTTTTCATATGTTTCTGTGCGTCGGATTGGACACTGAAGGCTATTGTGTGCAATTGTGTAAGATAGCCTAGGCAAACACCCAACGRTATTTTCCTATCTATCATTCAGGACTTTTAATGAAAACAAATGAGTAGCCTAGTGGGCTTGTAAACAAACTGATTTGGTGAATTTGAATGATGTAAATAATGATGATGATGGTGAGAGCCCAATAGTAGATGGACTCCGATCCCTTTAATCACAGAGGCTATTGTTACTTTGTGTCTCTAAAATCATAATGTTGCTATTGCTATTGTCATGTGACAAAGAGTATTTTTTCAACTGAAACAACCAAATATCKGCCTTTTTCACATGAACTGTTTATTGTCATAAATTCGGTAGCCTATGCTACAAAATATTATATTCTGCCCATAGCCTAAAGAACAGCTACATGATTTAATKAAAAGCAGCAAATAAACACAACATTGTTTCACATTCTTTAATAAAAGACTCAGAAACAGGCAATAGGCTACAGCTCGCTTCACAGTTTACCGTCAAATAGGCCTACAAGGAAACTCTATATATCTCGACGACCTTGAGTGTGCGGGGGTCTGTACGCAGCGTAGTACATTCCACAAAAAGTTTTGCTCAACAAAAAGACACGTAAACGGCTTAATCTGTGTCCGGGAAACCGCCCCTTAGACATTATTTTAGATATCCAATATTATGTCAAAAACGAGTATACAGTATGTCCTGTCAATTGAATTGGATGTTAGACCTTTCCTTTCTTTATATGCTTGGATTTGGTATCTCAATGTGTATGTGTGGCTGTTTAGGCTTTGTGCAAGGACAACATCTACCCAGGCCTCCATGTCTTTGCTAAGGGATATGGAAAGAACAATGAACCTTTACGGGGCTATGTCCTCACCTTCTGTATTGGTCTGGCCTTCATTCTTATTGGTAGGTTTTTTGTACATTATTGAGCATTATGGATAATGAAGTCATTATAGTTTCCAAACTGGCCAACAAACAGAATACTACAGTGTACAAAATGCTTGAAAAGATCCACTTCATTCTTTCCCTGTCACTCATGTATCAGTCTATTTATAGTTTTATTTGTGATTTCTCCCCTTAGCTGAGCTGAATGTCATTGCTCCCATCATTTCAAACTTCTTTCTGGCCTCGTATGCCTTGATAAATTTTTCTGTGTTCCATGCATCTCTGGCCAACTCTCCAGGTAAGGATTAGTTTTGATATATGTACTCTCCGATATACTCACTGTCTTTTCATTCAAATTAATCATAGCCCTTTACACTCGTAGCCATATACGGGTTGAAAATGGCAGATTTGACTGATAAAGCCTAAATTGGAATGCAGCGGCTGTACAGTAACATGCTATACATCATCACGGTAACCCAATTTCAACATAGACAAACCTTGTGTAAAATATGTTGAATTTGTACCTTTAAAACAATGTCAGATCTTCAACATATCCACTATTATATCCACTATCAGAAAAAAACAATACACTGGGCAGCACCTCCTACTGGATCATTTATCTATAGTTACCCTATGGTTTCCCATTCTGGGTTTTAATCAAGCCCTGCTATGATATTTGTCACTGATTATTACCAATATACTATCATGAGAATAATTGTTTAGAGATCTCCACTTCCAAACAAATAGATTCACTGTTGCTATCGAAGTCATTCCAAAGGGTAGGTTTAACAAAGCAAATTAACCAATGTGTTTCAAGCTCTGGTTTATTTAACATGTGATGATATTTAGTGATATTGAATTGTGGTTGGTTGTCAACTATATTTTTATTTTTTACATTGTTTGCTAAACTGATATCAGACACAAATTAATGCCAGAATTACATGAAAAACATTTAAACTGGTGGATGTCCAAACAGTTGGTGCTCTACCCTGAATGACTGTTCGCCACTGAGTCACTGGCTCAGATGCAACTATCCAAGCAGWAGAAACAGCTCTTTTAAAAATTGATACTTGGTTGTGTTGTCAAACAAACACAATTCAATATTTTTTTTGTAATACAGTAAATAAATWGCCTAAAGTCAAAGCTATCTTACAAACTAATGTAACATTCAATCTTAAAATGAGTAAGACATTCATGGCCATATTTTCAAATCAAATCAAATTGTATTGGTCACATACACATATTTAGCAGATGTTACTGTGGATGTAGCAAAATGCTTGTGTTCCTAGCTCCAACAGTGCAGTAATATCTAACAATTCACAACAATACACACAAATCTAAAAGTAAAATAATGAATTTAAGAAATATATAAATATTAGGACGAGCAATGTCGGATTSACTAAAATGCAATGTCGGATTGACTAAAATACAGTAGAATAGAAACAGTAAATACATATGAAATGAGTAAAGCAGTATGTAAACATTATTAGTGACTAGTGTTCCATTATTAAAGTGATCAGTGATTCCATGTCTATGTATATAGGGCAGCAGCCTCTAAGGTGCTGGGTTGATTAACTGGGTGATAGCTGGCTAGTGATGGCTTTTTAACAGTCTGATGGCCTTGAGATAGAAGCTTTCAGTCTCTCGGTCCCAGCTTTGATGCACCTCTACTGACCTCGCTTTCTGGATGATACTGTAGCGGGATGAACAGGCCGTGGCTCGGGTGGTTGATGTCCTTGATGATCTTTTTGGCCTTCCTGTTACATCGGGTGCTGCAGATGTCCTGGAGGGCARGCAGTGTGCCTCCAATGATGCATTGGGCAGACCACACACCCCTCTGGAGAGCCCTGCGGTTGTGGGCGGTGCAGTTGCCATACCAGGCAGTGATACACCCCGACAGAATGCTCTCAATTGTGCATCTGTAAAAGTATTTGAGGGTCTTTGGGGCCAAGCCAAATTTCGTCAGCCTCTTGAGGTTGAAGAGGCGCTGTTGCGCCTTCTTCACCACACTGTCTGTGTGGGTGGCCCATTTCAGATCGTCAGTGAATGTGTACGCCAAGGAACTGGAAGCTTTCCACCTTCTCCACTTCGGTCCCGTCAATGTGGAAAGGGGCGTGCTCCCTCTGCTTTTTCCTGAAGTCCGCGATCAGCTCCTTCATTTTGTTGACGTTGAGGGAGAGGTTATTTTCCTGGCCCTCACCTCCTCCCTGTAGACTGTCTCGTCATTTTTGGTAATCAGGCCTACTATGGTTGTGTCGTCTGCAAATTTGATGATTGAGTTGGAGGCGTGTGTGGCCACGCAGTCACAGGTGAATAGGGAGTACAGGAGGGGGCTGAGTATGCACTCTTGTGGGGCCCACGTGTTGAGGATCAATGAAGTGGAAGGGTTGTTTCCTACCCTCACCTCCTGGGGGCGGCCCGTCAGGAAGTCCAGRACCCAGTTGCACAAGACGGGGTTCAGACCCAGGACCCCGTGCTTGATGATGAGCTTGGAGGGTACTATGGTGTTGAAGGCTGAGCTATAGTCAATGAACAGTATTCTTACATAGGTATTCCTCTAGTCCAGATGGGATAGGGCAGTGTGCAGTGCAATGGCGATTGCATTGTCTGTGGATCTGTGGATCTATTGGGGCGGTAAGCAAATTGAAGTGGGTCTAGAGTGTCAGATAAGGTAGAGATGATATGATCTGTAACTAGCCTCTCAAAGCACTTCATGATGACAGAAGTGAGTGCTACAGGGTGATAGTCATTTAGTTCAGTTACCTTTGCTTTCTTAGGAACAGGAGCAATGGTGGACATCTTGAAGCAAGTGGGGACAGCAGACTGGGATAGGGAGAGATTGAATATGTACGTAAACACTCCAGCCAGCTGGTCTGCGCATGCTCTGAGAGCACGGCTAGGGATGCCGTCTGGGCCGGCAGCCTTGCGAGGGTTAACACGTTTAAATGTCTTACTCATGCCGGCCACGGAGAAGGAGACCCCACAGTCCTTGGGAGAGGGCCACGTCGATGGCACTGTGTTATCCTCAAAGCGGGCGAAGAAGGTGTTTAGCTTGTATGGGAGCAAGACATCGGTGTCCGCGACGTGGCTGGTTTTCCCTTTGTAATCCGTGATTGTCTGTAGACGCTGCCACATATGTCTCGTGTCTGAGCTGTTGATTCGCGACTCCACTTTGTCTCTGTACTGACGTTTTGCCTGTTTGATTGCCTTACGAAGGGAATAACTACACTGTTTGTATTCAACCATTTTCCCAGTCACTTTRCCATGGTTAAATGCGGTGGTTCACGCTTTCAGTTTAGCGCGAATGCTGCCACCTATCTACGGTTTTTGGTTTGAGTAGGTTCTAATAGTCACAGTGGAAACAACATCCCCTATACACTTCCTGATGAACTCAGTCACCGTGTCCATGTATACATCAATGTTATCATCCGAGGCTACCCGGAATGTATCCCAGTCCACTTGATCAAAACAATCTTGAACCATGGATTCCAATTGCTCTTGAATAGATCTTAGCACAGGTACTTCCTGTTTGAGTTTCTGCCTATAGGAAGGGAGGAGCAAAATGGAGTTGTGATCTGTTTTGCCGGAGGGAGGGTGGGGGAGGGTCTTGTAGGCATCCCGGAAGAGAGAATAGCAGTGGTCGTGTGTTTTCTCAGCGCGAGTACTACAGTCAATGTGTTGATAGAACTTCGGTAGCGTTTTTCTCAAATGTGCTTTGTTAAAATCCCCAGCTACAATAAATGCGGCCTCAGGATATGTGGTTTCCAGTTTGCATAAAGTCCAGTGTAGTTCCTTGAGGTCCGTYGTGGTATCGGCTKGGGGGGGGGGGGGRGGGRATATACACGGCTGTGACTAACTGAAGAGAAGTCTCTTGGGAGGTAATACGGTCGCATTTGATTGTGAGTTATTCTAGGTTGGGTGAACAAAAGGACTTGAGTTTCTGTACGTTATCACAATCACACCATGAGTGGTTAATCATGAAACATACACCACCGCTCTTCTTCTTCCCATAGAGTTCTTTATTCCTGTCTGCGCGATGTACTGAGAACCCAGCTGGCTGTATGGATGGGGACAGTATATCCGGAGAGAGCCATGATTCTGTGAAGCAGAGTATGTTACAGTTCCTGATGTCTCTTTGGAAGGAGATCCTCGCCCTGAGCTCATTTACTTTATTGTCTAGAGACTGAACATTAGCAAGTAATATACTCGGAAGTGGTGGATGGTGTGCCCGCCTCCAGAGTCGGACTAGAATGCCACTCCGAATACCTCTTCTCCGCCGGCGGATTCTTGAAGGAGCCTCTAGGATGAGTTCAATTGGCCTGGGGGGTGGGAACAAAGGATCCAATTCGGGAAAGTCGTATTCCTGGTCGTAGTGCTGGTGAGTTACCGACGCTCTGGTATCCAAAAGCAATTTCCGTCTGTATGTAATAACACAAAAAACATTCTGGGATAATAGTGTAAGAAATAACAAACAAAAGAAACTAAATACTGCAAAGTTGCTAAGGAGCTAGAAGCAGAGCTGCCATGTCTGCGGGCGCCATCTTGCTGTTTAGATGTTACTGTAACTATACATTTCTTCTTAAGTAATCATATACAGTGTGCATGTTCAAGATARCATGCAAAGGTTGTGTCAGGTTTGTGGATATCTTCACAATTGCTGTAATAATCTGTGAGTAATCTCGAACAGCATTGATCCCTTGCACCATGTACTTTTAAATGTCACCTCAACTGCAATCCAGGTCATTTGGTTATAAATAAACAAAATATCTGACATTGTCTTCCCATTTGAACTTTGCTGTGCTTTTAAATGGTTGAAAGCGCAGTGATAACGAGTGGCATGTATTCATGGATGCCAAGGGAACCCAGGCTTCCCCACCAAAATGAGCATGAAAAAAACATACAATTATTTAGCTTTCCTCTCTCTGTGTTTCATCGTTTTCCTTCAATTCGCAAGTGGCTGAATGTATCTCACCGGAGAAAGCATTAGAGTGAGCTGAGTGAGCTCAACTGTGAATGGTCCTGGCGCACCAAAAAAAGTGTTACGGGAAGACAGTTTGGACTTAGCCTCACTCCTATCAAATCGCATTGAGAGCATGCGTCATTGACAGAAATAACTTAAATTGTTTCATCTCGTGTTGTTGTCTTCTGGTGGCTAGGTAGCTAAAATTGTCCCTTTCCTAAATTAGCCATGGATGGAAATATGGATCTGGACTTGTGGTTTTACTTAATTCTCCATACTGGCCAATGATTATAACAGCGATTCTGATCCAACCAGTAATTCATACATTGTGCCCCTGGCCGGAGAGGATGGAAGTTCAATATGTAGCTAGATGTAGAAGGCTAATGATAACTAGCTAATGTTGCCCATGAAAGGAAGTTAGGCTAGCGAGCAAGCATTTTAGCCTGGTAGCCTAAGACAACAAAAAATAAAAGTGTGTATTGTATGATAGAGTGATAGACCATGGCGTCAACATGAAAGAGAGGAGGATGGCATTGGCGTTTCTCTACAAGTAGGGTGAGTCAACATGGTTTTTCTACTTGTATGAACATGCACGCACACACGCACAGAAATCCGAAACATGGACAGCCACATCATATTTTGCTTACTTTGACTGGACTAAATTGTTTTTGGTATCTTTTAGTTGTCACTGTATTAGACTAAAGGTGTTTTGATGATGTTGAAAAGTTGAAGTTGATGGTGCTGGAATAGTGGAGGCAGCTCCTGTTTTCTTTGCGACTTGCGGTAACTCTCCGTGGTTCTAAATCAATAGTTGTTAAGTGGTACGAAAATGTCAGAAACATTAACTTGCTTGACCATTCTGTAGGTCATGTAACTGTTTGTTCCATGCAATATGCTTTGTGGACTTCAATGGACAGAGGTTGTTCTCCGGTTTGGTGACGAAACAAAGGTGTGGTTGAATTTATTCTGCCACTGTGTCTACTTATTGTATCGACCTCTATGCTCACAGTTGAAGTTGGACGTTTACATACACCTTAGCCAAATACATTTAAACTCAGTTTTTCACAATTCCTGACATTTAATCCTAGTAAAAATCCCTGTCTTAGGTCAGTTAGGATCACCACTTTATTTTAAGATTGTGAAATGTCAGAATAATAGTAGAGAGAATGATTTATTTCAGCTTTTATTTATTTCATCACATTCCCAGTGGGTCAAAGGTTTACATGCACTCAATTAGTATTTGGTAGCATTGCCTTTAAATTGTTTAACTTGGGTCAAATATTTTGGGTAGCCTTCCACAAGCTTCCCACAATTAGTTGGGTGGATTTTGGCCCATTCCTCCTGATAAAGCTGGTGTAACTGAGTCAGATTTGTAGGCCTCCGTGTTCACACAAGCTTTTTTCAGTTCTGCCAACAAATTTTCTATAGGATTGAGGTCAGGGCTTTGTGGGCTTAAGCCATTTTGCCACAACTTTGGAAGTATGCTTGGGGTCATGGTCCATTTGGAAGACCCATTTGCGACCAAGCTTTAACTTCCTGACTGATGTCTTGAGATGTTGCTTCACTATATCCACATACTTTTCCTGCCTCATGAAGCCATCTATTTTGTGAAGTGCACCAGTCCCTCCTGCAGCAAAGCACCCCCACAACATGATGCTGCCACGCCCGTGCTTCACAGTTGGGATGTTGTTCTTCGGCTTGCAGGCCTCCCTCTTTTTCCTCCAAACATAATGATGGTCATTATGGCCAAACAGTTCTATTTTTGTTTCATCAGACCAGAGGACATTTCTCCAAAAAGTATGATCTTTGTCCCCATGTGCAGTTGCAAACCGTAGTCTGGCTTTTTTTGTGGCGGTTTTGGAGCAGTGGCTTCTATGTCGATATAGGACTCGTTTTACTGTGGATATAGATACTTTTGTACCTGTTTCCTCCAGCATCTTCACAAGGTCCTTTGCTGTTGTTCTGAGATTGATTTGCAGTTTTCGCACCAAAGTACATTAATCTCTAGGAACAGAACGCGTCTCCTTCCTGAGCGGTATTACTGCTGCGTGGTCCCATGGTGTTTATACTTGCGTACTATTGTTTGTACAGATGAACGTGGTACCTTCAGGCGTTTGATAATTGCTCTGAAGGATGAACCAGACTTGTGGAGGTCTACAATTTTTTTCTGCGGTCTTGGCTGATTTCTTTTGATTTTTCCATGATGTCAAGCAAAGAGTCACTGAGTTTGAAGGTAGGCCTTGAAATACATCTAATTGACTCAAATTAAGTCAATTAGCCTATCAGAAGCTTCTAAAGCCATGACATCATTTTCTGGAATTTTCCGAGTCGTTTAAAGGCACAGTCAACTTAGTGTATGTAAACTTCTGACCCACTGGAATTGTGATACAGTGAATTATAAGTGAAATAATCTGTCTGTAAACAATTATTGGAAAAATGACTTGTGTCATGCACAAAGTAGATGTCCTAACCGACTTACCAAAACTATAGTTTGTTAACAAGAAATTTGTGGAGTGGTTGAAAAACAAGTTATAATGATTCCCAACTTACCCAGATTGCGATTTATAATGTACCGTTTTTGGATTGTGTAAGCAACAACAGTAATTCTGTGATGGCGGCRATGTAGGGCTGTGTTCCAAACAAAACAACTACAAGCGTGCTTGCTCTAGATACTCAACGGCACAGCTAGGAGTGTTCAAAAAGGCACCTTATAGTTGAAGACTCTTCTTTGAGTCATAAAAGTGSATTAAAATTACTTAGGAACTGTGCACACTTTGGAGAGGTGTTTGGCCACTTGGCGACACTAGTTAGTCCTCTCACTCAAACCTTTGTAATTTTTTGTCTTTCCAGGAATATTCTTATCATGTATCCAGAGTATTTTCAGATTTCGTTATCAACGAATGCGGTGAAAAGTACAATAAATGTAAAATGCACATAAKTTCAACAGTGTAATGTTTGGATTCATCATTGTGTCAGGTGAACTGTCTTCACCTTTGGTCTAATCATTTTCCCATTATCTCCAAACTGTTCCCTTTCAATGGCTACCGTGGTTATGCAAATGMTTTTATATTTCTTCCGTAAGAAACATTTCAATTCAGCCCTGTCCATATAGGCCAATTCCCGCGAGTGTAAAGGGTTAAATGACTTTCTAACTCTGTTGTTGTTGTTACACACTGATGTCACTACATATATATTTCCAGTATGTGTTTTATCCATATGAATGTATTGTTAATGTTTTGTTCGACTGTACATTGTGCTCTCTCCCTTCTAAACAGGATGGCGGCCAAGCTTCAAATATTTCAATAAGTGGGTCTCGCTGGCTGGAGCCGTGCTTTGTTGTGCTGTCATGTTTGTTGTAAACTGGTGGGCCGCCCTTATGACCAATATCATTGTCTTGGCTCTCTATGTATATGTCAGCTATAAGAAACCAGGTAAATGGTCCTCTTCTCACATAGTATTTGAGTGTATCTGGGACAGAAAACTATGGCCAGTCTTTTCTCTTTGCTGTAAGAACACTGTGTCTTTATCATACACACATATTATAATGCTACATGTATTTTCACTATATTCTAGTGTTGATGTCGGCTGTTGTTACACTTCTGTTCAATATTCGTCTCTAATCTACTGTTTGATTTYTTCTTCATTCTTTTTTCATTTTTCATTTTATTCTCACACAGATGTTAACTGGGGCTCCTCCACTCAAGCCTTGATCTATAACCATGCCCTGACACACTGCCTCCTTCTCACTGGTGTAGAGGACCACGTCAAAAACTTCAGGTAGCACAGCAGCAAGTCCTTTAGAGGAGCATCAGCATAACTGTTACACATCATACTGCACACTACTAAAAAATACCCGCGTACTATGGAATGAACCTTGCACCTTGATGTTGTGTACTTCAGCGACAACATTCAACATCAGGGCCCATTTATACCAAGTGTCTCAGAGCAAGAGTACTGATCTAGGATCAGGTCCCCCTGTCCATTCATTATCATCAAATGCAAATTCGGGATCTTAAATTACTCTTTTATTTCAGTTTTTATCAATTTAAACAAAAACTATACATTGTGCAATGCTCCACAATATGTGAAAGTGTATATGTTGGTATTGTGCTTCCAATGAGTGGTATTATACAGTGTATGGTTAGCGGTGTTATGGTGCGTGCATAACCAAGCAGTAACTAATTTACCACATTTGGGAAAAATACACCTGAACGGCCCTACACAACTGGTAATTATGAGATAAATCAGCCATGAATCCCATTGTGACGGGGGAATGGAAGCTTGTTGTGTGCAATTGAATGCAAGATTCACAAAAGAAAAGTAACATTAACATGTCTCATTTTTGTAGTCATTTACATTAAAAATCAAATCAAATCAAATTTTATTTGTCACATACACATGGTTAGCAGATGTTAATGCGAGTGTAGCGAAATGCTTGTGCTTCTAGTTCTGACAATGCAGTAATAACCAACGAGTAATCTAACCTAACAATTCCACAACTACTACCTTATACACACAAGTGTAAAGGGATAAAGAATATGTACATAAAGATATATGAATGAGTGATGGTACAGAACGGCATAGGCAAGATGCAGTAGATGGTATAGAGTACAGTATATACATATGAGATGAGTAATGTAGGGTATATAAACATAAAGTGGCATAGTTTAAAGTGGCTAGTGATACATGTATTACATAAAGATGGCAAGATGCAGTAGATGATATAGAGTACAGTATATACATATACATATGAGATGAGTAATGTAGGGTATGTAAACATTATATTAAGTGGCATTGTTTAAAGTGGCTAGTGATACATTTTTACATCAATTTCCATCAATTCCCATTAKTAAAGTGGCTGGATSTGTCATGTACAATAAAAATGCATTCTGACTAAATATATTGTAGCGGCGGCAACCTATTAGAAGTATTGGCTTGTTGGGGGTGTAGTGCTTTTTGGCCTCCAACGAGACTAATTTTCAAGCCAGTAAAAAAAAAGCTAGAGTCGATATTTTCGCCCTGCAGAAATCTAAGTATAGTATAGTAAAAAAAAATCACCATAAAAAAAAGTGTCAGTTGAAGTTTTTGTTGCATTTGTCACACTTCTGCATCTGCGGTGAAAGGTGACACAGCTAGAGTGGTGTTTTGTCAGACCTTGAGACATCCCAAAAATCGGTCTTCTCACAAAACTCTCACGAACACGATGGTGTTCTTCGTTTTGCTCTACAACACCCACAAGCGTCTTGGGACTCGTCTGAAGTCAGTACAGACGATCTGCCAACTTCTGTCTGTAGTGTCCGAACAGTTTGGGCTACACACGAATATGTGCAAAGGTCAGAATCTCACGAACAAGTACATGTCGGTTGTTTTGCTCTAGGATGCCTACAGGCTTCACAAGACTCGTCTGAAGGTACCCCGGTACCAGTTTAAAAAATGAATGGAAGTATATGTATAAGGAGACTGTTTAGTGCTAAAAATAAGGGGTTAAATACATGTAAAAAAAAAACAACAAAAAAACAACAACAACTCAAGTTTCCTGATCTTCTTATATCTCTCAGCAGGGACGTCACTAAAGATTCATGGATAGGGGGCTAAGCCTCTTTTAGGGGGGTCTGGGCTTACTCTCACTTATACAGCTCGCATGTTGATCTCTGCATGGCACAGAAGCCTCTCTTTCTGCATGACCCTTTAAGATATTAATAAAATGTATTTATTCCTAACAAAAGTAAAACAYATGCTGTCATATGCTGTACAAATTTAACTGAAAGCTTAATATCTACTTGCTTTTTTTAATCACTAACCTCTCAGCCCTGTCAGCCTCCAGCTTCTTTCCCTCATTCTTGTCTGCTGTGTTTTGACATGTATTGTTATTAAACTCATATTTACAATAACTCAAGGCTTAATATGTGATAATCAGTTTCAGTTTTAATTAGTTTGTTTGAACTGGTAAAATCTTCATTTCTCACCGGATTGGCCTTCGACAGAGCTGCTGGCACTGCCTCTCTCGAAGAATATCCGTATATCCATCTAACGTTAGTCGTTAGCTAGCCTACAGTTGAGAAATTGAGGATAATACAATGACATTGTGATCAACACTATGTCACCTTTTCTACACATGACCCACTGATAATTGTTTTGCAATGGCCTATTGAATGAAAGCAATTGAGTATGAAAAGATATGTGCATGATGTTACGTCATCTGTCTCATTTATAGCCTGGCACAGATAGCAAAACTACATTAAACACAATGTCAATTAGATATCATCGCCACATAACTTATGTCGAATTTAAAAGACACCGTAAACATTACCGTTAGCTATCTCGCAACATCTGTTACACTGTAACTTACAGGCAGCCTCACTAAATCCGTAAACATAGGCACCCTCATAGATATCATCCTGACCAACTTGCCCTCTAAATACACCTCTGCTGTCTTCAACCAGAATCTCAGCGATAACTGCCTCATTGCCTGCGTTTGTAATGGGCCTGCGGTCAAACGACCACCCCTCATCACTGTCAAACGCTCCCTAAAACACTTCAGCGAGCAGGCCTTTCTAATCGACCTGACCCGGGTATCCTGGAAGAATATTGACCTCATCCCATCTGTAGAGGATGCCTGGTTGTTCTTTAAAAGTGCTTTCCTCACCATCTTAAATAAGCATGTCCCATTCAAAAAAAATTAGAACTAAGAACTGATATAGCCCTTGGTTCACTCCAGACTTGACTGCCCTTGACCAGCATAAAAACATCCTGTGGCGTACTGCATCAGCATCAATTAGCCCCCGCGATATGAAACTTTTCAGGGAAGTCAGGAACCAATATACACAGTCAGTTAAGAAAGCAAAGGCTAGCTTTTTCAAACAGAAATTTGCATCCTGTAGCACTAATTCCCAAAAGTTTTGGAACACTGTAAAGTCCATGGAAAATAAGAGCACCTCCTCCCAGCTGCCCACAGCACTGAGGCTAGGAAACACTGTCACCGTTGATAAATCTTCGATAATTGAGAATTTCAATAAGCATTTCTCTATGGCTGGCCATGCTTTCCACCTGGCTACCCCTACCCCGGCCAACAGCTCTGCACCACCCGCAGCAACTTGCCCAAGCCCTCCTCTCCCCCCGCTTCTCCTTCACCCAAATCCAGATAGCTGATGTTCTGAAAGAGCTGAAAAATCTTGACCACTACAAATCTTAGACAATCTGGACCCTCTCTTTCTAAAATTATCTTCCGCAATTATTGCAACCCCTATTACCAGCCTGTTCAATCTCTCTTTCGTATCGTCTGAGATCCCAAAGGTTGGAAAGCTGCCACGGTCATCCCCCTCTTCAAAGGGGGAAACACTCTAGACCCAAACTATTACAGACCTATATCCATCCTACCCTGCCTTTCTAAAGTCTTCGAAAGCCAAGTTAACAAACAGATTACCGACCATTTTGAATCCCACCATACCTTCTCCGCTATGCAATCTTGTTTCCGAGCTGGTCATGGGTGCACCTCAGCCACGCTCAAGGTCCTAAAAGATATCATAACCACCATCGATAAAAGACAGTACCTTGCAGCCATTTTTATCGACCTCGCCAAGGCTTTCGACTCTGTCAATCACCGCATTCTTATCAGCACACTAAATAGCCTTGGTTTCTCAAATGACTGCCTCGCCTGGGTCACCAACTATTTCTGAGATAGAATTTAGTGTGTCAAATCAGAGTGCCTGTTGTCCGGACCTCTGGCAGTCTCTATGTGGGTGCCACAGGGTTCAATTCTCGGCCGACTCTTTTCTCTGTATATATCAATGATGTCGCTCTTGCTGCTGGTGATTCTCTGATCCACCTCTACGCAGACGACACCATTCTGTATACATCTGGCCCTTCTTTGGACACTGTGTTAACAAACCTCCAAACGAGCTTCAATGTCATACAACACTCCTTCTGTGGCCTACAACTGCTCTTAAATGCTAGTAAAATGAAATGCATGCTTTTCAACCGATCGCTGCCCGCACCCGCCCACCCGACTAGCATCACTACTCTGGACGGTTCTGATTTAGAATATGTGGACAACTACAACTACCTAGGTCTCTGGTTMGACTGTAAACTCTCCTTCCAGACTCACATTAAGCATCTCCAATCCAAAATAAAATCTAGAATCGGCTTCCTATTTCGCAACAAAGCATTCTTCACTCATGCTGCCAAACATACCCTCGTAAAACTGAGTRTCCTACCGATCCTTGACTTCGGCAATGTCATTTATAGAATCGCCTCCAACACTCTACTCAGGAAATTAGATGTAGTCTATCACAGTGCCATTCGTTTTGTCACCAAAGCCCCATATACTACCCACCACTGCTCTCGTTGGCTGGCCCTCGCTACATATTAGTCACCAAACCCACTGGCTCCAGGTCATCTGTAAGTCTTTTCTAGGTAAAGCCCCGCCTTATCTCAGCTCACTGGTCACCATAGCAACACCCACCCGTAGCACGCGCCCCCAGCAGGTATATTTCACTGGTCATCCCAAAAGTCAACACCTCCTTTGGCTGCCTTTCCTTTCAGTTCTCTGCTGCCAATGAGTGGAACGAATTGCAAAAATCACTGAAGCTGGAGACTTATATCATATCTCCCTCATTAACTTTAAGCATCAGCTGTCAGAGCAGCTTATCGATCACTGTACCTGTATACAGCCCATCTGTAAATAGCCCACCCAACTACCCCATCCCCATATTGTTTTTTTTTTTGTTGCTCTTTTGCACCCTAGTATCTCTACTTGCACATCATCATCTGCACAGCTATTACTCCAGTGTTGATGCTAAATTGTAATTATTTCCACTATGGCCTATTTATTGCCGTACCTCCCTAATCTTACTGTATATAGATTTTTCTATTGTGTTATTGACTGTACGTTTGTTTATCCCATGTGTAACTTTGTGTTGTTGTTTTTGTCGCACTGCTTTGCTTTATCTTGGCCAGGTTGCAGTTGTAAATGAGAACTTGTTCTCAACAGGCCCACCTGGTAAAATAAAGGTGAAAAAAAACGGGGAAAAAACAACGTATTGGTTAACAAAGCTTTGATTATGACCAAAGTCTATAGTAGTGAATACTCTCTCTCTCTCTCTCGCTCGCTCTGTTCTAACTTACCACACATTCACATCGTAGCCTATCTGCATGAATTCGTTGTGTCAGAGCCTTTTCCTGTCCGTTTACTGTTAGCTAGCAGTCTCAARCCACAGAAGTAGCTAACGTTAACCAAAATGTTAGCTACAAGTAGGTCTAACAGTCACAAGCGCGTGCAGCAGCCTCTGCAGAAGCAGCCTCCTCCAGGTCCTAGTGCCCGCCCGATAAGAAGATGTGATGGAAAGTTTGACGGAGAAAAAAAACCACAGAGAAAATATATTGACTGATATATTGATTTATTTAGGGGGGCTAATTAACAGGCCTAGCAACATCCCTGTCTCACTTCAGAACAAATTTCCTTTMGATTTTTTGGGGGACTGTTGTAGTGAATTTGTTATTCAGTGCTTTTGTATGGACTAATAGCAGTAAGGCCCACAATTGTTTTTCATCAAACATTTTTTTTTAAATATTTTTTTATACTTCAAGYGGTCTTAAAATTCCAAATCAAATCGCTAAATGATCCTTGGTATGACCTTCTTAAAACAATTCCATATAGCTTAGTAGACAGGGCTTAGACTTTAGGGGGTTTTAATGTGTCATGTTGTGTTATGTGTTTTAAAGGTTATGTTTGTACACTGCGCCTACTAAAGTTTCATTGCATTTTGTTACAATATGATTTGGCACATTTTCTATATTTGCCATACATTTAAAAAATAAATAAAATTACAAATAATTTTTAAGTGCYTGTTGGAATATATTTCACAAAACATTTCCAAATAAATGTTTGAATATATTTACCTACTATATATGTAAAAATATATTCTAAAATACATTCTTTCATGTATTTCAGAATGTATTTTTAAAAGCATTTTCTGATCCATTTAACAGATATTGTGATTTAAATTTTACACATGCGTAATTTGTAAGTCGCTCTGGATAAGAGCGTCTGCTAAATGACTTAAATGTAAATGTAAATGTATATATAGATTTTACTGTAAATACAATACTTAATATTTGTTGGAATGTATTAAAATCTAGTAAATACATTTWAAAAAATACATTATTTGGCCAATTTAAAAATGTCACATGTATCCTGAAAAACGTATCGATTATTTTATTTTTTTCTTCATATGGGATAGACCCCAGTGTCTGGTGATGACTGGATACCCCAATGCCCGGCCTGCTTTACTCCATCTGGTAAACGCATTCACTAAGAACGTAGGCCTTATGGTGTGTGGCCACGTCCGCATGGTACGTATCATTACAAGCCTAGCCGCTAAGCCTTATCAACTACAAAGCATCTCTGTACATACACAGTATACATCTTACATATAGTTTACAGCTTACTCATATTTTTAGGAGTAACAGCTTTGATTGTTTCATTGTCCTAAGGTGTCCCGTCGGCCAAACTTCAAGGAGATGTCTCTTGATCATGCCCGCTACCAGCGCTGGCTGCTGAAGAACCGCATCAAGGCCTTCTACACCCCTGTGTTTGCTGAAGACCTGAGACATGGAGCTCAGTACCTTTTACAGGTGATTGTTCTGCAGTGCACTGCTATAATATGTGGTGTATCCTCAGTATGGTGTCTGCCTAGCCTGATCCCAGATCTGTTTATGCTATCATGTTAAGTCTTTCTCATGACCAGGAGTGGAAAGGAGTGGCATGATGGCACAAATGAACTGGTTCCCAGGCTCTTGTCTATCATGATCTTTTTCAATGTGCCAATCRCCATCTAACCTTGATACAGGAGATATTGGCTTTGAATATCGATAATAATCATTGAGTATTACTGGCATTTTTWAAATATTTTTATTTATTTAAGCAGGCAAGTCAGTTTAGAACAAATTCTTATTTACAATGACGGCCTAGGAACAGTGGGTTAATCTGCCTTGTTCAGGGGCAGAACGACAGATTTTTACCTTGTCAGCTCAGGGATTTGATCTTGCAACCTTTCAGTTACTGGCCCAATGCTCTAACCACTAGGCTACCTGCCGCATAAGGAGGTAGTTATGACCAAACTTTGTGCGTGTTGTTCAAGGGATTTTTATTGAAAGAGTCAGGTAATGGCCTTCCAATATTAATATGTTGATGTAAAATGAAGTCATTCTTTCATCTTCAAGGCTACAGGTTTGGGGCGTTTGAAGCCCAACACACTTGTGATGGGCTTTAAGAACAACTGGAGTGATGGCGAGATGAAAGATGTGGAAATGTATATCAACATCATCCAGTAAGTGTATCTAGTTTGACTGACTACATGGTTTGCTCTAGGGTGAAGTTTCCCCTAGGTACAGATCTAGGATCAGCTTCCCCTTCCCAATCCTGACCTTAACCATTAGACGGGAAAATGCTAAACCCAAGATCAGCATATAGATGCAATTTCACCCTATATCAYATGCTTTCCTGAGGAAATCATGATTGAAATCCCTTTGGCCATCTATGGTTATACTATATTCCCTCTTCAGTGTTAGTAACAAGCTGTGCGGTTGTGTTTCAGTGAYGCCTTTGACTTGCAGCATGGTGTTGTCCTCATCAGACTACAAGAGGGTCTTGATATCTCTCATATTCAAGACCCAGGTACAGTATTGTGTCATGCTGTGTTCTTCATTTTCCCAGGAACACTCATTCAACACACTCATTCCTCACAATCAAGTTTAACATTCCTTAGTAGTACAGACATAAAGTGGATAGCTTCAGATGGATTGAGCACACATCCCCTTTCTAGCTGTTCTAAGGATTTYTTCACAGTAGTAAGGGTGCATCCGAAATGGCACCCTATTCCCTGTAGTGCACTTATAAAGCGCTGAGATTTCTTTCTGTTATTATTACTTCTTTTGAACAGAGGTCTATGTAATGCACTATATAGGGAATAGAGTTCCATTTCAGAYGCAGCCTAAGGACTAGATAAAGTGCTCTGAGATGTGTCTGATTGCCCCTTCTCCAGATGAGCTCCTGTCATCCCATGAGAAGAAGGACGCGGGTATGAAGGATGTTGTGGTGTCTGTCAACATGGTTGGTAAAGACTCCGAGGACAGTAACTCCTTTCCTCCATCCCTGATCACCAGTGCTCAAAACAGCCCTCTCATTCTCAGAGGTAATCTTTAGACTAGAATGAGTACATAGGCACAGTGCTTCACGGGTAATGTTGTGAAACATAAATACTCAGATTAAGCCTATTCATGTCTTGAAGTCCACTTTTAGTCCAGTTGACTTATCCTGGGTTCAGGAAACCAGCTCCAAACAACCATAAACAGGCCTAACTCGCACTAAAGTAATTAATGTCTACTGTTTATGCTCTGTTGAAAGCTACAATGTGTCTTAGTCAGTCCCTCCAGGATTTTSTAATTCCTATTTCCTCACAAAACAGTCAAATCATCGCAATATTATCTCATAAAACTGACCCATCACTGCAGTACAAAAAGAGGGCTCGCAATTTCAAACAATCACCGCATTATATGGTTCAATCAGCGACACATCAACAAACTTTTTCCCTTAACAGCGCATTTTCAAAACAAATTTGACAAATTCAGACCTTTTTGGAGGCATGTGCTCAAACAAAAAAAGGGCATCCCCCAAAAATGTTTTCACAACCATGACTCGTTAAGCCATTATTAAGAAGAGGGGAAAGCAGCACAATCTGATGAGTAAAGTATTACTATTTTGAACTGGAATAAATGCTGCACTTATTAACAATGACCAACACAGTTCCAGTCAAAACAGAAGATTGTATGAAATACTGTAGCCTACCATTACTATATCCAACCAAACTCCATTTGTTGCCACAACCACTATCATGTATCTTAGTGGTTTTCAAAAAAAAGTGGTACAAAACGTGCAACCCCTGCGCACGCACATGGACATGTGTACACCAGAACATGCGAGCACAATTGCTGCTGCAAATGTATCCTGTCAGTACCGCCATAAACGGTTATGTATTTTCAAAACGCAAGATAGGCTACAGAAATATACTCTGTTTTAAGCTGAAAGGAGCTGAAAGTCATTAATGTTAGCAGCCAATGTCAACTAGGGATATATCACGTCGCTTCTCTGGAGTCCAGAGCAAGCAAAATCACATGGCCTACTTGTAGCAGAGATTGCAGGATCAGATGGAAAGCATTCTGTTTGCACTGTGCCATCACTTTGAAKGGCAGCCTCCCTGCACAGTGAAATAAAAGGGGGATACCTAGTCAGTTGTACAACTGAATGCATTCAACTGAAATGTGTCTTCCGCATTTAACCCAACCCCTCTRAATCAAAGAGGGGCTGCCTTAATCGACATCCACGTCATYGGCGCCMAGGGAGCAGTTGTTGGCCAGCTGGGTATCCCTGTTCTTCCTCACAAATATTGTAATACATTTGCCAGAATATGTTACCAGAATATGTTACATCTTCATCCCATAATATTGAAGGCAGTGCAATGTTACAGCTGCTTATCTACAAAAATCCAAACTATGCCTATCTGAAATATGTAAATTATCAATCAAATCAGCAGGTTAGCATATTGTTCTGGCAAAGATGAGTCAGTAGTAGATTGCTAAACGGTATTTTATTTGGATGATAAATGTAGGCCTACTCTGTTTTTGCCCGGGCAAAACTGGCTTGAGTAAATTAAACAAGTTATTTCTGGTCGCTAATCTGAATATGCGCAGCGTGCCCGCCTTTGCGTGCCAATGCTGATTCAAGACGTGCAACATTTTAGTTCTGAAGCATATATGAGAATTTACCGATGACATGCAGGCAGTGGGTTCAGAGCAAGAACGACAAAAAATGTATACAAAAAAACTGTAAGGGCAAATGGGCATGTGCTCTGCACAGATAGTGCATGTGCCTCTGTGCATGTGCCTTGTTGCCATACAAAATGCCAGAATTGCCACAGCAAAATCGAGCATTTTTGCCCGCAAATATCACAAATAAACTGTGAAATCATGGATGCACTGCCTAGTATACAACTGTGCATGCCTTGCTAGTGAGACATGTTTTCCTATGGGAAATTCTAACAGTCCACAGTCAATTACCGTCTTTGATAATAACTGTGTGACTGCCTTTGATGTGGTTACTCCACAGAGACGAAGAGAAGTGCTAAGCCACTGAGCCTCACAGACCAAAGGCTTCTGGAGGCCAGCCAGCAGTTCAAGAAGAAGCAGTGCAAAGGCACAGTGGATGTGTGGTGGCTGTTTGATGATGGAGGTACCGTATGGCAAGTCAATGCTGTGGTTATGTTCTTAATAAGCACCAAATGAATAAAAACGGACTAAAATAGGCATTATATCCAATAGGAAAAGCACATTTTCTGTTGCAAAACGCTTTGCTACAGTGAGCAGCCCCAATGAATATGACCCAAGTGTCAACAATCAGATTGGACCCCAAAGAGTCGTCATTTATTACCATCATCCCTTATTTATCTGTTTCCAAATGTTACAGGCTTGGCTCTGTTGATTCCGTACTTGCTCACGGAAAAAAAGAAGTGGAAGGACTGCAAAATCCGTCTTTTTATTGGTGGGAAGATCAACAGGATTGACCATGATCGCAGGGCGTGAGTTATCGTTCCTTCAGTCATGATGTGAGGTTGAGGAATCTATAATAYAATAAAATATGCCATTTAGCAGCTGCTTTTATTYAAAGCGACTTACAGTCATGCATGYATTCATTATTTGTATGGGTGGCCCCAGCCGAAATCGAACCTCCGATCCTGGTATCGCAAGCRCCATGCTCTACCAACTGAGTCTGAAAAWTTGAGATACTTTCTCCTGTTTTTTAATAGAATGGCTGCTCTACTCAGCAAGTTCAGGATAGATTTCTCTGCGATCTATGTGCTCGGGGACATCAACACTAAGCCAAAGAAACACAAGTAAGATGCCTGCTGTGTCAAGATCATGCTCTATTTACATACTGTATAAATATWTTTTTTTAAATGTATTTTCAGATCTGATTGATCAGATAGAGAAAGAGGGTGACAGTAGGGTAAGATAGGGTGAGGTTGTATCATAGGGCAGTAGACCAGATTCAAACCTATGCCAACACTGTAGATATGTGGCTGGAGGATGCGGCATTACCACTAAACCAGCCAGGCCACAAGATCATGTTCAACATGAAGTCATTTATAGGTCACTGAGAAGCCTCCGTCAAAGAAACTGTGCAATATGTGAAGTACAAAGAAACCCATTAGCCTAGGACTATAATGACAATGTAATCATAATTATAATGCAATAATAATGACGTTCATTCTGTGTACCGTTTACCTGTCTCTTGTAGTGTGCTTAGCTTTGAGGAGATGATCGAGCCGTATAAGCTAAAGGAGGACGACATGGAGCAGGAGGCTGCAGAAAGGTTGAAGGCTGAGGAGCCTTGGAGGATCTCAGACAACGAGCTGGAGCTCTACAGGGCCAAGGTCTGGATCTTTAAAAAAAATGATTTTTAAGTTAATTTCTGATTTTATTGAACAGATATAGATGGAGGATGACACTGGGGAAAGTTAGAGGTTGTGTCAAAGGGCAATAGGCCAGATTCTAAGCTATATTGACRTCAAGACATGTGTGCGGGAGGCTACGGCATTACCGCTAGACCAGCCCGGCCACAAAACTCTGGATCTTACTGCCACACAGTGGGGCAAATACAACCTGCGTCCACTGTCCTTTACTTATTATAGTATACACCACAGGAATCTGAATAGAATTTTGAATGGAATACTTTTCTACTCTTTGTAAAAATTATTTTCTTTGATTTCTCATACAGGTTGCACAAGTAAACACATAAGCCTTGTTTTAGTCACATATAGCATACAGTGCTACACAGTAAGAAAGTAAGAAMGCCTACAGGGTTTGACCATATGTTGTACTACAGTCCCTAAACATTGGCAGTATAGAAAGCTATTTGAGAGGGTGCCATTGCGTAGTGTCCTAGGAAGGAACAAGATATAATTTGAGAAACTAGCCTTTGATTCAACCTCAGCTAATATATATATAACTAATATAAGCTTGTTCCTATTTCTTTTTTCCCAGACTAACCGACAGATCAGATTGAATGAATTGCTGAAAGAACACTCAAACTCAGCAAAACTCATCGTTATGTAAGTAGTTATAATATTACATTATGTCTAGAACACAAATATAAAGTGATGGTATTGAAATGGACTGTTGATCTATTTAATTATCTATTTAATACTGTCTGTCTGTCCGTCCGTCCTTCTGACTGACTGACTCGCTCCCTGTCCAACAGGAGCATGCCATTGGCCCGGAAGGGAACGGTGTCCAGTGCCCTCTACATGTGCTGGTTGGAGACCCTGTCGAAAGACCTGCCTCCTATTCTCCTAGTGCGAGGCAACCACCAGAGTGTCCTTACTTTTTACTCTTAAAATTCCTCGCACTCTCCATTTAACTGACCAAAACTGTTATATTAGGAATTTATAGAATGGGGGGGGTGGGGGGGGGGGTTAAAAAGTGTGCTTAAAGTGCATGGGGTTATTTTGGAACTAATTGTGTACTAATTGCATTCTCTTTACATCAAGTATTAGTAGAAGTAGGCTAAAGTACCATAAATGGTCTGTCATAACAATTCACAAGTACAGTAGGCCTAATTGTAATGTCACATAACAATACTGCGGAGTGTCTAAATAAACACATTTTGCTAATCTATGTAGTTATACACTAGTCTGGGTACCTGTCTTTTTAGCTATCATTCCAGTCATTGCCACTCCTTTTCCCCACCAGCTAAACACACCTGTACTGAGATTTGGCATATGACATGGAGTACAAAGAGTGTAGTGTAACCTAAACAGACTAGTACCCAGGCTAGTTACACATGTAGAATGCAGTAGGTCGCATCCTCTTGGAGCCTCAAGACTTGTGTTCAATGCTGTGGTGAACTAAATTATTCCATGATAAAATCACACACCAGTTAGCCGACTTGAATGCAGTCAGAAGTGTTTTGATTTGTTTTTATTTATATATAATGCTTATTTTAAATTACATTTAGTCAACTAATATGTAAGGGATGGGGGGATATAACAGGCCAATGAGAAATTGTTGTGGCTGTTTGTCTTTATGTATTATTTGACACCGGTTGGTTTTCATTGCCCCCTTGATGACGATAGCTAGATTGTTAGTATTATCTGAGATTGAAATATTTTCATTTTACATTGTGTTTCTTAAAAATGTTAAATATTTGTTTGGTCAATAATTAAGCTTCCAATAGATTCTTTTGTATCTGAACAATGGTTGTTTTCTGTGTGTTGTCTTGTCTTTTTGATGACAGTCGATACATTTTTTATTTAAAAGGTAAAACAATCTTTAAAAGCAAAGCCTCTATATTCTTAAATAACATTGTTATAGCCTATTTTGTACATTATGAAATTAACATCAACCACAAACAGTCAGTAGCCTATTGTGTGATTTGTAATCTGGTTAGGCCACAAAATAAATCATGCTCACTTGCAATACTAGGATTTGTGTGGTACGTCAGTCTGAAATGTATTTCGTATCTGATGAATTTGTATCAATGAAGCATAACATTGAATATGTAGGTAGGCAYATGCATCAAAAGCCTTGGAAAATAAGCGCACTAAAGCTTAGACTTTGGGCCAGTTGGATAGTGTTTGAGTGTAATACGCATGTCTTGCCAGYGTCGCTGTTTCATTTGCTCCTCAATCTTTTATTCAACAATTTGGGCCAGTCTCAGGAAGACTACAGACCGCAGGCACGTACCAAGGTTAGTGGTTGAAAGTGCCTTATTCCGTTGGTTTTATCTTGTGACTCTCGATATAGGCTACATGTCGGGTGAAAGCTATATGATTGTTTTGCGTGACAAGTTGCATTTGTTTATATATATAGTTCCTCTCGTATCGCCTATAGCTTAAACATGGAGTTGTGACATAACCGGAGTCCTGTAGCCAAAATAATAACATTTGTCAAAGGCAGTACAGCATTGTTATAGTTGTCGGACAGGCAGCAATACAAGAATCTTGAAATATCCATGTGTTTAAAAGCTCGCAACATATATTTTGAAGGGGCTATGGCTACCAAATATAAACAAAGTTACATCATGTGAAAGGGCATTATTCAATTTGATTGACGTCGGATGGACCAATGAGAATGTGGAAAAAAACGCCTACTGTAGCAGTTAGTCTGCACTTCGTTGTTTTATAGCTAAATTCTACATTTACTACTCTGTCACTGTTGTGGGGTCATAGTCCCATTCACTACAACGAGAGTTTGCGTTTTACACAGCGTCGAGTTCTACAGCAGACTGTTCTTAATTTCCACAGAATCACACGTGGTGGCTAGCGGAACCATTGCGGAAAATCTAGCTACAATTCGACAATAAATATAATTTTTACTGAGCAATACATTACATGATGTAATACAAACATGAATTGTGTTATCAGATAGTAATTTTGCCCTCGTAGAATTTAGATTACAGCGGCTAGAGGTTCTGAGTACTGCTGTTTTCCCTTTMAATTTGATAATTATTGCACCCACCTGGTGTCCCAGGTCTACTAACGTAAACTCGTACATCGCCTTGGTCCGTACAATTGCYCTTATTTTAGCGCCCCAAAAACGTAATAGTTCCAGATCAACTGTAATGTCRATAACATTGTAAAGCACAATTTCTCCCCTTTCCAACATTATCAATTACATGACCTAAAAGCTGCCCGTTTTTGCATAATTCAAGCAGGCAATGAGCCCCGTCGGGTCTTTTTAAATATGGCGGGTGGGGAAGTGAAACTAATCGCCTCTAAAATGTAAATAAAACACTATAAAGAGTTTATATAATGTGTCATTACATACCTATTTGAAGGTTTGTGTCGAATTTGAATCTGGTTTTTAGGGCGATGCTAAAGTGATCTTAGAAGTAAAACAGCTGTTTTGAGAATGATGATCACATGCAATGATGATGCAAAAAATGACTAGGTACCCCCCCTTACCCCCGTCACTGTCCATTTCTTGTTTTTAAACGATGAGAGAAGTGCTACACCTGGTGGAGAGAGATTGTAAGACAGAAATAGTTGCTTTATGCGTGCTGTACGTTACGACATGACACGTCACGATGTAACGGAGGGTCCGTTTTTTCAACTTTTCTCCAATACTATAGAGCCATTACCATGTCGATCAACACTTGAATAGAAACCTAGTTCACACCCCCGATTTTGAAGTCAACACAGTCGCTACAGTCCCATTAGTTCTCTTTGTAGCCTTGTTTAAATGTTGCGGTTGCGCACATTTGTACGGAATAAGGTGAGTTTACGTTAGTCCATAATGGGAAGAATGGCATTTTTTCCCATATACAAACTGGCCACTAGAMTACAGAAACTATAGCAATGGGATAGCAATAACTAACGTTAGCAATGGGAATATGGCATGAGAGAGGGGGGGGGGAGAACAAAGTCATTGGCTGCTTAAAATCATTAAAATGAAATCTTTCCTTTTAAAAACACCAAAAACAACAAAGAACCCTCTCTCCTAATATAAAGTCGAACACTCTCCACCCCATCATCTCTGTTTTCTCTTCACCACTCCTCTCCTACCTTCCCCCTAAATGTTTTCTCTTTTCTCTTCTCCTGAAAAGTAAAAAATTGTGTCTGCAGATGGATATGTTAGACCTATCCCCTATGAATTTGTGGAGATGTTTGGATAGGCTTAAGTAGTATGATAATGGCTAAAACAACCCTAACCCTTGTTTGATTGGTTAGTCTGTAGTCCTAAATGTGCTTTATCTGCTGTATTTAGATGTGTGTGTTAACTCCCACTGATGTTATTTTTTTATTTTTGTGCTTTTCTCCTTTGCCTCCTGTTCTGTGAGGGACAGACCACACCACAAATATAATAGGATTTTGAGAGTTTTCTTTGTCAGRTGCCATATTGTAGAATGGAAATGTTTAATGTACCATAGATAATCATAGAAAACAATCTTTATTTTGATAGTATTCTGGAATAATTTCATTGTCTACAGTATGGTCTGGTTTCCCAGACTCAGATTACACCTTGTCCTTGACAAAAAATCATGTTCAATATAAATTCAATATAAAATTGTTTATTTGTGCTGGACTAGGCTTAAGACAGAAGAGGGTGAGATGGAATATACAGTATTTAGCTTAGGTACAAGCATGCTAGGGGGTGCGGGGAGGGGCTGGGGCCAAGGGTCCTCAGCCCCAGTCCAGGATCAGCAGCACGTCCAGGTAGGTTTGGGCCAGGCACATCCAGRAGTTATTAGATGTAGAAAAGGACAAAAGAAGGGGGTTAGTGGKAACATGCTTTGTTACATCAGATAAAACACAGTACACCAGCTGAGGCAAGCTGATCAAGGCCCCTAGAAAAATATAAACTATTGCAGCATTGTTCTTAACTAAGGCTGCAGACTCGCTGTTTGGGGATTTTAAGAATAAGACTGAGTTTGTGGCTGCCATCAATGACATTCAGTTGTCCAGAAATACGGTGACAAGAAGATGGGAGGGAATAGCGGAGAACCTCGAAGATCAACTAAAGAAGGATATTGACAACTGCGAGTGTTATTCCCTCCAGTTTGAACAGTCCACAGATATGGTAGATGTAGCACAGTTATGCATTTGCATCAGAATGGTATTTTACAACATGAGTTCAAAGGAAGAACTACTTGCCATTTTGCCACTGAAATAACAARCTCAGGAAAAAAGAAACGTCCTCTCACTGTCAACTGCGTTTATTTTCAGCAAACTTAACATGTGTAAATATTTGTATGAACATAAGATTCAACAACTAAGACATAAACTGAACAAGTTCCACAGACATGTGACTAACAGAAATTGAATAATGTGTCCCTGAACAAAKGGGGGTCAAAAGTAACAGTCAGTATCTGGTGTGGCCACCAGCTGCATTAAGTACTGCAGTGCATCTCCTCCTCATGGACTGCACCAGATTTGTCAGTTCTTGCTGTGAGTTGTTACCCCACTCTTCCACCAAGGCACCTGCAATTTCCCGTACATTTCTGGGGGGAATAGCCCTAGCCCTCACCCTCCGATCCAACAGGTCCCAGTCATGCTCAATGGGATTGAGATCCGGGCTCTTCGCCTAGCAAACTCCATAAAAGCTTGAAAAATATCTTTGCCCCTTGTATGTCCTKTCAGTGGCAAAATGGCGAGTAGTTCCTCCTTTGTACTCATGTTGTCAAATATCATTCTGATGAAAATGCATCGTGTCAGATTTTGAAAATATGCTTTGCAGCGAAAGCAATCCAAGCTTTTGTGAGTGTATCAAWCAATGCTAGAACAGCTAGCCCCAAATTAGCATGGTCACGAAAGTTAGAAAAGCAATACAATTAATCGCTTACCTTTGATAATCTTCAGATGTTTGCACTCACGAGACTCCCAGTTACACAATAAATGTTATTTTTGTTCGATAAATATTACTTTTATAACAAAAAAACGCCATTTGGGTTGCGCGTTATGTTCAGAAAACCAAAGCCTCGTTCCGTTCGACGAAAATTCCAAAAAGTATCCGTAATGTTCGTAGAAACATGTCAAATGTTTTTTTTATAATCAATCCTCAGGTTGTTTTTAATAAACATAATCGATAATATTTCAACCGGACTGTAACCTATTCAATAAAAGAGAGAAAGAAAATGGAGAGCTACCCCTCTGGCGCGCAGGAACTAATCAAAGGACACCTGACTACTTTTGAAAAATCTCGCTCATTTTTCAAAATAAAAGCCTGAAACTATGTCTAAAGCCTGGTCACAGCCTGAGGAAGCCATTGGAAAGGGAATCTGGTTGATACCCCTTTAAATGGAAGAAAGACGGGCAAGGAAACAGCAGAATCAAAATAAGAAAAAAATCACTTCCGGGTTAGATTTCCTCAGGTTTTCGCTTGCAGAATCAGTTTTGTTATACTCACAGACAATATTTTGACAGTTTTGGAAACTTTGGAGTGTTTTCTATCCTAACCTGTAAAATTATATTGCATATTCTACGATCTGGACCTGAGAAATAGTCGTTTACCTTGGGAACGTTATTTAAAAAAATATATATATATATCTGACCCCTAGCGTCAAGAGGTTAACTTCTTACGGCTGAAATCCCGTTAGCGGGATGCGATATGACAACAGCCAGTGAAAGTGGCAGGGCGCCAAATTCAAACAACAGAAATCTCATAATTAAAATTCCTCAAACATACAAGTATTATACATCATTTTAAAAGATAAACTTTTGTTAATCCACCCTAGTGTCCGATTTCAAAAAGGCTTTACGACGAAAGCATACCATGCGATTATGTTAGGTCAGCATCTAGTCACAGAAAAACACAACCATTTTCCAGCCAAAGAGAGGAGTCACAAAAAGCAGAAATAGAGATAAAGTTAATCACTAACCTTTGATGATCTTCATCAGATGACACTCATAGGACTTCATGTTACACAATACATGTATGTTTTGTTCGATAAAGTTCATATTTATATCCAAAAATCTCAGTTTWCATTGGCGTGTTATGTTTAGTAATGTTTTGCCTCCAAAACATCCGGTGATTTTGCAAAGAGCCACATCAATTGACAGAAATACTCATAATAAACATTGATAAAAGATACAAGTGGTATGCATGGAATTATAGATAAACCTCTCCTTAATGCAACCGCTGTGTCAGATTTCAAAAAAAACTTTACGGAAAAAGCACACCATGCAATAATCTGAGTACAGCGCTCAGAGACCAAAACAAGCCATACAGATACCCGCCATGTTGTGGAGTCAACAGAAGTCAGAAATAACATTATAAATATTCACTTACCTTTGATGATCTTCATCAGAATGCACTCCCAAGAATCCCAGTTCCACAATACATTTTTRTTTTGTTCGATAAAGTCCATCATTTATGTCCAAATACCTCCTTTTTGTTTGCGTGTTTAGTTCACAAATCCAAATTCACACGGCGCAGGCACTTAATTCAGACGACAGTTCCATTAYAGTTCATAGAAACATGTCAAACGATGTATAGAATTAGTCAATCGGCTCTTATTMTCTCCCCCTTCACAGTAGAAGCCTGAAACAAGGTTCTAAAGACTGTTGACATCTAGTGGAAGCCTTAGGAAGTGCAATCGGACCAGATTTTACACTGTATATTGGATAAGCAAAGACTTGAAAACCTACAAACCTCAGATTTCCCACTTCCTGGTTGGATTTTTTCTCCCTGTTTTTTTGCCTGCCATATGAGTTCTGTTATACTCACAGACAACATTCAAACAATTTTAGAAACTTCAGAGTGTTTTCCATCCAAATCTACTAATAATATACATATCTTAGCTTCTGGGCCTGAGTAGCAGGCAGTTTACTCTGGGCACCTTATTCATCCAAGCTACTCAATACTGCCCCCCAGCCATAAGAAGTTTTTAAGAACAACTTCTTATTTACAATGACGGCCTATCGGGGAACAGTGGGTTAACTGCTTTGTTCAGGGGTGGAATGACAGATTTTTATCTTGTCAGCTCGGGGATTCAATCTAGCAACCTTTCGGTTACTGGCCCAACGCTCTAATGCGCAGGCATTAGGCATTCTTGAGTCTGAAGCACCTTTTAAATATTATTTGATAATTATTGTTATCGAATGAAAAAAATATATATATCATGATAATTTATTTGCCATATCGCCCAGCCCTATTGGAGAGGGTGGTGCATTTTTTTTGTGGTGYATTTTTGGGTGGTGCATTTTTTTGGTGACAGCTCCAGCCAAGCTTTCCCTTAAGGGTATAACATTACAATAGTATAGCTAATAGGCTATGTGTTTGTAGATCGTCTGAGGTGAATGAACTTACAGCAGCCAAGGTGATAATGGAATATTAAAGTTTAATTAATTGTATAGAAATGCAGCAAATGAGCTTCAACTTTTCAAACCCAAATTATGACCCTGARTATCAGTCAGTTAATATGATCTTCATGAATTATGAAGCCTTTGTGCTTTCTGTGCTTATTTTGATTACATAAATGCTTCAAAATACTGAAAAAATKACGTCTGTAAAAGAAAAGCGCTCTACAAATGTAATTTATTATTATTAATTATTGTTAGCTGATGAAGATTATCTCATAGAACAAAACATATAAGCTCTCTTAAGCCTGTGTTTCCACAGACCTTATTTTCAGCGTTTATCCAAAAACCCTCCGAAACCCCATTCATTTCCCCATAGGCTTTGGCCAACGATCCATAGCGGAGTTAGCCTCCGTTGGTGCTTACAAAAAGACGCCATTGCTATTGCTCTCTATGCCGCTTTCACGTGTTAGTCAGAACTAGGACATTTCCAACTTGTTAACTGGTTGAACTCRGTACAACCAGTTAGCAAGTCGGAAATTTGTGAGGTTCATAGTTCCGACCAGCACGTGAACGTGGCATTAATCCCAGTCAGTAAATTGCTAGACATAGGCAAATTGATGTAGGCCCACTTCTTTCATTCAATCTCAGTCTCAAATAACCAAATATCACATAAACACATGAGTAAAGATTTGTTTAATTTAACCTTTATTTATCCAGGAAGTCCCATTGAGGTCAGAATACTTATTTTACAAGGGAGACCTGGCCAAGAAGCCAGTTCAATAAAAACACATACAGTATATTAAACACATGGCAGTGCATACACAGCATAGCAAAACATAAAATAAACTATCATAATGTATGTTCTATCATATTCATACAGGTATACTATCACACTCAAATGGCAAATATTCAGATGAGTCCCAAAGAGGAGCTGTTGGAGAGATTCCTGGATTATGCTTCCAGAGGAGACCTGGCAAAAGTCTCTGGGATGATCTCTCATTCCAGCTTTTTGGTCAATGAAAGTGGGAAGAATGGCTGGACTGCGTTGATGCTAGCTGCAAGGAATGGACACACTGATATTGTAGACAACCTACTTTCAAATGGGTAAATATCAAAACATTACTGAACAAAAATGACATGGATACATGAGATTATTACAGCTGTTTTACATTGTTTAAGTAAGAACTATTACTCCATTGTATGTTTTTGTTGTCACAGGAGATTGTAGGTCTATTAGGATAAAATCATATTTCAAACAAGTAATGATGCGCTCATGGAATGTCATTCTTGAACACAACAGATAGATCATAGAAATCAAGTTATTTTTGTATTTGAAAATGGCATGGGATGCATTTGTTTGTTTATGTTTTTATGTTGGCCCACTTTGAGTATTCACATCTTAGAGAGGGTGCCTTTTAAATGTCTAAACATATGGTTAAAATAACCGCAGGGGTGTATTCATTAGGGCACACCGTAGCAAAATGTTTCCCAATGGAAAAAGTTTTGTAATAAAAACAAGAGTTTCTATTATATGAATTCAGGTATGTCCCTCCCCATTTTGTCCTGTTTGCTTCCGTTTGGTTCCTAGTGAATACACCCTAGGTTAATTACCTGATAACAGACGATTAACCGTGTAAACATGGAAGATAACACCCTAATTAGATGTACTGATCACACTTCTCTTTCCCTCAAGGTGTGATAAGTTTTTAGTCAATAAATCTGCTCAAACTGCCTATGACATTGCCAAATTCTGGGGACACCGACATATTGCCAGGTTATTGGCAAAGACTGAGAACAAATGTCAACGGATTCTACCCAGCGACAGAATGGAAGAGCATGAAAACTACTTCAACAGAGAAGTTTTCAACAGAATGAGTGAAAAGAGGCCTGACAGAAAGTGGCTAGAAGCAAAACAGTCTTCTCCAGACACAGTGTTCATCTTGTTCTTTAACTTGAACCCTCTTGTGTCTGCTTCCGAGGAGAGCAACACAGCCCATCCAGGTATAAAACTGTGTAGACTTGATGCAAGCTCGGTTAATAAAGAACTACTTCAAAAATCTGGAACAACAGTCATCTTCCTCGGGGTAGAGAAGCAGAGAAGCTCCTCATCCTCTCCTCCAAACGAAGGGAATGAACCCACTGCTTGGTTTGCTCTCAATACTGATRACAATCCCATGAATCATCTCCAACTCACCAATCCAAATAGCTTCTTCCTCAAACCACCCATGCCAGGTCTTCTGAAACTTAGTGAGGCTGAGGCTGGTGAGTATTTCTCTGGGAGGTTCTTCATCAAAATATTATTGAAACAGCATACAAAATGTGGACCCCCCCCCAAAAAAATTATGATCCCTTTTCCCCTCAGGAATCATAGCTCAAGCCAGCTCTGTCCTCGCTTGGCACAACCGATACAGCTTCTGCCCAACATGTGGGAGTAACACCAATGTGGAGGAAGGAGGMTATAAGAGGACCTGCTTCAACAAAGACTGCAGAAGCCGACAAGGCATACACAACACTTGTTACCCACGAGTTGGTAAAGAGCCTCCTGTTTTTGAATTTGTTAATTGAAACGGAACTACTGCATGTTTTTTATCTTAATCATTATTATAATGTTCTAACCTCAATATCAGGTCAAAATGATCTAACTTATGTAATGTTATGTGTCGTATTATCCATGCAGATCCTGTGGTGATCATGTTGGTCATTCACCCAGATGGCAACCAATGCTTATTGGGCAGAAAGAAGACTTTTCCTGCTGGGATGTTTTCATGTCTTGCTGGATTCATTGAACCAGGTAGTTGATCTCAACACACTAAACAAAACACTTAACATTTACTCTGATGTTGGAGTGTGCAGATAGATGCCAGTGACATCTCTCTATGCAGGTGAGGCCATTGAGGATGCAGTAAGGAGAGAGACGGAGGAGGAGAGTGGGGTCAAAGTGGGTCCTGTTCAGTATGTGTCCTGTCAGCCCTGGCCAATGCCCTCCTCACTAATGATTGGTTGCCTGGCTGTTGCCATGTCAACAGACATCAAAGTCGATGAAAAGGAAATTGAAGAAGCTCGTTGGTTTACACGGCAACAGGTAAATGCTAGTTTTCCTAATCTGTGATTTACATGTTATAACATAKGCCTAGATAGAAACAAAACATCACCTGAATGTAATAAGAGGTGAATGAAGTCATGTAAACTATGTCAGTGAACTTGTATTATTACAATGTATTAACTCAGTGCTATGTCTGTGTAATGCAGGTTATAGATGTCATTGTCAAGGGAACAAAACCAGCCTTTACCATGCCACCAAGACAGGCCATTGCACATCAGTTGGTGAAACATTGGATTGGTATGAGCTCAAATCTTTAAGCCTAATGAAGGGCACTTCTCCAGGATGGATTACACCACTAAATGTAATTAATAATGAAATACAATAGAAAAATCTATGAATGAATTATCAAAACATTCTCATGTCTGATTTTCCATCCAATCAAAGTAGTGTTTACTATAACGCCTAAGGCATAATCACATKTAAGACATTATAATGGTTGTGTAAAATTTGGCATAAAGTGATCATTTAAGGAAGTAGATTTTAGGAAGTAGATTTTATTTTATTTCCACTATTCCACTGTGCCTTAGATATGAACACGACTAATCTATCATTTTATATGGAATACTTTTTCATCATTGCAGTATTTTAATTGGATTAAAAGTAGGTCAAGAAAAAGTAGGCATTTTAAAGGGATAATCGACCCCCAGAAAAAAATGAAACTCCAGTCAATTTTGTGAAAGCCTATGTTCTATCAGTGAGTACAATAAAAATCTTACCCATGATTTAACTTCCAAGTGGTCCAACTGTGAAATTAGGAAATTGTGTAGGAACGTGTCATAGCTACATGGTTCTCGTCACTGGAGATAACACACTATCACATTTCATAACACTTAGGGAAAAAAATACCTGCACTCCAGATCGCCAAATCAGCCAATAGATGGTATGTGCTTACTTGTCTAGAACACATCTATCCGTTTATATGGTCATTACAAAGTAAATATTTAAATCTAAACMGKGTACCAAATTATTCAACTCAGTTTTTCGAGTACCATCTCGCAATGCGCTTTTTGTGTCGGGGAAACATGGGAAAAGGCCGTTGTGGATAGTATGGTTGCTATGGCAACATACTATCCACTGCTCTGGGCAGAGGCGAACTGCAAGTTGAACTCTGTGACATGGACTCCTAAATTGATAGTACAGTTTGTTTAGGCGATTTTACAGTTAGCTAGCTACTTCACATGCTGATATTGACTTTATATTTGCTAGCTAGCCAGAGAGAGCATTGGGTTGTGTCCTCAACTTAAGCTACAACATATTTCCACAATGATTTTCACATGTTTCTACCAACGTTCTAATTAAAACAAATGTAAAAAAGTTTCACAACAAATATGTTTTCACATATCACATATTAACACTGTTAATCATAGGAATTAGGGTTTTATCAGCAAAACAGCGGCCATCTCCTTCGGCGCCATTATCATGATTGGATTCTATAGAAATAACATAAAAAAAAATTTTTTTTTTTTTTTTATATGACAATCTAGTGCAATTGTATTCACTCAGAAAAAAATCTCATGATTCAGGAAGATATTAATTTTGTTATTCACTATGGATGTCTTGACAAGATGATTAAATTCAATCAAAAAATATTTGTAATTTTGGTATAGAATTCGGAATTTTTGTTGGTGTATAAAGTATTTGACAACAAGAATAAAATAATAAAAAAGCACAATCATTCAATAATCTTGTTTTATCATTGGCAATTGTAACATATTCTTTCATGTCAAAAACAGAGGTAGTGTTCAAAAGGGTAAATACGTTTTCTGCAAGGTTTTCCAAAAATCTATCACAGATTTACATTCATAGAACAAGTGAGTCAGATGTTAACCTTCTTTTTAGCAGAAAGTGCAGATATCAACAAATGTGGACAACATAGAATTACATGGATATATCTTATGTAGAGTCTTAAAGTGCACTTCCTTAAATGTGTATATATACAATATTTGTAAGGCGTCAAGCAAGCTTTTTTCCAGACAATGTCAGGAATAAGCATGTTCCAGAAAATGTTTCCTCTAGGCGTAAATTGTTTCTGTGAATGGAAAATGTGCCTTGTGTAAGTGTACAACAAGAYTTCTCAAGTAAGCCCACGCCTTCCAAACTGATTTCTGGATAAGCTCTGTGATCATCACCAAAGCTAAGATGAGTTTTCATTAGTGTAGTTAAACCACTGGGAATGGCTTTGATCACAGAAATAAACTCTCTGAAAGGTATTGTAAACTCATTCAATGTTATAAATTGTTCATATGAAAGAATATTACCCCTGTTGTCAAAAATACATATTGTACATGCAGTCAATTAGGGTTTGCAGTTGCGTCACAAATCATTTAGCAACCGCACCAAGCGTCAGTCTGAAAGTCCTCCAATCGTCTACATGGCTTGCTGTGTTTTGCTACCACCCGAAACGTTGACCATTATTTAGTTTTTCTAAGGACCCAGGCTAACTCAAATGCTAACATGTAAATTATGTTCGCTAGTTAGCTAACTTTACATACTCTATAGTTACAGTAGCTAGCTAYGTGAATTCAATGTCACCAGCTGCTAACTTCATTTTAGCTAACGTTAGTTAGCTATCTTGATGTATTTATCATTGTTACTCCAAATGCATTTGTAGTTAGGTAGCTAGCTAACAGCCATGGAAGAGGGTGAAATGATTAGCTAGCACTTCCCGCGGTCAAAGAAGGGAGAGTAGGCTACTGTTACCCTGGATATGGCAGGTAACTTTGTGKGAGGACATTATGAAACTATTCCCCAGTTCCAGTCCCTAGCGAGAAAAACTGAGGAYATAGCAACATCTCTGTTTCTTTGTAATGTTTTCTGTCCTCAGACACAGTATAGAGAGCCGTCAAACCCTGCTGGGTGTGCAGGCTTCTATTCCAGCCCAGCACTAACACACCTGATTCAATCTATCAAACCTAATTTTTTTAAATTTTTGACATTTAACCTTTATTTAACTAGTCAGTTAAGAACAAACTCTTATTTACAATGACGGCCTACCCCGGCCAAACCTGGACGACGCTGGGCCAATTGTGCGCCTCCCTATGGGACTCCCAATCACGKCCGGATGTGATGCAGCCTGGATTCGAACCAAGTACTGCAGTGACACCTCTTGCACTGAGATGCAGTGTCTTAGACCATTAGCCTTATGGGCATTTCCAATGGATCCCTTGAAATTGTGCATTTGAAGCATAGACGAGCTTAACTCATACAGTTGAAGTCGGAAGCTTACATACACTTAGGTTGGAGTCATTAAAACTTTTTTTTTTTCAACCACTCCACAAATTTCTTGTTAACAAACTATTGTTTTRGCAAGTCGGTTAGGACATCTACTTTGTGCATGACAAGTAATTTTTCCAACAATTGTTTACAGACAGACTATTTCACTTCTAATTCACTGTATCACAATTCCAGTGGGTCAGAAGTCTACATACACTAACTTGACTGTGCCTTTAAACAGCTCTGAAAATTCCAGAAAATGATGTTATGGCTTTAGAAGCTTCTGATAGGCTAATTGACCTAATTTGAGTCAATWGGAGGTGTACCTGTGGATGTATTTCAAGGCCTACCTTCAAACTCAGTGCCTCTGCTTGACATCATGGGAAAATCAAAAGAAATCAGCCAAGACCTCATCCTTTGGAGCAATTTACAAACGCCTGAAGTTACCACGTTCATCTGTACAAACAATAGAATGCAAGTATAAACACCATGGGACCACGCAGTCGTCATACCGCTCAGGAAGGAGACGCGTTCTGTCTCCTGGAGAAGAGCGTACTTTGTGCAAAATAGATGGCATCATGAGGCAGGRAAATTATGTGGATATATTGTAGCAACATCTCAAGACATCAGTTAGGAAGTTAAAGCTCCGTCGCAAATGRGTCTTCCAAATGGACAATGACTCCAAGCATACTTCCAAAGTTGTGGCAAAATGCCTTAAGGACAACAAAGTCAAGGTATTGGAGTGGCCATCACAAAGCCCTGACCTCAATCCCATAGAAAATGTTTGGGTAGAACTGAAAAAGCGTGGGGAAGCAAGGAGGCCTAGAAACCTGACTCAGTTACACCAGCTCTGTCAGGAGGAATGGGCCAGAACTCAACTATGTGGGAAGGCTTGGAGGCTACCCATAACGTTTGACCCAAGTTTAAACAATTTAAGACAATGCTACAAAATACTAATTGAGTGTATGTAAACTTCTGACGCACTGGAATGTGATGAAATAAAAGCTGAAATATATAATTCTAACTACTATTATTCTGAACATTTTCACATTCTTAAAATAAAGTGGTGATTCTAACTGACCTAAAGACAATGATTTTTTACTAGGATTAAATGTCAGGAATTGTGAAAAACTGAGTTTAAATGTATTTGGCTAAGGCTAAACTTCGACTTCAACTGTACTTACCAGTGATGAAATGATAGTAGCAGGTCTTGTACTGGCAGCTGTCTGGGTTAAAGTCTTGACAATAAAATTTGATTTAATTTGATGGGCCAAAGGTTTCTTCGCCTTTCTGACAGTTCTTGACTCTCATCTCATTGGTATCAACAATGGTATTTTTAGGATTTCAGGGAATCTGTAAGCATATTTTTGCACGTTGTCTTTCCTGTCTTGTTTAGAGCAGCCAAAATACTACACTGAAAAGGACCGTGGTGATGAATCAGATAACGTAGCACTGTTAATGCAGTTGGGACACTGTTATCATACAGTTTGGGGTAGCCCCTGGGCTGTTTTCGTTGAAGGAATGAATGACCACCAGCAGGCGTCGTACGTCAACTTCAAGCCCTCTATACAGGTAATATAAATTACTAAGCAATACAATTACTGACAAGTTATTTAAGAGATGCAGCTACATCTATTTAATAAAAAATTTTAACTGTCCCATCTCGTGTGTATTTTTCCTTTCATAATTTTCTCTATCAGTGATTCCATAGTATATATTTCGTATAGGATACCATCAGTCAGGTAAGCTGAATTCAGGTAATTATTTATATACAGTGGGGCAAAAAAAGTATTTAGTCAGCCACCAATTGTGGCAAGTTCTCCACTTAAAAAGATGAGAGAGGCCTGTAATTTGAATCATAGGTAACACTTCAACTATGACAGACAAAATGAGAAAAAAAAATCCAGAAAATCCATTGTAGGATTTTTAATGAATTTATTTGCAAATTATGGTGGAAAATAAGTATTTGGTCACCTACAAACAAGCAAGATTTCTGGCTCTCACAGACCTGTAACTTCTTTCTTTAAGAGCTCCTCTGTTCCTCCACTCGTTACCTGTATTAATGCACTGTTTGAACTTGTTATCAGTATAAAAGACACCTGTCCACAACCTCAAACAGTCACACTCCATACTCCACTATGGCCAAGACCAAAGAGCTGTCAAAGGACACCAGAAACAAAATTGTAGACCTGACCAGGCTGGAAGACTGAATCTGCAATAGGTAAGCAGCTTGGTTTGAAAGAAATCAACCTGTGGGAGCAATTATTAGGAAATGGAAGACATACAAGACCACTGATAATCTCCCCTCGATCTGGGATCACAAGAACGGTGAGCAAAAATCCCAGAACCACACGGGGGACCTAGTGAATGACCTGCAGAGAGCTGGGACCAAAGTACAAAAAGCCTACCATACAGCAAGGGCATTGAAGATGAAACGTGGCTGGGTCTTTCAGCATGACGATGATCCCAAACACACGCCCGGGCAACGAAGGAGTGGCTTCGTAAGAAGCTCAGATCTCAACCCCATAGAAAATCTTTGGAGGGAGTTGAAAAGTCTGTGTTGCCCAGCAACAGCCCCAAAACATCACTGCTCTAGAGGAGATCTGCATGGAGGAATGGGCCAAAAATACCAGCAACAGTGTGTGAAAACCTTGTGAAGACTTACAGAAAACGTTTTGACCTCTGTCATTGCAAAACAAAGGGTATATAAACAAAGTATTGAGATAAACTTTTGTTATTGACCAAATACTTATTTTCCACCATAATTTGCAAATAAATTCATTAAAAATCCTACAATGTGATTTTCTGGATTTTTTTATCTGTCATAGTTGAAGTGTACCTATGATGAAATTACAGGCCTCTCTCATCTTTTTAAGTGGGAGAACTTGCACAATTGGTTGGCTGACTAAATACTTTTTTGCCCCACTGTATCTATTTAAATTGAATAAACTCCCACATAATAACATAAAGAATACTACATACAAAAAATGACATACAATATTATCAATCATTCTCATTGTTTACCCATATAGTTTAACCCATAAAATGACATGGGATAGGGTTGAAGCTTAATATAAAATGTAAAAATATATGTACAATATATTTTACAGCCAGAACAAATTACGTAGACATTGTTAATTAAGATCCCCAGCCAAGAAAAACCTAAAATGTAGCGCAAACAGAAGGGGAACTAATGAGTCAACGACAACAACCAAAATGAACAAGTGGGGTTTAGGGGGAGTTCCTGAAGACCCGTGGGGTGTCCACTGAAAGTTGACAAGTATCAACAAACTTGGAACCTTAAAGACACACCCACCATGAAGAGCCCACTAAATTTGCCTATAGAAAGGCAAAAGAAAAAAAAAAAAAAACACACCAAACTTGATCAGGAAGTAAACCAAAAAGTGGAGCAAACGAAAACAGGGATGATCAGATAAAGGATGTTTGCCTAGAAATCAAAAGAGAGCACCAAACTAAGTGTTAACTCCCCCACATGCTCTCAGAGCCACTAGGCTCGGCACAGGTGTAAACAACATACTGACTAACGAGGTGACGCCAAATCGGTGCGCCCTAGCTGCTAACGAGCTATACATTTGCTAAAAGTCCAACCTCATAACATAAGTGGAAACAAAGCTGTAACATTATGAAGAACAGTAGCACTTAAAATGGTTTACATTTACCAAAAATGTAAATTTTTCTATGTGGTGTACCTGGCCATTCTTCCTATGTGGGGCAACATTGTTACATCAAGGGAAGGAATCCCTTGTTCTCTCTGTTACTTTTAGGATTTTATTTTCCAATGTAATTCTGTATTTTGGCGGATAAAAATATGTTTTATATTGAGGGTACTGTGAAGATGAACCAGGGTTAAAAATCCCCATCCTCGTCTCACAGGTGGGCCTTTTCTTGCCCCAGCTCAACAAGCCATTTTCCTCCTGAGGATCAGTGACTAAGAACTCCTCCAAGCCTTCAAGTACATTCTTCACACGATGATTTTTTCTGTTGGGGAAAATGTACATTAATACACATTAGACTGTGCGTCTACGGGTTTTAAAGGACTTAAACTAACACGACACTCTTCTCTTTGTACACAACAATTTTCCGACATGTGCGTTTTGCCATGAAAATTACCATCATGGTGGTGACTCCAAAAGCCATCGTCCAAACAACACTGGCCCCAGGGTTAGCAATTTTTGGAAAGAAATATGGTTTTGTAAAGCTGGCAGAGAAAAGAAAACAAATAATAGTATGCCAATGTGTTTAAACGAAATAATGCAGTGTGGAAATTATAGAAGAAAAGCCTTAACCTTCGACACGACACAGTTCTTTCGACTTTATGGTTAATTCAATTCCATTCAATATACGGTCGTGGCCAATAAGTTTTGAGATTACACAAAATATTAATTTTCACAAAAGTTTTGCTGTATATGGAATACGTGAAGTATAATTACAAGCATTTCATCAGTTGGTCAAAGGCTTTTATTGACAATTTCCATTAAGTTTATGCAAAGAGTCAATATTTGCCACTGGTTGACCTTTTCTTTTTTCAAGACCTCCGCAATCTGCCCTGGCATGCTGTCATTAACTTGCTGGGCCACATCCATGACTGATGGCAAGCCCATTCTTGCATAATCAATGCTTTTGGAGTTTGTTCAGAATTTTGTGGGTTTTTTGTTTGTCCCCTGCCTCGTTGAGGATTGGACCACCAGTTCCTCAATTGGGAATTAAGGTCCTGGCGAGTTTACTGGCCATGGGCCCAAAATATCAATGTTTTGGTTCCCACAGCCACTTAGTTAATCAACTTTTTGCCCTTAAGGAGCTCCATCATGCTGGAAAAGGCATTGTTCGTTCACCAAAACTGTTTCCTGGAATGGTTGGGAGAAGTGTGCTCCTCGGGGGAAGGTGGTACCATTCTTTATTCATGGCTGTGTTCTTAGGCAAAATTGTGAATGACCCACTCCCTTGGCTGAGAAGCACCCCACCATTGTTGGTCCCTCAGGATGCTTTAATAGCTGTTTGCCATGACACAGGACTGATGGTAGCGCTCACCTTGTCTTCTCTGGACCAAGCTTTTTCCCGGATGCCCCAACAATCGGAAAGGGGATTCAATCAGAGAAAATGACTTTACCCCAGTCCTCAGCAGTCCAATCCCTGTACCTTTTTGCCAGAATATCAGTCTGTCCCTGATGTTTTTTACTGAGAGAAGTGGCTTCTTTGCTGCCTTCTTTGACACCAGGCCCATACTCGCAAAAGTTATTTGCCTCACTGTGCGTGCAGATGACTCACACCTGCCTGCTGCCATTCTGAGCAAGCTCTGTACTGGTGGTGCAACGATCCCGCAGCTGAGTCACTTTAGGAGACGGTCCCTGGAAGGCTTGCTGGACTTTTCTTGGGCGCCCTGAACCTTCTTCACAACAATTGAACCGCTCTCCATTGAAGTTCTTTGAATGACCCGATAAATGGTTTGATTTAGGTGCAATCTTTACTGGCAGCAAAATATAAACTTGCCTGTGAAGCCCTTTTTGTGCAAAGCAATGTGATGGAACATGTTTCCTTGCAGGTAACCATGGTTGGACAGAGGGAAGAACAATTGATATCCAAAAGCACCCACCCTCAATTTTGAAGCTCCAGTCTGTTATCGATACTCAATCAAGCATGACAGAGTGATCTCCAGCCTCTGTCCTAGTCAAAACTACTCACACCGTGTGTTAACGAAAGAATCACTGACATGATGTCAGCTGGTCCTTTTGTGGGCAGGCTGAAATGCAGTGGAGAATGTTTTTGGGGGATTCAGTTCATTTGCATGGCAAGAGGGACTTTGCAATTTAATTGCAAATTCATCTGATTACTCTTCAATAACATTAATGGAGTATATGCAAATTGCATCAATACAAAACTGAGGCAGCAGACTTGTGAAAAATGTATATTTGTAGGATCATCTCGAAAACCTTTTGGCCACGAACCTAATATCACCTACGCAGTTCAAAAGTTATGGGGTCACTTAGAAATGTCCTTTGTTTTTAAAAAAAAAGTAAGAAACAATT
>NC_036855.1:44867036-44868117 GCF_002910315.2 Salvelinus sp. IW2-2015 | reverse complement strand
ATTCTTAAAATAAAGTGGTGATCCTAACTGACCTAAGACAGGGAATTTTTACTCTGATTAAATGTCAGGAATTGTGAAAAACTGAGTTTAAATGTATTTGGCTAAGGCTAAACTTCYGACTTCAACTGTACTTACCAGTGATGAAATGATAGTAGCAGGTCTTGTACTGGCAGCTGTCTGGGTTAAAGTCTTGACAATAAAATTTGATTTAATTTGATGGGCCAAAAGGTTTCTTCGCCTTTCTGACAGTTCTTGACTCTCATCTCATTGGTATCAACAATGGTATTTTTAGGATTTCAGGGAATCTGTAAGCATATTTTTGCACGTTGTCTTTCCTGTCTTGTTAGAGCAGCCAAATACTACACTGAAAAGGACCGTGGTGATGAATCAGCATGATAACAGTGTAGGCACTGTTATCATGCAGTTTGGGGTTAAGCACTGTTATCATACAGTTTGGGGTAGCCCCTGGGCTGTTTTCGTTGAAGGAATGAATGACCACCAGCAGGCGTCGTACGTCAACTTCAAGCCCTCTATACAGGTAATATAAATTACTAAGCAATACAATTACTGACAAGTTATTTAAGAGMTGCAGCTACATCTATTTAATAAAATATTTTAACTGTCCCATCTCGGTGTGTATTTTTCCTTTCATAATTTTCTCTATCAGTGATTCCATAGTATATTATTTTCGTATAGGATACCATCAGTCAGGTAAGCTGAATTCAGGTAATTATTTATATACAGTGGGGCAAAAAAGTATTTAGTCAGCCACCAATTGTGCAAGTTCTCCCACTTAAAAAGATGAGAGAGGCCTGTAATTTTAGAGGGTGTAGATATTTAAATCATGTACACTTCAACTATAGACAGCAAAATGAGAAAAAGAAATCCAAAAATCACATTGTCGAGCTTTCTTAATGATTTATTTGCAAAAGTATGTGGATGGAAAATAAAGTATTTGTCACCCTACAAAAGCAAGAATTTTAGGCTCTACACAGACGTGTAATCATTCTTAAAGAGGTCCTCTTGTCCTTCACATCGTGTTACCTGTATTAATGGCATGTTTGAACTTGTAAATCAGATA
>NC_036855.1:44793880-44866861 GCF_002910315.2 Salvelinus sp. IW2-2015 | reverse complement strand
GCAGCTTGGTTTGAAGAAATCAACTGTGGGAGCAATTATTAGGAAATGGAAGACATACAAGACCATTGATAATCTCCCTCGATCTGGGGATCACAAGAACGGTGAGCAAAAATCCCAGAACCACACGGGGGGACCTAGTGAATGACCTGCAGAGAGCTGGGACCAAAGTAACAAAGCCTACCATCAGCAAGGGCATTGAAGATGAAACGTGGCTGGGTCTTTCAGCATGACGATGATCCCAAACACACCGCCCGGGCAACGAAGGAGTGGCTTCGTAAGAAGCTCAGATCTCAACCCCATAGAAAATCTTTGGAGGGAGTTGAAAGTCCGTGTTGCCCAGCAACAGCCCCAAAACATCACTGCTCTAGAGGAGATCTGCATGGAGGAATGGGCCAAAATACCAGCAACAGTGTGTGAAAACCTTGTGAAGACTTACAGAAAACGTTTGACCTCTGTCATTGCCAGCAAAAGGTATATAACAAAGTATTGAGATAAACTTTTGTTATTGACCAAATACTTATTTTCCACCATAATTTGCAAATAAATTCATTAAAAATCCTACAATGTGATTTTCTGGATTTCTTTTTCTCATTTTGTCTGTCATAGTTGAAGTGTACCTATGATGAAAATTACAGGCCTCTCTCATCTTTTTAAGTGGGAGAACTTGCACAATTGGTGGCTGACTAAATACTTTTTTGCCCCACTGTATCTATTTAAATTGAAATAAACTCCCCATAATACATAAACAGAATACTACATACAAAAAATGACACAATATATCAATCATTCTCATTGTTTACCCATATAGTTAAACCATAAAATGACATGGGATAGGGTTGAAGCTTAATATAAAATGTAAAAATATATGTACAATATATTTTACAGCAGAACAAATACTGTAGACATTGTTAATTAAGATCCCCAGCAAGAAAACCTAAAATGTAGCTCAAACAGAAGGGGGAACTAATGAGTCACTGACAACAACCAAAATGAAACAAGTGGGGTTTTAGGGGGAGTTCTGAAAGACGTGGGGGTGTCCACTGAAAGTTGACAAGTATCAACAACTGGAACCTTAAAGACACCCACCATGAGAGCCCACTAAATTTGCCTAAGAAGAGGCAAACAAAAACAAAAAAAACACACCAAACTTATACAGGAAGTAAACCAAAAAGTGGAGCAAAACGAAAACAGGGATGATCAGATAAAGGATTGTTTGCCTAGAAATCAAAAATGAAGAGCACCAACTAAGTGTTAACCCCCCACATCTCTCAAGAGCACTAGGTCGGCACAGGTGTAACACATACTGACTAACGAGGTGACGCCAATCGGTGYGCCCTACGTGCTAACGAGCTATACATGCTAAAGTCCAACCTCATAACATAAGTGGAAAAAACAAAGCCTGTAACATTATGAAGAACAGTAGCACTTAAAATGGTTTACATTTACAAAATGTAATTTTCTATGTGTGTACCCTGGCCATTCTCTATGTGGGCAACATTGTTAAACATCAGGGAGGAATCCCTGTTCTCTCTGTTACTTTTAGGAGTATTTTCAATGTATTCTGTATTTTGCGGAATAAAAATATGTTTTATATTGAGGGTACTGTGAGATGAACCAGGGTTAAAAATCCCATCCTCTCTCACAGGTGGCCTTTCTTGCCCCAGCTCAACAAAGCCATTTTCTCCTGAGAGATCAGTGACTAAGAACTCCTCCAGCTTCAGTACATTCTTCACACGTTTTTTCTGTTGGGKAAAATGTACATTATACACATTAGACTGTGGTCTAGGGTTTTAAGGAGCTTAACTAACACGACACTCTCTCTTTGTACACAACAATTTCCGACATGTGCGTTGCCATGAAAATTACCTCATGGTGTGACTCCAAAAGCCATCGTCCAACAACACTGGCCCCAGGGTTAGCAATTTTTGGAAAGAAATATGTTTTGTAGCTGCAGAGAAAAGAACACAATAATAGTATGCACAATGTGTTTAAACGAAATATGCAGTGTGGAATTATAKAGAAAAGCCCTTAACCTTCGACACGACACAGTTCTTCGACTTTATGGTTAATTCAATTCCATTCAATATACGGTCGTGGCCAAAAGTTTTGAGAATKACACAAATATTAATTTTCACAAAGTTTGCTGTATATGGAATACTGAAGTATAATTACAAGCATTTCATAAGTGTCAAAGGCTTTTATTGACAATTCCATTAAGTTTATGCAAAGAGTCAATATTTGCACTGTTGACCTTTCTTTTTCAAGACCTCCGCAATCTGCCCTGGCATGCTGTCAATTAACTTCTGGGCCACATCCTGACTGATGGCAGCCCATTCTTGCATAATCAATGCTTGGAGTTTGTCAGAATTTGTGGGTTTTTGTTTGTCCCCCTGCCTCTTGAGGATTGACCACAAGTTCTCAATGGGATTAAGGTCTGGGGAGTTTCCTGGCCATGGACCCAAAATATCAATGTTTTGTTCCCCGAGCCACTTAGTTATCACTTTTGCCTTAAGGAGCTCCATCATGCTGGAAAAGGCATTGTTCGTCACCAAACTGTTCCTGGATGGTTGGGAGAAGTTGCTCTCGGGGAAAGGTTGGTACCATTCTTTATTCATGGCTGTGTTCTTAGGCAAAATTGTGAATGAGCCCACTCCCTTGGCTGAGAAGCAACCCCACACATGTATGGTCTCAGGATGCTTTACTGTTTGCATGACACAGGACTGATGGTAGCGCTCACCTTGTCTTCTCYGGACAAGCTTTTTCCGGATTGCCTGCCACACAATCGGAAAGGGGATTCATCAGAGAAAATGACTTTACCCCAGTCCGCAAGCAGTCCAATCCCTTACCTTTGCAGAATATCAGTCTGTCCCTCCTGATGTTTTACCTTGAGAGAAGTGGCTTCTTTGCTGCCCTTCTTGACACCAGGCCATCCTCCAAAAGTATTTGCCTCACTGTGCGTGCAGATGCACTCACACCTGCCTGCTGCCATTCCTGTCGGCCAAGCTCTGTACTGGTGTGCCACGATCCCGCAGCGTATGTCAACTTTAGGAGACGGTCCTGGAGCTTGCTGGACTTTCTTGGGCGCCCTGAAGCCTTCTTCACAACAATTGAACCGCTCTCCTTGAAGTTCTTGAATGACCCGATAATGGTTGATTTAGGTGCAATCTTACTGGGCAGCAAATCCTTGCCTGTGAAGCCCTTTTTGTGCAAAGCAATGATGATGGAACATGTTTCTTGCGGTAACCATGGTTGACAGAGGAAGAACATTGATTCCAAGCACACTTCATTTTGAAGCTTCCAGTCTGTTTATTACGCCTCAATCAGCATGACAGAGTGATCTCCAGCCTTGTCCTAGTCAACACTTCACACCTGGTGTTAACGAAAGAATCACTGACATAGATGTCAGCTGGTCCTTTTGTGGCAGGGCTGAATGCAGATGGAAATGTTTTTGGGGGATTCAGTTCATTTGCATGGCAAGAGGGACTTGCAAATTACATTGCAATTCATCTATTACTCTTCATAAATTATTGGAGTATATGCAAATTGCCATCATACAAACTGCAGGCAGCAGAACTTTGTGAAATGTATATTTGTGTCATTCTCAAAACTTTTGGCCACGACTATACACTACCGTTCAAAAGTTTGGGGGTCACTTAGAAATGTCTTTGTTTTTGAAAAAAAAGTAAAACATTTGGTCCTCCCTTAAATTACATCAAATTGATCAGAAATAGAGTGTAGACATTGTTCATGTTGTAAATGGCTATTGTAGCTGGAAACAGCAGATTTTTTTTATGGAATATCTACATAGGCGTACAGAAGCCCATTATCAGCAACCATCACTCCTGTGTTCCAATGGCACGTTGTGTTAGCTAATCCAAGTTTATWATTTTAAAAGGCTAATTGATCATTAGAAAACACTTTTGCAATTATGTTAGCACAGCTGAAAACTTGCCTTCTTTAGACTAGTTGAGTATCTGGAGCATCAGCATTTGTGGGTTCGATAATAGGCTCAAAATGGCCGTAACAAAGAACTTTCTTCTGAAACTCGAAGGCTTTTCCATGCGAGAAATTGCCAACAAACTGAAGATCTCGTACAATGCTGTGTGCTACTCCCTTCACAGAACAGCGCAAACTGGCYCTAACCAGAATAGAAAGAGGAGTGGGAGGCCCCGTGCACAACTGAGCAAGAGGACAAGTACATTAGAGTGTCTATTTTGAGAAACAGACGCCTCACAAGTCCTCAACTGGCAGCTTCATTAAATAGTACCCCCAAAAACCAGTCTCGACGTCAACAGTGAAGAGGCGACTCCGGGATCCTGGCCTTCTAGGCAGAGATGCAAAGAAAAAGCTGTCATGACGTTGGCCTGTTGGTGAGGTTTATGACCCCCATAAATACATTYCCTCTCTCTGCTATACAGAGTGACTCTTGGAAAGCCCATTGTTAACATAGAGAGTCTGAAAACATCAAAAGGGTGGGGACCAGAACCATATTTTGGTAATCCAACCAGTAGAAAATATGCGTTGGTACTTTAAGAATATGATATCAGATCAGTTGTCATCTGAGACATTATTACTGATGATAGGATGACATAAACTGTATCTTGGAAAGTCTACACATTCTAGTTATCAGATTYACATGGAATTGTTGTGCAATTTAAATGTTTAAATATGAAACTATTTGTGAAATCATGAAATGTAATTTTAGCTTCTAAATGAGAGAATTGTTTCCATAAGGTAAACTCTGTTCACTCAGTGGCCCCGCCCAAGTGAACAGACATTGGTTGTGAACTATGAAACACGCCCTTCTCTMCCCTACTACATAAGCCCTTTACGAAAATGTTATGTTTGTGTTCGTGAGGACGATGGTCCATATGTTAAAAGGGCTAATATCAAACTACAGAACTAAGCCAACTTCAGCGTGAGCTTAAAGTATGGCAACTTGGTATGAACTTTGAACTCTTATTCACTAAAGAAGTGATACCTCCTAGCCTTTGAGTGAGCAGCAACAGCTGTAAACATGGGCTAGGAAAGGACGGACAAAGTATCTCTTCTACCAAACACACAACGGTACTACAACGCATCCGTTCGACCAGACATTCTTCAGAGGACAGGAATATCTCTGTTGGGCAACACGGCCTTCCATCTACGACCAACCTATTGAAGCACAGCTCAGAATAAATATTTCTTGCATTTTCCTTTTCCAAATGGCCGGTTATTTAGAATGCATAAGATTCTGTATTTACGATAGCATAGCTTTACAAGGTCCGATCAGAGACCAAATTTCTTTGTTCCTCAGTCTTCCCGCGCTTTCATTCAAAACCCAACACTCTTTCTTTGTGTAACCAGCCGTCATATCTGTTCCGTCCGCTAGGGACGTTTTCTTTTATGACATAATTAGTAATCAATGTATGACCCATCGTGTGTATGTGTGATTGTTTAGATATTTAGTAAATAAATGATTAAACCAAATTTTGTATTGCTGATTAAACTTGTTAGCCAGGGTTCGTGAAGATAACCAAGATCTCTACGGCTTCATATGAGACTGAATAAGGTGACGATTAAGAATTGACTACTATTGATGTAAAAGATGACCAGGTCTTTAAGAGTTTATTCGGAAGATAACAGCTCTATATACATTATTTCGTGGTGCCCCGACTTTCTAGTTAATTACATTTACATGATTAGTTCAATCAGGTAATAACAATTACAGAGAAAGGATTTTATAGAATAGTATGTCATATTTCCTAATCCGGCATAGCAAAGACACGACAAAGCCATATCTCAGACTGGACAATAAAAATGTAAGATTAAGRTGGGCAAAAGAACACAGACACTGGACAGAGGAACTCTGCCTAGAATTCCAGCATCCCAGAGTCGCCTCTTCACTGTTKACRTTGAGACTGGTGTTTTGCGGGTACTATATAATGAAGCTGCCAGTTGAGGACTTGTGAGGCGTCTGTTTCTCAAACTAGACTCTCCAATGTACTTGTCCTCTTGCTCAGTTGTGCACCGGGGCCTCCCACTCTTTCTATTCTGGTTAGAGACAGTTTGCGCTGTTCTGTGAAGGGAGTAGTACACTGCATTGTACGAGATCTTCAGTTTCTTGGCAATTTCTCGCATGGAATAGCCTTCATTTCTCAGAACAAGAATAGACTGACGAGTTTCAGAAGAAAGTTCTTTGTTTCTGGCCATTTTGAGCCTATTATCGAACCCACAAATGCTGATGCTCCAGATACTCAACTAGTCTAAAGAAGGCYAGTTTTATTGCTTCTTTAATCAGAACAACAGTTTTCAGTTGTGCTAACATAATTGCAAAAGGGTTTTCTAATGATCAATTAGCCTTTTAAAATAATAAACTTGGATTAGCTAACACAACGTGCCATTGGAACACAGGTGTGATGGTTGCTGACAATGGGCCTATATAGATATTCCATTAAAWRATCTGCCGTTTCCAGCTACAATAGTCATTTACAATATTAACAATGTCTACACTGTATTTCTGATCAATTTGATGTTATGTTAATGAACAAAAAATTWGCTTTTCTTTTAAAAAAATAGGACATTTCTAAGTGACCCCAAACTTTTGAATGGTAGTGTATCCTGATTGTCCCCCGAAACAAAAATTAYTGTGCAGCATAAAAAAGCCAAATACATACATACAAAAACATACACAGACAAGCGGAAAATAATAAGAAAAGAAAAAAACACGAATTAGTGCCATTTTTTTCTATTACTCTCGGTGATATGTGTATAGGCATTATCTGATTGGCCATCACRTCATTCATATACAGAAGTTGGATCTTAATTTGATGACACTTTTAGTGCAGATCATTTTCCTGCGCAGCAGTAAATGCAGATGAGCTTCATGGTTTACATAAATTCACTGAAAACCCTCACTAATACAAGGTTATATTAACAGTATTGCACTTTTCATGAACAGTTGCCTATTTTTGTCCAGCTAATAGCCTAACCATTGATCAAGCAACATTATGGACTAAATGTTCAAATCCTGTTGCTGCATGATTAGTTTGCTACGACAATACTGATAAAAATTAACATCCTACAGCTGCATACACATAACCCGAGGGACAGTCAGATAAGGTCTATTCACATATCACAGAGAGCAACAGGAAAAAACAAGCATCATCCCTGATCATTAATGATAAAGAGCCTTGAGCCTTATGTTATGATACTGATGAAGCTAAGTTCACATAAGCAATGAGAAAAGCAAAAGTAATGTATGTGTATGACTTACAAAGTTCTGGATAAGATGAAGAAAACTCCAAGGCCAAGGGTAAGCAGGACGATTAGAGGGAAGGTGAACATAATGAAATAATGTTCTGAAAATGGAGCAAGTTTCATATATTCAGACGTATGTTTATTTTGTAAATCAAAACCAATGTGGACAAAATAACCTTGTGTTTAATATTCTGCATTAAAATACACCAACGCACAAGCAAGCAGCTTTGGACGGAATCAAGCCTGTAGCTAGATGGCATAATTAGAATTGCCCAATTCTAATGATATTATACACTACCATCTTAATACTGTAAGGCTTTCTGACTAATCATATACACTACCGTTCAAAAGTTTGGGGTCACTTAGAAATGTCCTTGTTTTTGAAAGAGAAGCAAAACATTTTGTCCTTTAAAATAACATCAAATTGATCGGAAATACAGTGTAGACATTGTTCATGTTGTAAATGGCTATTGTAGCTGGAAACGGCAGATTTTTTAAATGGAATATCTACATAGGCGTACAGAGGCCCATTATCAGCAACCATCACTCCTGTGTTCCAATGGCACGTTGTGTTAGCTAATCCAAGTTTATAATTTTAAAAGGCTAATTGATCAGAAGAAAGTTSTTTGTTTCTGGCAATTTTGAGCCTGTAATCAAACCCACAAATGCTGATGCTCCAGATACTCAACTAGTCTAAAGAAGGCCAGTTTTATTGCTTCTTTAATCAGAATAACAGTTTTCAGCTGTGCTAACATAATTGCAAAAGGGTTTTCTAATGATCAATTAGCCTTTTATAATTATAAACTTGGATTAGCTAACACAACGTGTCATTGGAACACAGGAGTGATGTTTGCTGATAATGGGCCTATGTAGATATTCCATTAAAAATCAGCCGTTTCCAGCTACAATAGGCATTTACAACATTAACAATGTCTACACTGTATTTCTGATCAATTTCATGTTATTTTAATGGACAAAAAAATGTTCTATCAAAAACAAGGACATGTCTACGTGACCCCAAACTTTTGAACGGTAGTGTATGTTCTCAACAATACTGTACTTAAAGAAGTACTTACCAAAAAGATGTGTTTTAATAGGAATAATTTCTCTTGAAATGTTGTCATTAGAAGTCTCCGCCAGTAAATGAACAGAATAGCCTGTGTTTGCGCGAAGTTTGAAGAATGTGTGCTGCCATACATCTGGCCAGACAGGGATAGCTGAGATGGTGAATAGAATAGCAATTGATCTGTCTGTATATCAACAATAGTTTCAAGACTGATTGTTAACCMAGGGACAAAACAATGACTTTATCACATAGGACCAAATCCTAACTTGAGATCAAACATTCATGCAAAATCCCTCAAATATATAAATTCAAACTGTACAAGTGTAGCACGTTTCATGTTTAATGAAAAAGTTTTAAAAATCACAAATCGCTTGGACTAATATGTAAATAGAGGAAACGCTCTTACATTCGACCTGTATCTCCCCCAGGCGCAGTATCACTCTGTATCTGAGAACCTTGGGGTGAACCTCCTTTCTCTGCCACTCCCACTGTACAGTCACTGTGTTTTTAGTCACATCCACAACGTGCATTCCGACTGCACCTAAAAGAGCTGAAGCAACATAGCATCGGAGGCTCGTGAGGGGAGGACATCTCATAATATAGGCAGGAAAGAAGTGAATGGGATGGGATCAAATACCTGGAAACCATGTGTTTGATACTCTTCCATTCATTCCGTTCCAACCATTACTCTGCGGCTGTCCTCCCCAATAAAGCTGCCACCAGTGTGTGCGACATATTCTAGGAATAGTAGGAACCCCATTTCACATAAACAATAAGTGAATAAATGTCATGACTTTAACATTAGCCCTACTTACTTCCGTACTCTAGGTTGGCAAAGATTGACTTGGGTGGACCACACAGTTGATTAGATATGGGGTAAACATTGATTCTGTATGTTGTCCCAGGCTGAAGATGGTCTGAAACAGAGGTGAATGCATTTGCACAGTCAACGTGTCTTATTGCRATCGAACTGTGATACATGTGGTATCAATGCTTTGTCTACTTCATCATGCCCATGCATTTACCTTTCAAGACTGTTGATCTGGTGGAGCCATTCACTCGTTTCCAGTGACTGGATATGGGATGTGCAGCATCAGTGGCCCACTCATTGGCAACCTCACTAACTGGCAGGGATATGTGTCCCACATCCCATTGAAGCACTAGCCTATCACCTTCAGAATTCACCCAAAGTCTTCTCACTGAGGGTAGAGCTAACACCAACATCCACTGTTTAATAAGTTAATTGATCTAATATCTGAGCAATTACACAAGGTGAAAAGCCTTGCCCCTTCAGGGCCTACTGTAATTCATGTCAGTAATGTAAAACACCTATGTTGAATGTCTAACTAAACAGTTTTGATTTTTGAATGAACTGTTCAAGGGCAATCTAGAAAAATACCTATAACATCGCTGTAAAATAATTTGACTTAAAGGCTGGAGACAGAGGGTTTATGCATCTGCCATTTCTCACTTCCCTCAGGCTTCTACAGAAATGGGTGATATTGACACAAAAAGGATATTGCACAATTTTGCCAGGGGTGGAGGAGTCTAATCAACCAGATGGTTGTTAAGATTAGAGACTTCTTCTCTMCCTCATTTTCTCAGAAGTACATTACATTACCATTTACCACGCATTTAGCCTCTTGTGACAAGCGGTTATTCGACTAGCGCAGATATTTGGTTCTGGGTGTTGAGATTAACACCCATTAAAATGAAAAAGTCAAACACCTCTGTAGTCATTATCAATGCATGGAAACAGACATTTAACTCACTCTGATGAAGACTCAGGTCAATCTTTAGATGAGAGTAAGGGGATCCACCAGCGCTATTGTACGCCATAACTGTGACCTCCAACTCATCCTCGGTCACCACAAGGACCACCTTCAGATCTGTGGTGTTAGTGGTCACACTCAGAGAGGGGTGCTTTGTTTGTGTGTAGCTCACTTGGTACCCAAGAATATGTCCGTGAGCATCATAAACATCAAGGGCCTGAAAAACAAATACATWTTTAAAAGTCAAATGGCCTATTCAGATTTAAGAATATATCTATTGATTGGATAATATATGTACCTTCACTGAAATACTTTTTTTTTTTAAATACACATACAGTACTAGTCAAAAGTTTGGACACACCTACTCCTTTAAGGGTTTTTCTTTATTTTTACTATTTTCTGCATTGTGGAATAATGGTTAAGACATCAAAACTATGAAATAACACATGTGGAATCATGTAGTAACCAAAAAAGTGTTAAACAAATCAAAACATATTTTATATTTGAGATTCTTCAATAGCCACCATTTGCCTTGATAACAGTGTTACACACTTGACATTCTCTCACCCAGCTTCATGAGGTAGTCACCTGGAATGTATTTCAATTAACTGGTGTTCCTTGTTAAAAGTTAATTTGTGGATTTTTTCCCCTTAATGCGTTTCAGCCAATCAGTGGTGTGACAAGGTAAGGGTGGTATACAGAAGATAGCCCTATCTGGTAAAAGACCAAGTCTATATTATGGCAAGAACAGCTCAAATAAGCAAAGAGAAATGACAGTCTATCATTACTTTAAGACATGAAGATGAGTCAATCTGGAACATTTCAAGAACTTTTAAAGTTTCTTCAAGTGCAGTCGCAAAAACCATCAAGCACTATGATGAAACTGACTCTCATAAGGACCGCCACAGGAAAGGAAGAACCAAAGTTACCTCTGCTGCGGTGGATGAATTCATTAGAGTTACCAGCCTCAGATTGCAGCCCAAATAAATGCTTCAGAGTTCAAGTAACAGACACAACTCAACATCAACTGTTCAGAGGAGACTGCRTGAATTAGGCCTTCATGGTCGAWTTTCTGCAAAGAAACCACTGCTAAAGAATACCAATAATAAGAAGAGACTTGCTTGGGCCAAGAAACACAAGCAATGGACATTTGACCGGTGGAAATCTGTCCTTTGGTCTGATGAGTCCAAATTTGAGATTTTTGCTTCCAACCGCCGTGTCTTTGTGAGACGCAGTGTACGTGAACGGATTATCTCTGTATGTGTGGTTCCCACCATGAAGCATGGAGGAGGGGTCGTGATGGTGTGGGGGTGCTTTGCTGGTGACACTGTCTGTGATTTATTTAGAATTCAAGGCACACTTAACCAGCATGGCTACCACATCATTCTGCAGCGATACGCCATCCCATCTGGTTTGCGCTTAGTGGGACTATCATTTGTTTTTCAACAGGACAATGACTCAAAACACACCTCCAGGCTGTGTAAGGGCTATTTGACCAAGAAAGAGAGTGATGGTGTGCATCAGAGGACCTGGCCTCCACAATCACCYGACCTCAACCCAAGTGAGATGGTTTGGGATGAGTTGGACTGCAGAGTGAAGAAAAAGTAGCTAACAAGTGCTCAGCAAATGTGGGAACTCCTTTAAGACTGTTGGAAAAGCATTCCTCGTGAAGCTGGTTGAGAGAATGCCAAGTGTGCAAAGCTGTCATCAAGGCAAAGGGTGGCTACTTTGAAGAATCTAAAATATAATATATATTTAGATTTATTCAACACTCTTTTGGTTACTACATGATTCCAYRTGTGTTATTTCATAGTTTTGATGTCTTCACTATTATTCTACAATGTAGAAAATAGTAAAAATAAAGAAGATCCCTTGAAGGACTAGGTGTGACCAAACTTTTGACTGGTACTGTACATACATACATACATACATACATACATACATACATACATACATACATACATACATACATACATACATACATACATACATACATGCATACATATAAACCTTAAAACAGCAAACCTACAGTTTTTGCTCATCATTATCAAGGGTGTCAATCATTTCGGACCCCACTATACATACAGTTGAAGACGGAAGTTTACATACAGACCTAAGACAGGGAATTTTTACTAGGATTAAATGTCAGGAATTGTGAAAACTTCCGACTTCAGCTGTACATGACTGTACATGGTCAATCAGATAAGGCCTCAGATCGGATCATGATGCTGACTTTAAGCAAATCTTGAGTATAGATTTCGACAGCAAGATAAAAGTTGAGGATAAACCGGAGAACAATGTTTTAAACTCAAATGACCTTCCACATAAGCATAAGGTGATGAGGTCCTTGTTTGTTCACCGTCTCCACATGATAACAGATATCTGGCGGTCTAGAGGGTGCTGTGAAAACACAAAAATAAGACCTAGCATGATGTGGCAGTATCAGGAACCCTCCTGCACACAACATCTTACTCTGGCATCCATATGTTGTTTTCAAATGTAGCTTTGTCACACACCACTGAACTAACATACTTTCTGATTCCATAAAGTCTATTTCCCACGATGTAGCTATCCAGGGTAGTTGACAGTCTCAGTAAGGTTTCGAAATGTTGAAGCATGTGTAAGGAATGACTTGGATTTATCATTCATTTTATTACCTCTCTCCAGTGTTGTTCCAGTTGTCTCCATGCTCCAGTCACTCCAGTGACCAAATGACAAAATACAGGAAACGGCAATGATGTAGCTGCTGAAAGGCTTGAGGCCTTCAATCGTGTAGACTGCTTTTTCAGCGTTTTCCACAAGAACATAGGCTGGGGTCTGGTGTGAGAGATGGCAGTATACCACTGAGTCTCTGTCCCAAAAGGCACCCTATTCCCTACATTGTGCACTTCTTTTGAAAAGAGCCCTATGGGCCCTGGTTAAAGAAGTGCACCATATAGGGAATATAGTGCTATTTTGGACGTAGTCTGGGTTCAGGCTTTAACTACCCAAATAAATGTAACATTGGATTAAAATATGCATCATATAACAACATGTGCACTGTCAGAGACTTGAAGATTTCTGGATAGTGAGGTGAGAGCAGAAGAGAATGAAGTCAATACCTGAGTCCATTTGGGTAGTGAGGTTAGAGCAGAAGAGAATGAAGTCAATACCTGAGTCCATTTTTTGGTAGTGAGGTGAAAGCAGAAGAGATGGAAGTCAATACCTGAGTCCATTTTGGTAGTGAGGTTAGAGCAGAAGAGAATGAAGTCAATACCTCAGTCCATTTGTCAGTGGTGGCCATTCGGTAACGGACCCGACATCTAGTGTGCAACTTGCTGATCCCCCATGTCACCTCCAGTGAGTGTCAGAGCCATTGACTGATGTGATGGTAGGACAAGTGCTTTTACTGTTCCATTTAGCAAAAAGAAAACTAAATGAAAGGCCAAATTCACGTCCCCTCTTACTGTCCCCACATTCCTCACAGTCATACTAAAGAACAGAAAAAAAACAACACCTCACAGCACAACCAGACTGTGAGGAGACAGACACACACACACACACACACACACACACACACACACACACACACACACACACACACACACACACACACACACACACACACACACACACACAAAGCCTGTGTGACTGATGACTCACCATTATATACGGCAGCTACCACAGCAGGTGAAGTCACTGCTATACTTAGCAAAGAGCTGCAGTTAGTTTTAGAATGGGTGGAAAGTAATAAGCTAGTCCTAAATACATATAAAAAATCTAAAAGCTACAGGTCTACAGGCCTTAGTTTTATCACACCTGAAAGTGCTGCAAAGAAAGACATAGGCAAATTAAAGTTGGCCCAGAACAGAGCAGAACGGCTGGCCCTTAAATGTACACGGAGGGCTAATATCAAACACATATGCATGCCAATCTCTCCTGGCTCAAAGCAGATTGACTGCATCACTACTTGTCTTTGTAAGAGGTACTGACGTGTTGAAAACACMGAACTGTCTGTTCAAGCAGCTAACACACAGCTCAGACACCCATACTGTACATACCCCACAAGAAATGCCACTTGGGGTCTCTTTACAGTCCCCAAGTCCAGAACAGACTGAGAAAGCCATGACTACATGGAACTCTTCCACATCAAGTAACTCAAGCGAGCAGTAAGATCAGATTTAAATAACAGATAAAACAATACCTCAAGGCACAATGCGGACTGTGAGGAGACACACACACATACAAACACACACACTGGAATGTTTTGGTATTGTGGATTTTGTATAGTACATGTGTAATATTAGAGCAATAATGTAATGTATGATGTATWGTTTTATTTATGATGTAACTGTTTTAACACTATCTGGACGCCAGGAAGAGTAATGGTGATCCTAATAAATAAATAMAWYWTTTAAATAWATTCCATAAATGTATAAACCAATTATAAATGCATTTATGAATTCAAGATTCAACAAGACACCTGTTAATAMTTGAAATAAACAACACATGACAAGGTGTCCCTCATCTCAAATTATGTGCTAAAATGAGCAATTAAAGGGTTATTACTTGCTTGTTGTACTGCCACTTCGTAGGGCTCTGACCACGACTCCATTCCGTTCATGTTGTTCTTCATTTTTAAAGTTACATTCATTCGTCCACCAAGGCTGAAGATTCCCATACAAGAATAAATCGGAGTGGTCCTGAAATTAATATTAATAATAAATAAGACAATTTTAAATGTCAATGCTGTCATGGTAAGCATTATTTCTGATATACAGTATTTTGTCCAGCAGAAAGGGAGCATAAAAGGACACCCAGGTGTTGGAGCAATTCAACATAGGTGCAAAGTCAATTGATATAACATTGATTACACTTGATCTAAAAATGTATGTCTCAATAAAGTATAAAAGGTGCCATATTTAAGATGTACTTACTGACTGAAAATGAGAGAGTGCATGCTTTCTACATTGATGTTATATTCCTGACTCCAAAGGCATTGAGGATACGGAGTCAGAGCATAGTCMGTGAGTAGAAAAAAGCATGATATATTCACCCTTTCTGAAAATGGAGACAAATGGAGAAAGAAAAGGCAGTGGAGTACTAGAATTATTTGAAGATTTGACATCAAGTCAGAAATGCATAAAACATATGATAGTGGAAACCAGAGCCGTGAGAGAATATATTGCTAGAAGTAGATACGGTGCCTTCGGAAAGTATTCAGACCCCTTGACTTTTTCCACATTTTGTTAGGTTACAGCCTTATTCTAAAATTGATTAAATTGCTTTTTTCCCCTCATCAATCTACACATAATACCCCATAATGACCAAGTAAAAACAGTTTACAATTTTGTTTTGCTAATTTATTAAAAATAAAAAACTCTAATATCACATTTACTTAAGTATTCAGACCCTTTACTCAGTACTTTGTTGAAGCACCTTACAGCCTAGAGTCTTCTTGGGTATGACGCTACAAGCTTAGAACACCTGTATTTGGGGAGTTTCTCCCATTTTTCTCTGCAGATCCTCTCCAGCTCTGTCAGGTTGGATGGGAAGCGTTGCTGCACAGCTATTTTCAGCTCTCTCCAGAGACGATCGATCGGGTTCAGGTCCGGGCTCTGGCTGGGCCACTCAAGGACATTCAGAGACTTGTCCCGAAGCCTCCTCCTGCGTTGTCTTGGCTGTGTGGTTAGGGTTGTCTTATTGGAAGGTAACCTTCACCCCAGTCTGAGGTCCTGAGTGCTCTGGAGCAGGTTTTCATCAAGGATCTCTCTGTACTTTGCTCTGTTCATCTTTCCCTCAACCCTGACTAGTCTCCCAGTCCCTGCCGCTGAAAAACATCCCCACAGCATGATGCTGCCACCACCATGCTTCACCGTAGGGATGATGCCAGGTTTCCTCGAGACGTGACACTTGGCATTTAGGCCAAATAGTTCAATCTTGGTTTCATCAGACCAGAGAATCTTGCCTTTTACTGAGGAGCGGCTTCCATCTGGCCACTCTACCATAAATGCCTGATTGGTGGAGTGCTGCAGAGATGGTTGTCCTTCTGGAAGGTACTCCCATCTCAACAGAGGAACTCCGGGTTCTCGGTTACCTCCCTGACCAAAGCCCTTCTCCCCCGATTTGCTCAGCTCTAGGAAGAGTCTTGGTGGTTCCAAACTTCTTCCATTTAAGAAGGATTGAGGCCACTGTGTTCTTGGAGACCTTCAATACTGCAGAACATTTATGGTACCCTTCCCCAGATCTGTGCCYYGACACAATCCTGTCTCAGARCTCTACGGACAATTCCTTCGACCTCAWGGCTTGGTTTTWGCTCTGACAYGCACTGTCAACTGTGGGGYCTTATATAGGTAGGTGTGTGCYTTTACAAATCATGTCCAATCAATTTAATTTACAACAGGTGGACTCCATTCAAGTTGTAGAAACATCTTGCTGAGGAAATGTTTTTATKTAATACATTTTAGAATAAGGCTGTCACGTATCAAAATATGTGAAAAGTCAARGGGTCKGAATACTTTCCGAAGGCAGTGTACWTTACTTTTAGTCTCAGCAAATGTACTCTCTCTCAAAGTAGTAGTAACAGTACTAATAAATGTACTACTTCTAGTAAAAGTACTAGTTGAGTAATAGTAAAAAACAATCTGATATCAAGAAGGTGAAAGAGTCAACTTCCTACCATGAGACACATGAGATCTGGGGACACAGTCACTATCGTCAGTGACGCATACGCGGTTATCGTTGTCACATCGCTTCAGGTCTGTCCTCTTTACAGTTAACTCTGGACATATAGAATTGGAACAGAAACATCTTMAATTTACAATTTACGTCTATTTTTGATTTACATTTGGTTGAGTTGTCAACTAGTGTGAATTCAATGTAAAATCAACAAAAATGTTACCATGGTATTGGATTTAGGTTAAAAGTTGGGYGAAATAAATATGAAATTCCCTTATGTTGATTACTTTTTGCAATCCAAACAGTTTTCCGTGTTGATTCAATGTCATCATATAGATTTTGTTGTTGTTCAAATGACATGGAAACAACGATTCAACCAGTTTTACCCAGTGGGGAGTGCCATATAGGACCCTATTTCGTACATAGCATACTACTAGCTCTATGGGCCCTAGTCAAATGTAGTGTACTAAGAGTGGTAAGAGTTCCCTGGATGTCATGCAAACCCTATCACACATATGTATGTTTCYGTATTCATCTTTATTTACAGATGAATAAGTTAAGTACACTGAACTAAAATATCAACGCAACATGCAACAATGTCAACGATTTTACTGAGATACAGTTCATATAATGAAATCAGTGAATTCAAATAAATTAATTCAGCCCTAACCTATAGATTTCACATGACTGGGAATACAGATATGCATCTTTTGGTCAGAGATACCTTAAAAATGTAGGGGCTTGTGACCACAATTTGGCTCATGGAGCATGATCTCCTTCAATCAGGCTGTTGATTGTGGCCTGTGGATTGTTGAACCACTCCTCTTCAATAGCTGTGCGAAGTTGCTGGATATCGGCRGGAACTGGAACACGTTGTCTGGTGAGTATGCAGGCCATGGAAGAAATTAGACATTTTCAGCTACCAGGAATTGTGCACAGATCCCTGAGACATGGGGCCATGCATTATCATGCTGAAACATGAGGTGATGGCGGCGGATGAATGGCACGGCAATGGGCATCAGGATCTTGTCACCGTSTCTCTGTGCATTCAAATTGCTTCGTTGTTTATAGCTTATGCGTGCCCATACCATAACACCATCGCCACCATGGGTCGCACGTTGACATCAGCAAACCGCTCACCCACACAATGTCATATACGCTGTCTGACATCTGCCCAGTGGGTTTGTGGGTTTGCCCATCCGTGAAGAGCACAGTGTGTCAGTGGCCATCGAGGTGAGCATTTTCCCAMTGAAGTCGGTTACGACACCGAACTGCAGTCAGGTCAAGACCCTGGTGAGGACGACAAGCATGCAGATGAGTTTCCCTGAAATGGTTTCTGACGGTTTGTGCAGAAATTCTTCGGTTGTGCAGTTTTATCAACAGTCAAGGTGACTGGTCTCAGACGAATCCGCAGGTGAAGAAGCCGGATGTGAAGATCCTGGAATGCATGATTTCACATGGTTTGCAGTTGTGAGGCCGGTTGGACGTATTGCCAAACTCTCTAAAACGATATTGGAGGTGGCTTATGGCAGAGCTCTGGTGGACATTATTGCAGTCAGCATGCCAATTGCACGCTCCCTCAACTTGTGGCAATGTGCAAAAAACTGCACATTTTAGACTGGCCTTTTACTGTCCACACGTTTTAAGACGATTATCATCATTACTGTTCCCAAGAACTCTAAGGCTTCATGGCACAATGACTACTGCCCTGTAGCACTGACATCTGTATTCATGAAGTTCTTTGAAAGGCTGGTTAAGGCACACATTAACTCCATCATCCCARACACCCTAGACCCACTCCAATGTTCATACCGCCCCAACAGATCCATAGACGACGCAATCTCAATTGCACTCCACACTGATGAAAAGAATACCTATGTGAGAATGCTGTTCATTGACTACAGTTCAGTGTTCAAAACCATTGTCCCCTCCAAGCTCATCACCAAGCTTAGAACCCTGGGGCTGAACACCTCCCTCTGCAACTGGATCCTGGACTTCCTGAGGGTAGGCAACATCACCTCTGCCACGTTGACCCGCAACACGGGGGGGGTTGTGCTTAGTACCTTCCTGTACTCCCTGTTCACTCAACACCATCATCAAGTTTGCTAACGRCACGACGGTGGTAGGCCTGATCAATGGCTACGATGAGACTTGGCAGTGTGGYCAGTGGCGGAACTAGAGTTTTATACATGGGGTGGCAAAAGCTAATTCAGGGGGTCCATAGACCATGACAGAAAATGTGTGTGTAACCCTAACCTGGCATCTAAGGAGCATGAATGAATCCTATGATTGCTGATTAGAGGTAGAAGTGATAATTCACTTAACCCGGAGTTSTTCAATTTGGCAGATAGTGTGGTCCAAAAGGGTTACTTCACTAGAATTCTTTGACATACTATGAATAGTCACTGTCTCAACCTCTGAACTGCGGCTAAATTCCTTTCTCTCTCTCTCTCTCACACACACACACACACACACACACACACACACACACACACACACACACACTGTGTACTGTACTTACATACTGGAGAGACTTGGGTCACTCTGTTTTCATGAATATATAATCTGGGTCTATAAGTGTTGAACATCCAAAATATTTTAGGAAAATAAAGCTCAAGCACCAAGGAGATAAGATAGCATTTGTGTGTTACATAAATTGCATAGTTTATTTTCAAAAAAGTAAATTTACAACAAAAAAAACACTGCAATTTGACATACCAGGTATCAAGCAGAAACTAGAAGAAAAATATATAATTTTGGTGCCCATCAATATTACAAATGTACAGTATCATAATTATGCTCAATTATATTATGTTAACTAATAGCAAAGAAAATATTTTGAATTGGCCTAATCAAGACCAAATTAAATCTGTGTGACATGATACCCTTTATATTTATCATTTTAGAATGTCATTGTACTAGCTAGTACACAGTGCAGGTTCTAATCATGACCAGAGGGACCGCCTAAGTGCCAAATTATCCTAGGTAGATTTAAAACAGCATAATTCTGTGGTTCTAGTGAGAACTGGCAAAATGTTTCACAAATTCATCCATGTTGAGGGAGCGTGCCCTCCTTGATTCAACACTGAGAATTCCGAGGTGACTTAACCTGTCATCAACCATTGTTGTTCTAAGGTGTGTTTAAATCAGTTTTAAAGCTGAGAAGCTTCTCTCGCAAGAAGCACTGCAGACTGGTGTAACAACAGAAATCTTACTAAGTCGAAATAGCTCATGGAAGATGTCTTTATAAGGTTCTAGAAACACAACAAAGTCAAGGAGAGTAGACGGTATGTCCCTTCCACTTTTCTCTCTCCTATCAAGTAGCCTCTTGGTTTGAGGAACCTCATGTTTGAGGTCCTCTAAATCTGACTCTTAGGTCTGAGCAAAGGCAAACAGAGGCTCCTCATTCAAGAATGTTGTAGTCTTTGGGTTGAGAAACTGGACCCCTTGCATTATCTTGCAATTCTTCTTTGAAAAACGCCTCTGCAGCTCAGCTGTGAGACTGTCAAGCACCTGATAAAAGATAGCTCTTTGGAAGCTCTCACCGTCACTTCGGTCACTATTTTTCTGTCCTACAGCGCTCATCATCAATGAGTCGTGAAATCTTAAGCTTTCTTTAGGCTGTCTTTTACACACTGTTTGTACACTTATTTTGCAGTGCTCTGCCATCTCTTCAACCTCTTTCCAAAGTTTTCCAAAGTAACCCTCACTTCTGTAGTCCTGTAATGTGTCTGTAAGGGCATCTACTAGATCCACAGCCCTTGCTAGGTCAAGAGAGCTTGATTGGAGCATGTCAGAAAGACATTTGGCATCACCAAGCACTTTATAAAAGGTAACCAAAAGCCCTATGAAATGTAAATCTATCTGAGAAAGAAGGCCCCTTGCCTCCACTGATCTATCACCACTATTTTCAAGTGTGATATCCTGTAGCACTCTCAGAACTCCTGGAAGCCTGTCCCTCAGATTACGGCATGCCATGTATCTGCATGCCCACCTTACATCCGTAAGTCTCTGTAGTTCCCTGGGCTGCTGCTGTGGATACAGCTCTTTCTGAACTGCAAGCCACTTGAGATGAACGTACAAGTGAGATACAAAGTTATAAAGCTTCTGCAGGAGAGCAAAAATGTGAACTGCCTCAGGCACTGATTTTACAGCACCGACAAGAACCAAATTCAAACAATGTGCATTACAGTGCACATAAAATGCAAATCTTGCACTCTTTTTAATCCGTGCAGACACACCAGAATGCTTTCCGCAAATCTTTGGTTTCATCTGCAATTACATTAAAAACGTCACTTTCTTTTACTTCTCTTATTATTTCACTTTGTACCACCTCAGCTAAGCCCTCAAGAACTTTGTTCTGGATTTGGTGGCTTGTGTACTTAGCATTGCCACATGCATTCATCCTTTTGTCTATGAGAGGATCATGCTTTGCTATTTCTTCTAAGATTGTCAAAAAATTACCCTTGTTGTGAGAGTCATCAGACTCTCAATGACTTCTCTGCGCTATATTTTGAGTGCCAGTTAATAGGAGCACATCTGCAATTGTTTTGATGTAAGTACAGTTTTCCTCCACTTTCTTCTTCCGGTCCTTATTTATGACATCTAACATTGATGAGTTGCTGTCAATAGCCATGTAACACACAAATGCTATCTTATCTCCTTGGTGCTTGAGCTTTATTTTACAAAAATATTTTGGATGTTCAACACTTATAGACCCAGATTATAAATTCATGAAAACAGAGTGAGAATTACCAGTCTTTTGAGGTCAGGTCAGCGGAGTCAATCACCACCTTCCGGAGACACCTGAAACCCCACCTCTTTAAGGAATACCTAGGATAGGATAAAGTAATCCTTCTAACCCCCCCCTAAAAGAGTTAGATGCACTATTGTAAAGTGGTTGTTCCACTGGATATCATAAGGTGAATGCACCAATTTGTAAGTCGCTCTGGATAAGAGCGTCTGCTAAATGACTTAAATGTAAATGTTTTTGGATTGAAGTTTACACACCTTGAGTGATATGTAGGAATGTATCGAGTGATATATGAAGGAGTATATTGTTGCATTGTTTGTTTTGTTTGGTTTGATAAATCTCATCAGATTGGGTCTGCTGGATAATCAGGATAACTTCCTGACCCTGTGACTGATCCTATGACTCTGCGATGAGGTTGACAGTGKGATAAAGGGAGTATAAACCAATTTGGTTAAATTGTTTCAACAGAATGTGATGTTAWTTTTTTTCTTTTACATGTGTTTTAGAGTTTGATTATAGAATATTGGTAGTAGTAATAATTTGACATACAGTAGTTTGGATTTCTTGAAATGCYTGTCAGGATTTCCTGAATCAGAGATGCACTGAACTGAATTGTTGTTCTGATCTGTCCTTTCTCGGGGTTATGGTGGAGATGGTATCTAGACACATGAAGGGATCATTTGACCAAAGTCCACATGGAGTGAGCATGGAGAGATATCCGTTCCAAAACTTCTCTCATATTGCTGGTATACTTGTTGGCAAATGGACAAGACATAATGAGTTGTGGTGGGGTTCAGGTGAAACATTGAAATTGGGACATTGTCATGGGCCATCCACTTTGAACTGTGAAGCTATCTGACGAAGAAAAATTAAGAAATGCCTGAAGATTGAGTGCTGGGAAAGGGAGGGGTTGGTCAACTGTGCCCGTAATTGATTTAGACTTGTCTAAAGTTGTTGTTTTGGGGTATCAGGTTGATTGTGGAGGTATACACTGCTAAATGTATAGTAATTTAGGCTAAGAATGCATTGAGATACTGATCTGTAATTATAATCGTGATGAGAAAGTTATAATACTAGAATTATAGGATAATTATATTGAATGTTAATATGAATGTACATTCTAGAGGTCRACCGATTAATCGGAATGGCCGATTAATCGGGGCCGATTTCAAGTTTTCATGACAATCGGAAATCGGTATTTTTGGGCGCCGATTTGCCGTTTTTTTTTTTTTTGACCTTTATTTAATCTTTATTTAACTAGGCAAGTCAGTTAAGAACACATTCTTATTTTCAATGACGGCCTAGGAACGTTCTGCCTCTGCCTTCAGGGGCAGAACGACAGATTTTTTACCTTGTCAGCTCGGGGGATCCAATCTTGCAACCTTACAGTTAACTAGTCCAATGCTCTAACACCTGATTACATTGCACTCCACGAGGAGCCTGCCTGTTACGCGAATGCAGTAAGCTAAGGTAAATTGCTAGCTAGCATTAAACTTATCTTATAAAAAACAATCAATCAATGACTGTCATTGCTCCAATGTGTACTTAACCATAAACATCAATGCCTTTCTTAAAATCAATACACAAGTATATATTTTTAAACCTGCATATTTAGCTAAAAGAAATCCAGGTTAGCAGGCAATATTAACCAGGTGAAATTGTGTCATTTCTCTTGCGTTCATTGCACACAGAGTCAGGGTATATGCAACAGTTTGGGCTGCCTGGCTCTTTGCGAACTAATTTTCCAGAATTTTATGTAATTATGACATAACATTGAAGGTTGTGCAATGTAACAGGAATATTTAGACTCATGGATGCCACCTGTTAGATAAAATACGGAACGGAAAAATCGTTTTGTTTTCGAGGTGATAGTTTCCGGATTAGTCAAAGGTATATGGTTTAGAGAGAAATAGTCGACGCGTTATAATTCCTGTAATAACTTGCGGCTGAACTTGAAAGGGGTTCCTTCGTTATTTTACCGTTCATGTCTTCCATAGAGAATGTCTTGATCTACTTCAAATAAGGTCTGTGTTTCGTGCAGGCTTAAACCGCCTCGACGTTTTGATACCCGTGTAAATCTCACTAGGATAAGGTAACGTTTGTCAACATATTTTCATAAATCCACTCTACAAAAAAATGATCTTGGCTAGGTCTCCCGGGTGGCGCAGTGGTCTAGGGCACTGCATCGCAGTGCTAGCTGCGCCACCAGAGTCTCTGGGTTCACGCCCAGGCTCTGTCGCAGCCGGCCGCAACCGGGAGGTCCGTGGGGCGACGCACAATTGGCATAGCGTCGTCCGGGTTAGGGAGGGTTTGTCTCAGTATGTAAAATGTAATAAAATGAATGCACTCTACTGTAAGTCGCTCTGGATAAGAGCGTCTGCTAAATGACTAAAATGTAAATGTAAATGTATATTTAGCCAATATTGATCAGAGTTACCTTGTCCTATGGATATCTACACAGTTATAAAATTGGCACGGTGGTGTAAGCCTACACGAAACACAGACCTTATTTTAAGTGAATCTAAAAATATCCTATGGAATAAATGAAGGAACCGCATTTCAGATTTTGCTAGAAGATGTCATGGGAATTATGACTCGCACTTTGGTCGTCAATTCTTACCATGCCCATTATTAAAATAGGATTTCCTGCATATAGAAATTACAGTTTTTGTTTTCAACATTCATCACAGGTAACTTAAACTCTATTTTTATTCAAACAGTTGAGAGTATTTGTCTCCTAAGCAGACTCTTCAGTATCATTGTCACTTTAGAGCTGTGTGTGTGTGTGTGTGTATTTATGTATTATATTAAGTTAAAATAAAAGTGTTCATTGTTCATTCAGTATTGTTGCAATTGTCATTATTACAAAAATGTGTGTGTGTGTATGATATATATATATATATAAAAAATAAAAAATAAATTAAAATAAATTGGCCGATTAATCGGTATCGGCTTTTTTTGTCCTCCAATAATCGGTATCGGCGTTGAAAAATCATAATCGGTCGACCTCTAGTACATTCTGCCAGTGTTGATGTGTGTTAAGTTGAGGGTTTTCATTTTGAGTGATATAACCAATGTGAATCACTGAGCAATGTCATTCCGGATTTTGGTTGGATAATTAATTGGGTTTTAATTCTGATTTGGAAACTGGAGGATTTCCCTGACCTATTCCTGGCTACATCTCTGATGAAGACCCCAATTCTGAGCATAAGGACCCAGATGTGGAGCTCATGTTCCTACTGAGTGTACAAAGTGCCCAGAGAGATGTGTCTGTCACTGGTGTARGAAGGGTTCGTTCTAAATGGGGTGGAYATTTTCGTCATGCTGACCCCTACCTTTGTGCGTGGTGCCAGCGTGATGACTGTCCTATCTGCTGAAATGAAGCTTGTGTGTGATGTTAATTTTATGGGTTTTATGTTCCAAATTGACTGTGTTTTGATAAAGAAGGTATTAAGCTCAGCAACCCAGAGGAAGGTTGTTTACCATGGATGAAATGTCAGGCACCAGAGGGATGTATTTTGTTAGTTTAAATGTATACTTAACAAACTTGAATTTTTCTAGAAGAAACTTGAGTTTCTTGAGAGGGGAATGTGAGGGAAAAAGCCTACCAGGGTAAACCACCATAGGGGGACCGCAATGGCGATCACCAACCAAGACATCCCCTGGCCATTCTTGTGGTGGTTTGCAGCTTTCAGAAAGCCTATCAGGGTAAACCACCAGAGGTGGACCGCAACAATGATCCACAACCAGGACATCCAGTGGTCATTTTTATGGTGGTGTGTAACTTGCAGGATAACTCCAAGATTGAAACCACCAGAGGGGGACTGTCATGACTCTCACTCCTGGGTGAGGATCAAAGATAGCCCCCCACGGGAGAAGAAGTGGGGAAGTAGGGCAGAATTTTTATGTTTGGAAAAATAACGTTCACATTGTAAGCTGCCTATTTCTCAGGTCCAGATGCTAGAATATGCATATAATTGACAGAGTAGGATAGAAAACACTCTAAAGTTTCCAAAACTGTCAAAATATTGTCTGTGAGTATAACAGAACTGATTTTTCAGGCGAAAACCTGAGGAAATCCAACCCGGAAGTGACTTCTATTTTGAAAAATCACTGTTCCATTGCCTGCCTTTCGTCCATTTAAAGGGATATCAACCAGATTCCTTTTCCTGTGGCTTCCTCGGGGTGTGAACAGTCTTTRGACATAGTTTCAAGCTTTTATTTTGAAAAATGAGCGAGATTTATCAAAACGCGTCAGTGGATAGGCGGATGTCCCTCCATTAGTTGTTGCGCCAGACACTCGTTGCTCGACATTTTCTTTCTCTCCAGTATTGAATAGTTTACAGTCCGGTTGAAATATTATCGATTATTGATGTTAAAAACAACCTGAGGATTGATTATTAAAAACGTTTGACATGTTTTTACGACCTTTACGGATACTATATGGAACTTTCGTCAAGCCTTGATGACTTGCCTAAGGCTGTGGAATACTGAACATAACGCGCCAAACAAATGGAGGTATTTTGATATAAAAAAAATCTTTATCGAACAAATGGAACATTTATTGTGTAACTGGGAGTCTCGTGAGTGCAAACACTGGAAGATCATCAAAGGTAAGCGATTAATTGTATTGCTTTTCTGGCTTTCGTGACCATTCTACATGGCTGCTAGGTGTTCTTACTGTTTTGTCTAGTGATCGATAAACTCACAAACGCTTGGATTGCTTTCGCTGTAAAGCATATTTTCCAAATCTGACACGATAGGTGGATTAACAACAAGCTAAGCTGTGTTTTGGTATATTTCACTTGTGATTTCATGAAAATAAATATTTTTATTTTTTATTTGGCGCTCTGCAATTCAGCGGTTGTTTACGAAAATGATCCCGCTAAAGGGATCCGTGCGTCAAGAAGTTAACGCCGGTCGTAAACTTTCTCTCTCTCGCCCTGCAGTATTGAACAAAATAGTATGCTGTGTGTGTGAAGAGAGACTCTTGCCAAAATTAGTTTTMAAATCCAAACGTTTGGAATGGTTGGTGGGGATCCAAACAATAAATCCTGTCAAAAGTGTATTGTTTTGTGATATCATTAAGGACRGTATAATTAAATAACTGTGTCTCTGAAAGTGTACACATTCGAGGGGTCAGGTTTGCATCTAAATGTTGTAAAACTTATATGATTAAAAATTCAACTATTTGTGAAAAGATAGCAATGTGATTTTAGCCTTCTAAATGAGAATTGTTTTTCTTGCAAAACTTGTGCCAGTCAGTGCCCCAAATGAGGTCAGAGTTTGTGTCCACATGATGGAACTCCCCTTTTTCCAGAGTGCATAAAAGGACTGCTAATGAAATTTACATTAGACCAGCGTGACAGACAGCGTGAGCTGAACGTTATGAAATGGTGGGAACCTATGAAAAGGAGACCAAAACATGCCGGGTTGCTGCCGGTGTGTAAAGTGGTCCTAGCTGTACCCTGAATAAACAACCATTGAGACCAGTCTATGTGCAGAGCGAGCTGAAAACGTGACAAATGGTTTAAAACTACAACACCAGAAATGGTAAGACCCTCTGAAACTATCGAGTGAAGAAGATAAAGACTATACCGGAATATTCAGTCTGCAACTGTTTAAGTACTGTTAGTCTAGTRAACTCGACCAAAGACCACCGCATGTGGAACACCTGAAGGATCCAGTCTAACGAACACTCAGAGACAAAGAAGCCTACTACAACTACAAAGGACATTGTGGCCTCTGGTGGATAAACCAGAGACTTCTGTCAAACTACTCCCAATAGACGGACCAGGTGATTCCAACAGAGAGACGACAAAGACATAGAAGCGTAAATAAGTGTTGCATTTCTAAATCCGAATGAGTGGTTGTTAGAGTGCTAAATATCCATATTTAGGATGAGCGTATTTTCCACATGTATGAACAATAAGCCCACTCTCTGTCTCTCCCGGTCTTTCTTTCCCCACCCATTTCATTGTGTAACAAGCCGTCATATCGGGTTAGTCCACTAGGGACTTTTCATTGCATTATGTTAGTAATCAATTCAACCTATACTGTGTGTGTTTCTGTATTTCTGTGTGATTATTTAGTTAGTTAGTAAATAAAAAATTAAGCCAAGTTGTGAATCGATGATTCATCATTTAGGTTAGGGTTCGGGCAGATTCACGAAGTCAACGACATCCAGAATGAGATTGATGAGGTAATCATTAATAATTTACGTTTCTTGATGTAAGAGAAATGTATAGTTTAAGTCGGGAGATAACTTATTTAACAAGATTCTTTCCTGTGGTGCCCCAAGATTGCTAAGGAGTTAATTGTTACATGGTTAATGTAATCACATAATAATTAAACCTAGTTAATTGATTTAATAAAATAACAGTCATCACATTAATGGTAGTCACGTCACAACAGTATACATTATTCACACTCACAGGACTACAGACTCACTGACACTCCAACACACACACATAACATGCACACACATTTATACTGACTCTACACACAACCACACTCACATACGATCTTGATTTACGCTGCTTCTACTCTGTTTATCATACATCCTGATGCCTAGTTACCTTACCTCTATACATACTGTATCTACCTCTATCACTCCAGTGTCCCTGCACATTTTAAATATGGTACTGGAACTGACCCTGTATATATCTTGTTACTTTCTCCTGTTCTGTTATTTCTTGTTTTTATTTCTCATGTTTTTTTTCGACCTTATATTTTTTGTACTACATTGATATTGATTACTGCATTGCTGGGTTTAGCGCTTGCAAGAAAGGCATTTCACTGTACTTTTCATGTGACTTCATGTGACTTTTTGACACTTGAAAAGCTTGACATCATGTGCCTAACTGAAACCTGAAAGCCTGGAGTCTTATCTTACTCGGCCCTAAATGAGGCCTGCCCACCTGGTTACAGAATCATGAGAATCAAAAGTATGTGGACACCCCTTCAAATTAGTGGATTCGTCTATTTTGGCCACACATGTTGCTGACAGGTGTATAAAATCGAGCACACAGCCATGCAATCTCCATAGACAAACATTGGCAGTAGAATGGCCGTACTGAARAGCTCAGTGACTTTCAACGTGGCAGCATCATAGGATGCCACCTTTTCAACAAGTCAGTATGTCAAATTTCTACCCCGTCAACTGTAAGCGCTATTATTGTGAAATGGAAACGTCTAGGAACAACAATGGCTCAGCCGTGAAGTGGTAGGCCACACAAGCTCACAAAACGGGAACACCGAGTGCTGATGCCCGTAACATGTAAAAATCATCTGTTCTCGGTTACAACACTCACTACCGAGTTCCTCTGGAACACAGCATGTGGGCTGAGTTGAGYGGTTGGAAATCCCCCTCATCACTCAGGGAGCAGTGATTGCCCACCGCATCACAGAAAAAAAGAATACTGCTACAAATTCGCTCCATTCATTAAAATCACAATTTAACCAACACCCATCAATTTTTGTGACTACCTGGACCGACCATTTGGTTTTGAAGTATAAACATGAATAAACATGAAAAGGTGAATGTAAGAAGCGTACATAATTTCAAATCGTCTGCATGTCATATTAACAGCATATAAACACGCTCTGTCGCAGCCGGCCACGCCCGGGAGGTCCGTGGGGCGACGCACAATCGTCCGGGTTAGGGAGGGTTTGGCCGGTAGGGATATCCTTGTCTCATCGCGCACCAGCAACTCCTGTGGCGGGCCGGGCGCAGTGCACGCTAACCAAGGTCGCTAACCAAGGTCGCCAGGTGCACGGTGTTTCCTCCGACACATCGGTGCGGCTGGCTTCGGGTTGGATGCGCTTCGGAGGACGCATGGCTTTCGACCTTCGTCTCTCCCGAGCCCGTATGGGAGTTGTAGCGATGAGACAAGATAGTAAAACTACTAACAATTGGGGAGAAAAAGGGGGTAAAAAAATATATATAAAAAAAAATATATACTGTATATATATATTTAAAAAAAAAAATCAACACATGATCCAACAATGTACTAAGCAACCGTTCTCTCTGCATGGTGTTTAGGGAAACATCTTCGGCGGTCGTTGGAAAGATACATCGTTAAAACACTCGTAAGCCTAAGTTCCATCGCTATCGGGAAAACCGGACCCAGAGCAATAAATATTTAGAATGTAGTATTTGAAAAGTATTTACCATGAAGTTGGCGCCTCTCAGAATGTTCTTCCGTATGACAAGACATCATAACTGCAATGTAAGTATTTCAGTAAAACAAATGCTATATTAAGTGCAAATGGAAATTAGACTAATTAGTATCCTTACTTTGGAGAATWAAAAAAAAACTTTCCAACACCAAACACCACTGTTTTGTGTCAATATCTGTCAGGCTTACATGCAATGCACAACATTACTCAGCATTATGATTACAGCTTCCAGATAAAACATCTACTGTAACAAGTAGCCTACTCTAACATGAAGGAAATATAACGGTGTAAATGCACTTACCATGGGAAAAGGTTAATAGGCAAGTAACTATCCAGGAATGGTTTACCCTGTACACTGTAAATGCAAAAAACATGCAAATATAATTTTTTTTAAACATGCAAATAATTACATTCATGGGGCAATTCAAAGTTGCAAACATGCAAGCATCAATTATTTTTACTCACTGTCAGTATAAAAACTATACTTAGTGACTTACATAACAAAAAGTCCATTCTGAGTAATATTTTGTGACAAAGTTTAGCCAGTGAAGTAGGAAGGCGGTAGCTGAGGTTTTATAGAGGATATTACTCCATATCTGTGAGTCATAACATCCATACCATATCTACTAGAGCATCAAGCTCTTTCGTTACAACAGAAACATTAGAACGTTTCACAAGACTACAAAGAACATGCAGATTGGGCTTTATTGTTGTTGTGCATATATGCCATTAACTTTTATTGACGTATTGTCAGTGGTGTAAAGTACTTAAGTAAAAAATACTTTAAAGTACTACTTAAGTAAGTTTTTTKGGGTATCTGTACTTTACTATTTATATTTTTGACTACCTTTACTACATACCTAAAGAAAATAATGTACTTTTTCCCTGACACCCAAAAGTACTTGTTACATTTTGAATGCTCCTTAGAGGACTGGAAAATAGTCCAATGCATGCACTTATCAAGAGAACATCCCTGGTCATCCCTACTGTGTCACACCCTGATCAGTTTCACCTGTCCTCGTTATTGTCTCCACCCCCTCCAGGTGTCGCTTGTTTTCCCCAGTGTATTTATCCCTGTGTTTCCTGTCTCTCTGTGCCAGTTTGTGTTGCATGTTTCCAAGTCAACCAGCAGTTTTTCTGTTCTCCTCCTTTTTCCTAGTCCTCCTGGTTTTGACCCTTGCCTGTTTCTGGACTTTGTACCCGCCTGCCTGACCATTCTGCCTGCCTTGACAACGAGCCTGTCTGCCACTCTGTACCTCTTGGACTCTGAACTGGTTTTTACCTTTTTTCCTGTCCATGACCATTCTCTTGCCTACCCCTTTGGATTAATAAACATTGTAAGACTCTAACCATCTGCCTCCTGCCTCTGCATTAGGGTCTCGCCTTGTGCCTTGATATACTGCCTCTGATCTGGCGGACTCAATAAGCACAAATGCTTCATTTTGTAAATTATGTTGGAGTGTGGCCGTACATTTTTTTTTTTTAAAGGTTAATATAAGGGATTTTAAATTATTTATATTTCTACTCTTGATAAAATATATTTTAGCAATTACATTTACTTTTGGTACTTAAGTATATTTAAAACCAAATACTTTGACTTTTACTCAAGTAGTATTTTATTGGGTGACTCACTTTTACTTGAGTCATTTTATATTAAGGTATCTTTAATTTGACTCAAGTATGGCTATTGGGTACTTTGTGCACTACTGTGTATAGTACATGGAATGTCTTAGGTATACACAAAGTGTTTTAGTTGCAACTTTTCAACTTTTTTCCAGCTATTCAACTTGTTTTCAATATAAACTGAACAAAAAGATAAATGCAACAATTTCAAAGATTTTACTGAGTTACAGTTTATATAAGGAAATCAGCCAACTGAAATAAATGGGTTCTAATCTATGATTTCACATGACTGGGAATACGGATATGCATCAGTTGGTCACAGTTGAGTCACATTTGTTTTTCTGAGTGACTCGTTATTTTAGTAATTCGATTTATCTGCTGGCCTCAAATTCTCCAGCAGGATTTAAAGATTCTGTATTGTCAGTCCGTCAGCTGGTGGCCGCACAGCCTCCGCAGACGTCAGGGCTTTCATACTTCTTGACCTTAGCAGAGCAGAGCTATTGTGAAGTTGTCAAGGAAGTGAGTTTGTGTTTATACAGGACGTACCGCCCCCTCCTACCGTCAACCAATCATGCCAATGTGGAGCTATATGGAGCCCTCTGCATTGTTACAATTTGAGAGGCACACGCGGTACGGAGCTTGATCACGTCATTTCCGGTCAYAACTTGTAGACTTGTTTACGTGCTGCTGTGCGTTTTGCGTTTTGTTGCTAACCTTACTTTGCYACCTGACAACTTTACGGTTTTTACTTTTTAATTACCRTTTATATTTTTTGTTTTTCCCTCGACTTTTYTTTCATTCAACTTTTTCACTCCGGACGCTTTATCTGGACGTGGTTCGTCAGGATCTCCACCAGCCRAAGCTAAATAGTAACATTAACATGATGCCTTCTAATTGCAGTCGCTGTACTCATAATATACAGGAAAACGATCGCCTTACGACGAGGATAGCTGTGCTGCAAGCCCAGCTTCAGACGCAATCGTTAGGCAAGGGTAATTTCAGTGTAGGAAAGGATGAAACAGCGTCTGTGCCACCAGTAAGTACAGATAGTAGTATAAATCCCCTCGCACAGTCCCTTCACCCGGACAACTTTCTCATGGCTTCTGGGGGGAAATGCTGTAGGAATGCTCAACCGGTGTTGCTCATTCAGCTGACAGAAACTTTCAACCGGTTCTCCCCATTAAGCAGCGAGTCGGAGTCAGAGGCCGACTCTCTACTCCTCCCATTACGGGGTCTGAGACACCGAAGCCTCCCACCATTAGCTCTGACAAATTGAAAACCCTAGTCATTGTTATCCACGTCGGCACCAACAATGTTAGGATGTTAGGATGTAAATCAGCTAGAAAGATGTGTCGGCATCAAGTAATTGTCTCTGGACCCCTCCCAGTTACGGGGAGTGATGAGCTCTACAGCAGTCTCACAACTTAATCGTTGGTTGAAAACTGTTTTCTGCCCCTCCCAAAAGATAGAATTTGTAGATAATTGGCCCTCTTTCTGGGACTCACCCACAAACAGGACCAAGCCTGGCCTGTTGAGGAGTGACGGACTCCATCCTAGCTGGAGGGGTGCTCTCATCTTATCTACGAACATAGACAGGGCTCTAACAATGAGATAGGGTGCAGGCCAGGCAGCAGGCTGTTAGCCAGCCTGCCAGCTTAGTGGAGTCGTTTGCCCACTAGCAGTCAGTTGTGTAGTCAGCTCAGTCTATCCTTCCCATTTGAGACCGTTGTCTGTGCTCCACCTAGGTTGGGCAAACTAAACATGGCGTTCGTTCGTATAGCTGTCTCCTTAAGCAATTCTCAATGGAAACAACCTCCTCCATTCCTGCCATTTTGTGAAAGAGATTGTGATACCTCACATCCAAAATTGCGGCTACTTAATGTTTAGATCCCTCACTTCCAAGGCAGTACAGTCAATGAACTAATCACTGATCATAATCTCTGATGTATTGGCCTGACTGAAACATGGCTTAAGCTGATGAATTTACTGTGTTAAAGATGGCCCTCACCTCCTGGTACACTAGTGACCATATCCCCGCGCATCCCAAAGGCGGAGTGTGGCTAACATTTATGATAGCAAAATTTCTATTTATTCTTTTTTTTTTAAACGCCGTTTCGTCTTTTGAGCTTCTGGTCATGAAATCTATACGGCCTACTCCAATCACTTTTTATAGCTACTGTTTACAGGCCTCCTGGCCAATACAGCGTTCCTCACTGAGTTCCTGAATTCCTTTCGGACCTTGTAGTCATGGCAGATAATATTATAATTTGGGTGACTTTAATATTCACATGGGAAAAGTCAACAGACCCACCCAAAAGGTTTCGGACCATCATCGACTCCGTAAAACATGTTTGTGTCCAACATGTCTCCGGACCTACTCACTGCCACAACTCATACTCTGGACCTAGTTTTGTCCCGTGGAATAAATGTTGTGGATCGTAATGTGTTTCCTCATAATCCTTGACTATCGGACCACCATTTATTACGTTTGCAATCGCAACAAATAATCTGCTCAGACCCCAACCAAGGATCATCAAAAGTCGTGCTATAAATTCTCGGACAACCCAAAGATTCCTAGATGCCCTTCCAGACTTCCTCCGCCAACCCAAGGACGTCAGAGTACAAAAATCAGTTAACCACCAACTGAGGAACTCAATTTAACCTTGCGCAATACCCTAGATGCAGTCGCACCCCTAAAAACAAAAAACATTTGTATAAGAAACTAGCTCCCTGGTATACAGAAAATACCGCAGCTCTTGAAGAAGCCTCCAGAAAATTGGAACGGAAATGGCACCACACCTAACTGGAAGTCTTCCAACTAGCTTGGAAAGAAACAGTACAGTGCAGTATCGAAGAGCCCTCACTGCTGCTCGATCATCCTATATTTCCAACTTAATTGAGGAAAATAAGAACAATCCGAAATTATTTTTGATAATGTCGCAAAGCTAACAAAAAAGCAGCATTCCCCAAGAGAGGATGGCTTCACTTCAGCATTATTAAATTCAGAACTATCTTTGGAAGAAAAAGATCATGATCATTAGAAGCAAATTACGGACTCCTCTTTAAATCTGCGTATTCCTCCAAAGCTCAGTTGTCCTGAGTCTGCACAACTCTGCCAGGACCTAGGATCAAGGGAGACACTCAAGTGTTTTAGTGCCATATCTCTTGACACAATGATGAAAATAATCATGGCCTCTAAACCTTCAAGCTGCATACTGGACCCTATTCCAACTAAACTACTGAAAGAGCTGCTTCCTGTGCTTGGCCATCCTATGTTGAACATAATAAACGGCTCTCTATCCACCGGATGTGTACCAAACTCACTAAAAGTGGCAGTAATAAAGCCTCTCTTGAAAAAGCCAAACCTTGACCCAGAAAATATAAAAAACTATCGGCCTATATCAAATCTCCCATTCCCCTCAAAAATGTTTGAAAAAGCTGTTGCGCAGCAACTCACTGCCTTCCTGAAGAAATAAAAATGTATATGAAACGCTTCAGTCTGGTTTTAGACCCCATCATAGCACTGAGACTGCACTTGTGAAGGTGGTAAATGACCTTTTAATGACGTCAGACCGAGGCTCTGCATCTGTCCTCATGCTCCTACACCTTGGTTCTGCTTTTGATACCGTCGATCACCACATTCTTTTGGAGAGATTGGAAACCCAAATTGGTCTACACAGACAAGTTCTGGCCTGGTTTAGATCTCATCTGTCGGAAAGATATCAGTTTATCTCTGTGGATGGTTTGCCCTCTGACAAATCAACTGTAAATTTCGGTGTTCCTCAAGGTTCTGTTTTAGGACCACTATTGTTTTCACTACATATTTTACCTCTTGGTGATGTCATTCGAAACATAATGTTAACTTTCACTGCTATGCGGATGACACACAGCTGTACATTTCGATGAAACATGGTGAAGCCCCAAAATTGCCCTTTCTGGAAGCCTGTGTTTCAGACATAAGGAAGTGGATGGCTGCAAATGTTCTACTTTTAAACTCGGACAAAACAGAGATGCTTGTTCTAGGTCCCAAGAAACAAAGAAATCTTCTGTTGAATCTGACAATTAATCTTGATGGTTGTACAGTCGTCTCAAATAWAACTGTGAAGGACCTCGGCGTTACTCTGGACCCTGATCTCTCTTTTGACGAACTGTTTCAAAGACAGCTTTTTTCCATCTATGTAACATTGCAAAAATCTGAAACTTTCTGTACAAAAATGATGCAGAAAAATGTATCCATGCTTTTGTCACTTCTAGGTTAGACTACTGCAATGCTCTACTTTCCGGCTACCTGGATAAAGCACTAAATAAACTTCAGTTAGTGCTAAACACGGCTGCTAGAATCTTGACTAGAACCAAAAAATKTGATCTTATTACTCCAGTGCTASCCTCTCTACACTGGCTTTCTGTTAAGGCAAGGGCTGATTTCAAGGTTTTACTGCTAACCTACAAAGCATTACATGGGCTTGCTCCTACCTATCTTTACGATTTGGTCCTATCCATGTGAGAGACGCAGACTCGGTCTCGACCTTAAAGTCTTTATTGAAGACTCATCTCTTCAGTAGGTCCTATGATTGAGTGTAGTCTGGCCCAGGAGTGTGAAGGKGAAYGGAAAGGCACTGGMGYAACGAACCGCCCYTGCTGTCTSTGYCTGGCCRGTTCCCCTCTCTCCACTGGGATTCTATGCCTCAAACCCTATTACAGGGGCTGAGTCACTGGCTTACTGGTGCTCTTCCATGCCGTYCCTAGGAGGGGTGCGTCACTTGAGTGGGTTGARTCACTGAMGKGRTCWTCCTGTCCGGGTTGGCGCCCCCCCTTGGGTTGTGCCATGGGGGAGATCTTCGTGGGCTATACTCGGCCTTGTCTCAGGATGGTAAGTTGGTGGTTGAAGATATCCCTCTAGTGGTGTGGGGGCTGTGCTTTTGGCAAAGTGGGTGAGTTATAATATCCTGCCTGTTTGGCCCTGTCCGGGGTATCGTCAGACAGGGCCACAGTGTCTCCCAACCCCTGCTGTCTCAGCCTCCAGTATTTATGCTGCAATAGTTTGTGTCGGGGGGCTGGCCTTCTAGGCAGAGTTCCTCTTCCAGTGTATGTGTTCTTTTGCCCATCTTAATCTTTTCTTTATTGTTTCCAGTCTGAGATATGGCTTTTCCTTGCCATCTCTGCTAGAAGGCCAGCCTCCCGGAGTTGCCTCTTCACTGTTGACGTTGAGACTGTGTTTTGGCAGGTACTATTTAATGAAGCTTGCCAGTTAGAGGACTTGTAGGCGTCTGTTCCTCAAAACTAGACACTAATGAACTTGTCCTCTTGCTCAGTTATGCACGCGGGCCTCCACTCCTCCTTTCTATTCTGGTTAGAGACAGGTTGCCTGTTCTGTGAAGGGAGTTGTACACTGCGTTGTACGAGATGTTCACGGAATAGCCTTCATTTCTCAGAAACAGAATAGACTGACGAGTTTTCAGAAGAAAAAAGTGCTTTGTTTCTGGCCATTTTGGGCCTTAATCGAGCCCACAAATCATGCTCCAGATACCAACTAGTAACAAGGCCAGTTTTATTGCTTCTTTAATCAGAACAACAGGTTTCAGCTGTGCTAACAAGCAAAATTCTCTAGTTATCAATTAGCTAATCCAAGTTATAATTTTAAAAGGCTAACAACAACGTGCCATTGGATGGTTGCTGATAATGGTGCCCTGTACGCCTATGTAGATATTCCATTAAAAATCAACTGTTTCCAGCTACAATAGTCATTTACAACATTAACTATGTCTACACTGTATTTCTGATCAATTTGAAGTTTATTTTAATGGAAAAAAAATTGCTTTTTCTTCAAAAACAAAGACATTTCTAGGCCATAAACTTTGAACGGTGTGGTAATATCAAACCACTGTCAGAATACCTTAGTATTTCATAAGTAACTTGTAGCAAATATAGAATACATTCGGGAATAAAACACTGATAACCAGTTGGTACAAATTAATCTAATTAGCTAGACAGTTGAAACCGGTTGATAATTATATCGACAGTCAGCCTGACTAACTGGGAGCTGCGCTAGCAACTGCTACAGCATTCAAATTGTATTTGACACATGCGCCGAACACAACCAGGGGTAGTAGAACCTACCAGTGAAGGTGGCAGGTAGCCTAGTGTTATGAGCGTGGGCGCAGTAAACCCACTGTTCACCCGGTCTTAGGCTGTCATTGTAAATAAGAATTTGTCTTAACTGACTTGGGCCTATTTAATAAACAGTTAAAAAAAAGTAAGTTCAATGCTTACTTATAACAAGCCCTTAACCAACCATGCAGTTTAAGAAAAAATAAGCTGTTAAGTATTTTTTATATTAAATAAACTAGTTGAAGAGCAGCAGTAAATAATAACAGTAGCACGGGGCCAGTTGATTAGCTGCTTCAGAGTTATGGCTTTGGGGTAGAAGAATGTTAAGAAGCCTCTTGGACCTAGACGTGGCGCTCCAGTACTGCTTTGCCATGTGATAGCAGAGAGAACAGTCTATGACTAGGGTGGCTGGAGTCTTTTTGACAATTTTTAGGCCTTCCTCTGACACTGCCTGGTATAGAGGTCCTGAGATGGCAGGAAGGCTATGTCCCATTCATGTACTGGCCATACGCACTACCCTCTTGCGGTCGGAGGCCGAGCAGTTCCATTACCAGGCAGTGATGGCAACCAGTCAGATACTTCTCGATGGTGCAGCTGTGGAACTTGTGGATCTGAGGACCCGAGGGGGAATAGGCTTTGTCGTGCCCTCTTTTTATTTTTATTGAACCTTTATTTAGGCAAGACAGTTAATCTACAGGATTGGTGGGTCCCCCTCGGGATGGTTGAGCTAACATAGGCTAATGCGATTAGCATGAGGTTGTAAGTAATAAGAACATTTCCCAGGACATAGATATATCTGATATTGGCAGAAAGGTCAAATTATTGTTAATCTAACTGCACTGTCCAATTTACAGTAGCTATTACAGTGAAATAATACCATGTCATTGTTTGAGGAGAGTGTACAGTTATGAACTTGAAAAGTTATTAATAAACCAATTACACACATTTGGGCAGTCTTGATACAAAGTTTTGAACAGAAATGCAATGGTTTATTGGATCAGTCTAAAACTTTGCCAATACACTGCTGCCATCTAGTGGCCAAAATCTAAATTGTGCCTGTGCTCTTGCATTTCAAAGATGATGGTACAAAAAAAATGTTTTTKAAATGCATSTTTTTTTCTTTGTATTATCTTTTACCAGATCTAATGTGTTATATCACTCCTACATTTCCACAAACTTCAAAATGTTTCCTTTCAAATGGTATCAAGAATATGCATATCCTTGCTTCAGGTCCTGAGTTGCAGGCAATTAGATTTGGGTATGTCATTTTAGGCGAAATATGGAAAAAATGGTCCGATCCTTAAGAGGTTTTAGGAACAAATTCTTATTTACAATGACRGCCTACCCCGGCCAAACCTGGACGACACTGGGCCCATTGTGCGCTGCCCTATGGGACTCACAATCACGGCTGAATGTGATACAGCCTGGATTTGAACCAGGGACTGTAGTGACGCCTCTTGCACAGATGCAGTGCCTTAGACCGCTGCGCCACTCGGGAGCCAGCTCTTCACAACTGGCTTGGTGTGTTTGGACCATAATAGTTCATTGGTGATGTGGACATCAATAAATTTGAAGCTCTCAACCTGCTCCACTACAGCCCCGTCGATGAGAATGGGTGCGTGTTCGGTCCTCCTTTTCCTGTAGTCCACAATCATCTCCTTTGGTCTTGGTCACGTTGAGGGAGAGGTTGTTGTTCTGGCACCACACGGCCAGGTCTCTGACCTCCTGCCTATATGCTGTCTCATCGTTGTCGGCGATCAGTCCAACCACTGTTGTGTCATCGGCAAACTTTGGCATTTGTTAGCTTGAAAGCTTGTGACTTGTACTCGTCGGGAATGTTCCATGTCAATTAGCTAGCTAGTTTCTAACATAACAGCTTCCTAGTTATCTGTAGCAATCCGATTATGTTGACAATTGTGTAGGTAGTGTCTTATTGACACGTTGAGAAGTAATTACCAACATTGTCAAAATCTATTTTGACTGCAGCTTTCTTTTTCGTTGGGACCAATGGCGTACATCAATGGGTGTAACTTGACATCGAGAAAACGCCCCAAATTGCGTTCTGCAATTACACTCTTCTCGTTTAATGCCTTGTGCGTGTAATTCGTCTTCTTCGCCACAAGGTGGCTGGTGTGTAATAAATGGTGGCATTAGAACTCCCTTAAAACCCCGTATGTTATTGTTGTAGGCCAGCTAGCTACAGCGCTTCGTCGCCGGTAAAATTCTGCCGCACCGAGGGATTTTAATCCACTCTGATTCCCCTCAGTTAATACTCTGTTCGCTTGTTTACGAGACTTTGGTTTTATATATTTTACCATGATTAGAAAGTAGATAGTTAGGTCATTAGATCTGAATTTTAGAGTCGTCACTTTGCCGGGACAGGAGCAGCTAACAAGTCAGCCAGCTAACTAGTTAGCTAGTCAATTTAGCTAATACATTTTTTTCCCATCAAGACGTCGATTGATACCACGGCTGTCATGGAAGACAAATCTTTTACGAAGGAATTAGATCAATGGATCGAACAACTAAACGAGTGTAAACAACTTACGGAGAATCAAGTCAGGAGTCTCTGTGAGAAGGTAACTTTAACTAAACCCAATTTGTTAGATTAGAGCTGAAATTATTGTTCGACGAGATTAGGTGGCTAGTTTAACGGTAGCTAACAATAGGTAGCTAACATAGCTAACTAACAGTAGCCAGATAGCTTCAAAGCATACTTGCTAACGGTTTAGCTAGCTAACTCTCGTTAGCATGAATTGGGCCTAACCATTCAGCTAGCCAAACTGAAGCCTACATGGAATGACTAAACTATCCAGATGATTAACACCAAGATGACTAACCACAGTTAACGTACTTATTCAGGACGCCCTTCAATCAATCTATTTATGGATGTGCAAGGCTAGCTATCTGTTAATGATCTAGCTAAATGTACATATTGTCGTTTTGTGTTTTCAGGCCAAGGAAATCCTTACCAAAGAATCAAATGTGCAGAAAGTGCGATGTCCGGTCACAGTTTGTGGGGATGTTCATGGGCAGTTCCATGACCTCATGGAACTCTTCAAGATTGGGGGGAAATCTCCTGACACCAACTACCTGTTCATGGGGGATTACGTGGATAGAGGCTACTACTCAGTGGAAACTGTCACTCTTCTCGTCACATTAAAGGTATGCTTTTCACAACTCACGTTACACAACTAGGTGCACCAGACACCTTTATGATGATAATTCACTGTTGCTCAAGTAGSTAAGACCTGTATATGATGACAGATTACTTTTGGTGAAATGTTACAGGTCCGGTACCAAGAACGAATCACAATTCTGCGAGGAAACCACGAAAGCAGGCAAATCACACAGGTGTATGGCTTCTATGACGAGTGCTTGAGGAAATATGGCAATGCCAACGTGTGGAAATCCTTCACAGACCTGTTTGACTATCTCCCACTAACTGCACTTGTAGATGAACAGGTATTTTTGGTTTGMGTTTCCCTATTAAATCTGTATTTGTACAGTTTCACCAACTCTATATTTGAATAGTCAATATTTAATGGATGTGAATATGTTCTATTTAAGTCCTCCACACTAGTGGCTAATTTCTAATCCAAATGGTACTTTTTATATTGCCAGATCTTCTGCCTACATGGAGGCCTCTCTCCTTCAATAGACACTCTTGATCACATACGGGCTCTGGACCGCTTGCAAGAGGTCCCACACGAGGTAGATATATTATGTTGCACAAAGGGCATAGGTGTCATTCTCAAAGTCTTTCATGGCGCGCCAACATTAACTGTGTTCCTTTTATTTCAGGGTCCAATGTGTGACCTTCTGTGGTCAGACCCAGATGACCGTGGTGGCTGGGGTATCTCCCCTAGAGGTGCTGGCTACACCTTTGGTCAAGACATCTCTGAAACCTTCAACCATGCCAACGGACTCACCCTTGTGTCCCGTGCCCACCAATTGGTTATGGAGGTACAATATATTTTGTTAATCTGCTTTTACATTTTCAATCAAAGTTGTGTAATAATCTGAGTCAGTATTCACAATTTCCCCACCTTGGGAGAAAACACAGGAGTTCAGACTGCCAGCAAAAAAGCCCCATTTACATGTTGCTTATGAGTGCATTTCACACTACTTTGGGCTTATGATTGGTTTGTAAGGCAATGAATGTTTGTGAGCCTATGAATGTCCTGCTTAATGTTTGTGTCATCGCATATCAACTGCATTATACTTCAACCAGAAAGGTTATTTGGCTACTTTGCTAGCCTGTCAAGCTTTAGCATTCTAACTAACAGCGGCATTCAAAATAGGTATTTTGCAATGATCAACCAAATAATCTTAGCGACCATTCAATAAATAATCAAAACTTTAAGCGTATGACAACCCAAAAAATKGTGTATATCTAGGCAAAATTGAATGTGCGCAGATGGCGAATGGCATTTGGGTTCCCACACGGTGGCCATTGTACTTGTTTATGACGTGAATAGCGACTTGAAGTATTTCTTTCTAATTGTTATTACCAGGGATGTTTGGAGACCTGCCACATCGTTAGGATTGTATATTATACAAGGGTGCAAACAATGCCTAACGACTGGTTCTTAATTGTTTTTCTTCAGGGATACAACTGGGGCCATGACAAAAATGTTGTCACCATTTTCAGTGCACCAAATTACTGCTATCGCTGTGGCAACCAGGCAGCCATCATGGAGCTGGATGATACACTCAAATATTCTTTGTAAGTATGAGGATTTCTAGTGACTTTCCTACTATTCAAATTGGGTAGATCAGACATCCAATGTTTGCACAGAAGTGTTGAGCAACAGAAAACAATCTGACCATATTTTTTTTTCTCAAACCCCTTCAGCCTACAGTTCGACCCGGCTCCTCGACGCGGAGAACCTCATGTGACTAGACGCACCCCTGACTACTTTCTGTAAATTTGAAGCCACCCTTGTTCAARTACTGCACATCTAGATTTGAATATACTGTACAAGAGGGGTTTAATAAATGCATTCTACAGAAGATAATGGTATAGGAAACCTACAAAATAATAGCAAGAACCCCCTCTGCAGTTTAGAAAATGCTGTCATAATGCTGTGCTGATAAACATTTACAATACATGTTTAACTTTTTTTTTTTATACATGTTTTAAAGTGATTGAAATATGAAAGTACCAACATGGACCAAAATGTGCCATAAAATCTTAAGACATGTAAAACTTGCCTTTATTTTCTTTTMTTTTTTTTACTTCAATAGAATACTATTTGGCCAATGTTGCTACAGATTGTACGCAAGATGTGATAACCAAGTATTTTGTGGCCATTACAAGAAAGCCCCATACAAACCAGCCCATAGATTTAACTAACGTGTTCTTATTGACACTTTCTTCATTCATTTCAGGGTAAAAAAAAAAGTACACTGTTAGTTTCGTTGGTTCTAAAAAATAAAAAGCCAACAAAGATTAAATCCATGTTTTGTACCACTCTGTGGTTTCTCACAATCTTAACTGCTGCATATCTAGCATTTCCAAGCACCTTTGCAGGAACTAGTTGCTTCTAAAGTGTGACCAAAACAAACCTCTACACACATGCAAGAGGCATCTCACTTGACACAAAACATGAATGTAATTTTCTGAATTATCTAGTTTTTATAGAAGCAACTGGAAATTGACAAAGTCTTTTTTTTCACCTAATTGAGAACAAAGACAGTATCGCCAAGAACAGGTTAGTTAAATATATGGGCTGGTTTGTGTGGGGCTTTCCTGTAATGGACACAATCTTTGGTTGTAGACCAGCTAATGTTATCTGTAGCTACTCAAACTCACTATGGTATGAAATTATTATTTTGTTGCTAGATTGTACATTTAGATTCCTAAAAGTAATTTAGTCATTTAGCTTCTTAGGCCAAGTGGCATTCATAAAGATGACTTGCTCTGCTGAACATCTCAGCAACCTTATAATTTGAATAAAGATAATTAACATTTAACGGTCCTCTTATTGTCAGTTATCACTCGGGTCAGCTTTACAGTTTCCTGTTTCAGTTAGTAATGAGGCTGGAATAAAGGTACTTGAGGGCTTTTTACATTAAGCCACACTGAGCTGGGGTAARTTTTGCCAAATTATGAAAAGGACAATGAAATGAAAATATCCTTTCACACTGAGGCTGAAACTTTGCTGACCCTATACTGTTTCCTGACTATCAAGTTAGCACACCGCTTTTTTGCTATACCCCTTTCTCCAATCAAGGATTGTAGGAGTTGGCGTTGCTATATCCATGATTATAAGTACCAATCAAGTGCCTCGCTGGCAAAAGTGGAAATAAAAAATCCACTAGCAAGCCCTGAGCACGGTTGTGGTAAAATGTCCTTTATCAAACTAGCCTTACGGCATTTTTCAAGGATGCGCATAAAAGCATTAAACGGGAGGAGACCACTAAGACTGGCCATGTGAAGAAGTGCAGCTATAGTGGGGGGGTAACTGGTCAGGGCCACCCTAACTGGCACACCATGAATAGAGGGAAGTTGATGGCCAGCAATTTTGTAGCAGTGGTAATGGCCAAGCACGTTGCTCTGACGCTGCTAAAAAGTGGCCTCAGATCAGTCGTTGGATGGGGTGTTGTCCTCTTCGTTATGCCTCCCACTTTACAGACATCAAAATAGCTACAGGGATGGATGTGCAGGAGTTGGGGCTTTGGGTCATGGGGTCAGGAATCCTGGGTGCCTCACCGTATGGTCTGTTGGGCACCACAGCGGGGGTGGAGGTCAAGTATGGAGGTCAAGTATGGTGCAAGGGACCTTACCATTGAAGAGGCAGTGAAGTCGAAGGATTTTTATATCCAGGAGGAGGGAAGGTCTTATAGCCTCTGAAGACCATCCTTACTGGCACCAGGTCCAAGGGCAGATCCACATCACTGGAAGGCACACTTGCTTCTTCATTGTGTGGACCACCAAAGCCTCCATCCCCATCCAGCGTGACATCTGGCAGACTACAATAGTTTTCAAGGACCACATACTCCCAAAATTGGCACTGCAACAGTAAACATCTGTAAATATCTTGTGTTTTGGCACAATCCGTTTTTGTTCTTACCTTGATTTTATTCCCAAAAAAATTTGTGTGGGGGGAGCACTGCATTAGCGTTCGTTGCGCCTCCTGTACCTGTTTTCAGGGAAGCCAGTGATCCAAAAATATTCCACAGTTCATACACACACACACTAGGCTCACAGAATAGGTTGTATTACATACAAGTTTTGCTCAAAGCAGCCAACTAATGTAATGTAGTTAACGTAAGTCCAATCACAAAGACTGGTCTGAGTGGTCTCAGTTTCATTCAGTAGTACAACACAATTCACATTGCATTTTATCATGGGCACAGTGGGAATTTATATCCGTGATGTTTAAATTATTTCTTGTTCCCTTTGTTGTGTAGAGCTTCCTTTTCTGGTAAATGCAGGATGGGAGAGACATCACTTCCAGCAGATCTCCTTGCTGAGGGTGGCGTTCATCATGCACTGCTTCTCGTGGGGTGAGCCTAATGTTCTAAAATCAAATATTAGTCACATGCACCGAATACAAAAGGTGAAATGCTTACTTACGAGCCCCTAACCAACAATGCAGTTAAAAAAAAATACGAATAAGAAATAAAAGTAACAAGTAATTAAAGAGCAGCAGTAAAATAACAATAGCGAGACTATATACAGGGGGGTACCGGTACAGAGTGAATGTGCGGGGGCACCGGTTAGTCRAGGTAATATGTACATGTAAGTAGAGTTATTAAAGTGACTATGAATAGATAACAACAGAGCAGCTGCGGAGTAAAAGAGGGGGGGTAATGCAAAGTCTGGGTAGCCATGTGATTAGATGTTCAGGAGTCTTATGGCCTGGGGGTAGAAGCTGTTTAGAAGCCTCTTGGACCTAGACTTGGCGCTCTGATACCGCTTGCCGTGCGGTAGCAGAGAGAACAGTCTATGACTAGGGTGGCTGGAGTCAGACAATTTTTAGGTTCTTCCTCTGACACCGCCTGGTATAGAGGTCCTGGATGGCAGGAAGCTTGGCCCCAGTAATGTAGCTTAGCATCTGCTTCATCTGACCACTTTTTTATTGATTGAGTCACTGGTGCTTCCTGCTTTAATTTTTGCTTGTAAGCAGGAAACAGGAGGATATAATTATGGTCAGATTTGCGAAATGGAGGGCGATGCAGAGCTTTGTACGCATCTCTGTGTGGAGTAAAGGTGGTCCAGAGTTTTTCCTCTGGTTGCACATTTAACATGCTGATAGAAATTTGGTTAGACAGATTTAAGTTTCCCTGCATTAAAGTAAAATACAGATTAAAACTCTCTAGGTAGATAGTGTGGACTACAGCTTATCATGAGATACTCTACCTCAGGCGAGCAAAACCTTGAGACTTCCTTAGATATTGTGCACGAGCTGTTATTTATAAAAATACATAGTCTGCCGCCCCTTGTCTTACCAGACGCTGCTGTTCTATCAGCGTATAAACAGCCAGCTGTATGTTCATAATGTTGTCGTTCAGCCACGACTCTGTGAAGCATAAGATATTACAGTTTTGAATGTCCCGTTGGTAGTTTAGTCTTCCACGTAGGTCATCTATTTTATTTACCAAAGATTGCCTTCCATTCTGCTAGCAAACGTGCAGTGGGGGTTTATTCGATCGCCTGCGAATTCTCAGAAGTCAGCCCGCGCTCCGGACCCTTTTTCTCCACCTTCTCTTCACGCAAATGACGGGGATCTGGGCCTGTTCCTGGGAAAGCRGCATGTCATTCACGTCGGACTCGTTAATGGAAAAAAATGATTCTGACAGTTCGTGGTGAGTAATCGCAGTTCTGATGTCCAGAAGTTATTTCCGGTCATAAGACACGGTCTRCCATGTCTCCAGACCTGAAGATCTTAAACCCTGAATTGTGGTCAATGGCTTTGTCCGACACAGATTCTGGATACAGATCACTGCAGTATGTTATCACCACATTAGTTGCACAGTAGGTTTGCTTCTGCAGATCCATCGGACTTGGAGAAGCAACTTCTATGTCAGTACAGTCAATGACCAACCTGCAGTTTCTTCTGGACCCCTGAAAAGTCACAGGCAAGCACATTCTTCTCCCGACTTGGAACAGTCTTTGTGATGTTAATGAAAGTGATGGTAACGTTGCTGACAGTGCTTGCACTACAATGGAATAGTTGAGCCAGATGCAAGTTGGTGTAGCTGTGACGCAAATTCATAAGCGCCATAAACACTTGATCCTCAAATGACAGCATCTCGAACCCTCCACATGGCAAAGTAGACAACCCATTCCGTGTAACGTTCCAAGTATTCAACAACGATGTTGAACATGTCTTTGTCTGGAAGTCCTGTTTCCATCCTAAGTACTTTATCAGACAGCTGTGATGCTGAATACCTGTTGCAGGTATACAGCTGATTCTCCTGCGCTAATGTTTCTTCAAGATGCCTCAGTGAGAACATACTGCAACTGTGCAGACAGCAGCTTCCTACACTTCGTCTGCCATGGTGGATGAGTCTGGATCCTCCTCTTCCGCCGTGGTGGATGAGCTACCTTTTCTGGTAAATACAGGAACATTTGTCTTTCCCAACAGAAAATGGCAGCTGCAGACCCAAGTGTTTTCGGTTAGTGTCTAAAAGACACTTTTTTTATTTTACTTTACTAGCTAGCTAGGTTGATTACTAAATGGTAACATATATTTAAATACCATAACCCACAGACTTGACTATAGTAACAGTAAAATAGACTGGGCTTTGGTCTATCTGCACATCTAAAATCCTACTATGTGGATGGGACATTTCTGCTGAGATGGAGTAATTATCTGGAATGCTCAACTAGATGATCAGGATAGTGTAGGTTGCTATTTGCTCGAAGAGGTGAAGAATTACGATGARCTATACGACTGTACTTCGAATTCTCAAGAGGAAAGTTAAAACCCTCAGCCATGAGGCCACTGAGGAGAGCCAGCAGTGATAGGGGGATCGCCTGAAAGGGACTGATAAGCAGGGATGTAACGTAAGGATTTTGGGCACTGGCCAACAGACCACGATTTCTACATTCTGGTCCCAAATCTGTGGCATGCAATGTTTATAAAGGCAAAAATTCACTGCTGTGTCAGGCTATTTTGGCACATTGTCTACTAGCCCAGTCTGTTCCAGCGATGCCTCTCGAAAACAGAAAACAATAAAATGCAAGTGTGCTTATCGGAGTAGCGGTTACAATCCGGTACATAGCACAGAACCATCTTTGCTTCTGATTAGTGGAGAGACCTAACTCATGTTAGCTAGTTCGCTACAAAAGGCCAGGCAGAGGGTAATTCAAAAAAGGTGAGTAATTAAAACATGCTAAAGTAGCTAGCTAGGTCATTTGAAAAAATGCTAAACAAGAATACACACGAGAAACACGATAACAATAATTTAACAGAGAAACTTAAAAGGCTATAATATCTACTTGCTAGGTTACATGCTTCTAGTCAATGAGTTTGCGTTGAGAAATTTGCTTGAGGGATGACATCAAAGCTTGTGACAAGATGTTCTGTATGATAACCACATTAGTGCCTAATTAGCATTTCGTTTTTGGGGGTGTAGTTATAGGCGAATATATTGCTAAAAGTTACCTTGTCCGAGAGAGATTTGCGCAGTTATCAAAACGTCACGCCAGGGTAAGCCTACACAAAACATACCTTAATATGAAGTAGTTCTAAACATGGACAGATTTAGTGGTCTTCTCCCCTTTTAATGCTCTTATGCTCATCCTTGCAAAATGCCATAAGGTCAGAAATAGACAACTAAGTCGACATACTGTACAAACAATTATCTAGGCTAAGTAAAACACATATTTTGATCTACTGCTCTGCTAACTATCTAGCTAAAGTGTAGTCAATGGCTAGCTAAAGCAGAGGACGCAAATTCATGAATTGGGCACAGAAGGCCTCTGGGCATGCTGGTTGGGTTGGATTGTGAAAGGTAGCTGACGGTGTCAGCTAGAGATGATGTGCAGGAGATTCCTGCAGGAATTTGTAGTCTTGCTGAGGTCTTCTCTGTTGCTAATTAGCATTTTGAATTATTGAGAGTAAATTGAGGCGAATATATTGAGAAAACTCACCTTGTCCGAGAGAGAATTACATTGCTATCAAAACGTCACGCAAGGTGAAACCTAAATGAAACACAGTAGTTCTAAAACTCCAGATGCAAAAATGTATGGGGGGGRAAACGATTGGAACCATCTCCGGGTTTTACTGATGAGTTTTATGGGTATTAAGACTCATACTGTGGTACTCAATGACTGTACAGTGCATTTGAAAAATATTCAGACCCCTTGACTTTTTCCACATTTTGTTACGTTACAGCCTTATTCTAAAATGGATTAAAAGTATTATTGTTTTTTATGGAAAAATTACATTTACATAAGTATATCGACTCTTTACTCAGTATTTTGTTGAAGCACCTTTGGCAGCGATTCAAGCCTCAAGTTTTGCGTACGACGCTACAAGCTTGGCACACCTGTATTTGGGGAGTTTCTCCCATTCTTCTCTGCAGATCCTCTCAAGCTCTCTCAGGTTGGATGGGGAGCGTCGCTGCACAGATTTTTTCAGGTCTCTCCAGAGATGTTAGATCAGGTTTAAGTCTGGGGTCTGGCTGGGCCACTCAAGGACAGTCATTGTCCCAAAGCCACTCCTTTGTTGTCTTGGCCCTATGCTAAAGGTTGTTGTCCCGTTAGAAGGAGAACCGCCTTCCCAGTCTGAGGTCCTGAGCGCTCTGGAGCAGGTTATCATCAAGGATCTCTCTGTACTTTACTCGGTTCATCTTTCCCTCGATCCTGTCTAGTCTCCCAGTCCCTACTGCTAAAAAACATCCCCACAGCATGCTGCTGCCACGACCATGCTTCAACGTAGGGATGGTGCCAGGTTTCCTCCAGAAGTGACGCTTGACATTCAGGCCAAGAGTTCAATCTTGGTTTCATCAGACCAGAGTCCTTTAGGTGCCTTTTGGTAAACTCCAAGTGGGCTGTCATGTGCCTTTTATTGAGGAGTGGCTTCTGTCTGGCCATTCTACCATAAAGGCCTGACTGGTGGAGTGCTGCAGAGATGGTTGTCCTTCCGGAAGGTGCTCCCATTTCCAAAGAGGAGCTCTCTTAGTGACCATCGGGTTCGTGGTCACATCCCTGACCAAGGCCCTTTTACCCCCTATTGCTCAGTTTGGCCAGATGGCCAGCTCTAGGAAGAGTCTTGGTGGTTCCGAACTTCTTCCATTTAAGAATGATGCAGGCCACAGTGTTCTTGGGGACCTTCAATGCTGTAGACATTTTTTGGTACCCTACCCCAGATCTGTTCCTCGGCACAATCCTGTCTCGGCGCTCAATGGACAATTCCTTCGACCTCATGGCTTGGTTTTTTCTCTGACATGCACTTTCAACTGAGGGACCTTATATAGACAGGTGTGTGCCTTTCCAAATCATGTCCAATCAATTAAATTTACCACAGATGGACTCCAATCAAGTTTTAGAAACATCTCAARGATGATCAATGGAAACAGGATGCACCTGAGCTCAATTTCGAGTCTCATAGCAAAGGGTCTGAATACTAAATAAGGTATTTCTGTTTTGTTTTTTAATACATTTGCAAAAAATTCTAAAAACCTGTTTTCGCTTAGTCATTATGGGGTATTGCGTTGTAGATTGATGAGGATTTAAAAATATATATATTTTAGATAAGGGGTAACGTAACAAAATGTGGAAAAAGTCAAGGGGTCTGAATACTTTCCGAATGCACTGTATACAGTTGAAGTCTGAAGTTACATACACCTTAGCCAAATACATTTAAACTCAGTTCTTAACAATTTCTGACATTTAATCCTAGTAAAAATTCCCTGTCTTAGGTCAGTTAGGATCACCACTTTATTTTAAGAATGTGAAATGTCAGAATAATAGTAGAGAGAATGATTTATTTAGCTTTTATTCTTTCATCACATTCCCAGTGGGTCAGAAGTTTACATACACTCAATTAGTATTTGGTAGCATTGCCTTTAAATGGTTTAAACTTGGGTCAAACGTTTTGGTAGCCTTCCACAAGCTTCCACAATAAGTTGGGTGATTTTTGGCCCATTCCTCCTGACAGAGCTGGAGTAACTAAGTCAGTTTTCTAGGCCTCCTTGCTTGCACACGCTTTTTCAGTTCTGCCCCAAATTTTATATGGGATTGAGGTCAGGGCTTTATGATGGCCACTCCAATACCTTGACTTGTTTGTCCTTAAGCCATTTTGTCACAACTTTGGAAGTATGCTTGGGGTCATTGTCCATTTGGAAGACCCATTTGCGACCAAGCTTTAACTTTCTGACTGATGTCTTGAGATGTTGCTTCAATATATCCACATAAATCTCCTGCTCATGAGGCCATCTATTTCGTGAAGTGCACCAGTCCCTCCTGCAGCAAATCACCCCCACAACATAATCTTGCCGCCCCGTGCTTTAAAGTTGGGATGGTGTTCTTCGGCTTGCAAGCCTCCCCCTTTTTCCTCCAAACATAACGATGGTCATTATGGCCAAACAGTTCTATTTTTGTTTCATCAGACCAGAGGACATTTCTCCAAAAAGTATGATCTTTGTCCCATGTGCAGTTGCAAACCGTAGTCTGGCTTTTTATGGTGGTTTTGGAGAAGTGGCTTCGTCCTTGCTGAGCGGCCTTTCAAGTTATGTCGATATAGGACTCGTGTTACTGTGGATATAGATACTTTTGTACCTGTTTCCTCCAGCATCTTCACAAKGTCCTTTGCTGTTGTTCTGAGATTGATTTGCACTTTTCGCAGCAAAGTACATTCATCTTTAGGAGACAGAGCGCTTCTCCTTCCTGAGCGGTGTGACAGATGCGTGGTCCCATGGTGTTTATACTTGCGTACTATTGTTTGTACAGATAAACATGGTACCTTCAGGCGTTTGGAAATTGCTCCCAAGGATGAACCAGACTTGTGGAGGTCTACAATTTTTTTTCTGAGGTCTTGGATGATTTCTTTAGATTTTCCCATGATGTCAAGCAAAGAGGCACTGAGTTTGAAGGTAGGCCTTGAAATACATCCACAGGTACACCTCCAATTCACTCAAATGATGTCAATTAGCCTATCAGAAGCTTTTAAAGCAATGACATAATTTTCTGGAATTTTCCAAGCTGTTTAGAGGCACAGTCAACTTAGTGTATGTAAACTTCTGACCCACTGGAATTATGATACAGTGAATTATAAGTGAAATAATCTGCCTGTAAACAATTGTTGGGAAAATTACTTGTGTCATGCACAAAGTAGATGTCCTAACCGACTTGCCAAAAGTATAGTTTGTTAACAAGAAATTTGTGGAGTGGTTGAAAAACGAATTTTAATGACTCCAACCTAAGTGTATGTGAACTTCCGACTTCAATTGTATGTGAATGGACAAAGTCATTGATCACGTGACACCATTCATTCCTATGTGAAGACTCCAGGTATAACATAAGCTGRCTTTCCTGGTACAACCAATATCCGATACAAACCGGTAGTTTTTGTTAAATATCCAACAGGAGTTGCTAGATCAGTYGGTTTCCGGAGAGTTAAAGGCTGTAGACATGTGGATTGAGTTCACATCATGTTCTTGCAAGCCTTTTTGATACAAGCACAAGTCAATCAGATGGTCATGGGGTTAGCCCAGGGGAGAACAACTGCCACTTCTTGTTGAAGCCACGTAAATTCAAGGGTGACTTCAGTACTGCAGGTCATAGTTGCAGGCATTGTTTACAGAGAAATGGATCCACCAATACAGTGAATGGAAAAATGTAAATCTTTGTGGTCAATTTTTGTGTAAATTCAAAAAAATATTTAGGCTATCATGGTACCAATAATTGTTTCTAATACACCAGRTGTATGTCCTTGAACAGATTATTTTAAAATTGCACAAAGAAGTAGAGGATAATGTAGTTGCTACTGGCAGCATGCAGTACCCCGGCCAGCCTTCAATTGGAGCTGTTCAATGAGAGGTGGCAGCACTGAGCCCAAATTCAACATCTACTTCTTGGAGTAAGCTCAAACTGCGCATGTTATGTCTCCATGAGACGCCATCATTTGAAAGCAATGAGGTATTTTAAGAACGGTTTGTATAATGAAGTCAGTTAAAATGGCGTCTCATGGAAACATAACACATGCAGTTTGAGCTACTCCAGTAAGTATATTGAACCTAAGCTCAGTTTGTTTGCGCATGTTATGTCTCCATGAGACGCCATCATTTGAGAGCAGAGGTATAACGGTTTGTATAATGAAGTCGGTTAAATGGCGTCTCATGGAAACATAACATGTGCAGTTTGAGCTACTCCAGTAAGTATATTTGACACTAGGTTCAGTTTGTTTGCTTACATGCCATTTAAAAAACAATGCAGATATTGGCGTAAACCTATTTTGGCTTAAGACAAGTAAACTATGAATATGGGCAAATGTAATGATACGCTTGCAAGCTGAGTTTTAATAAGACATCCGATTACCACTTCATTTAGAAATATTATTTATTAGCTAATAAAAACAATCAAATCATTGATGGATCACAAAATAAAATAAATGCATGTTTCTCGTCTGCCCCGGCTAGCCAATCGGCATACGCGTCATCACACTCCCTCGATTGGTCGAGTAGGTGGGTCTTCTGACTTTGTGGCTGTTGTAACTAGTGACGACCACCTGATTCTGTGCTTGTATAAACAAGGCTCGCGAGACGGTGGCGTGAACTGGATCTACACGCTTGCGGACTTCGTTTTTTAAAAAACTCTGGTTACTGACTCCTTTTGGATATTGAACCAAAACTACTGGTTAGTATCGAATATTGATAACCCGAATGTATGTACCACATAAAGTAGCGAAATGCATAGTAATCAAACATTTAAACTAACGTTGTTGCACTCAGTTTGGCTAGCTAGCTGGCTAGTGTAGCTTTCTAACGTTAAATTGCTAACTTAGCTAGCTAACGTTACGTTTACTATTTAACCAAAACAAAGAGAGAAAAGAATGCTTGTTATCTAACTTATTTTCCCAAATTATATTAAGTTAACTTGCAATTGAAGGCATTGCCCCGCGAGTGACAGTTAAATAACATGGGTTTCACTGCTAGATGGCTAACGTTAATAGTTGCTTGCTTGCTAAACAATTTTTTATTTTATTTTTTTATTTTACCGTTATTTTACCAGGTAAGTTGACTGAGAACACGTTCTCATTTTGCAGCAACGACCTGGGGAATAGTTACAGGGGAGAGGAGGGGAATGAATGAGCCAATTATAAACTGGGGATTATTAGGTGACACATGATGGTTTGAGGCCAGATTGGGAATTTAGCCAGGACACCGGGGTTAACACCCCAATGAGTACCGGTACATCGTTTTTTAACTATAAATTAAGGGTTGAGTAGTAGGGCTTGAACCTGCGACTCCTGATGTTATAGTGCAAGCGCACTTGTCTTGGTCCAGGGTCCGGTTCCCCAAAAGCATCTTAAGGCTACGTTCATCGTTAGACCCTTAGTAGGAGCATTGTTACATCTCCGAGCTGTTTTCCGAAACCATTGTACTGTTACTAAAGTTGCTCTTGAAAACGCTCGTTATTTAACGACTGCATCAGACCACTCGTTGAACAATTAAGTGTGTCATTACATAGTTGTTTGCCCTTTCGCGTCACTTTATACTAAGATTTCCCCTAAACAYAAGATCAATGTTATGTCTTTGTGTGACCCACCCCATAACTTCAGAACGAATGTGATATCATAGAGCTCTGACACCGCCTGGTAGAGGTTCTGGATGGCAGGAAGCTTGGCCCCAGTGATGTACTGGGCTGTACACACTACCCTCTCTAGCGCCTTACGGTCAGATGCAGAGCAGTTGCTAAACCAGGCGGGGATGCAACCCGTCAGGATGCTCTCGCTGCTGCAGCTGTAGAACTTTTTGAGGATCTGGGGACCCCTGACAAATCTTTTCAGTCTCCTGAGGGGGGGAAAGGTGGTGTTGTGCCCTCTTCACGACTGTCTTGGTGTGTTTGGACCCTGATAGTTTGTTGATGTGGACACCAAGGTACTTGAAACTCACGACCCGCTCCATTACAGCACCGCCGATGTTAATGGGGGCCTGTTCGGCCCTCCTTTTCCTATAGTCCACGATCAGCTACTTTATCTTGCTCACATTGCGTGATAGGTTGTTGCTAGGTCTCTGACCTTCTCCCTATAGGTTGTCTCATCGTTGTCCGTGATCAGGCCTACCACTGTTGTGTCGTCAGCAAACTTAATGATGGTGTTGGAGTCATGTTTGGCCACTTAGTTGTGGGTGAACAAGGAGTACAGAAGGGGACTAAGCATGCAACCYTGAGGGGCCCCAATGTTGAGGATCAGCGTGGCAGATGTTGTTGCCCGACAGCAAGTCCAGGATCCAGTTGCAGAGGGAGGTGTTTAGTCCCAGGGTCCTTAGCTTAGTGAATGTGATTTTTGGGCACTATGGTGTTGAAAGCTGAGCTGTAGTCAATGGACAGAATTCTTACATAGGTGTTCCTTTTGTCCAGGTGGGAAAGGGCAGTGTGGAGTGCGATTGAGATTACGTCATCTGTGGGTCTAGGATTTCTGCCATGATGGTGTTGTGAGCCATGACCAGCCTATCAAAGCACTTCATGGCTACCGATGTGAGTGCTACGAGGCGGTAATTGTTTAGGCAGGTTACCATCACTTTCTTGGGCAAAGGGACTATGGTGGTCTGTTTGAAACATGTAGGTATTACAGACTTGGTCAGGGAGAGGTTGAAAATGTCAGGGAAGACACTTGCCAGTTGGTCCGTGCATGCTTTGAGTACACGTCCTGGTAATCCGTCTGGCCCCGCAGCTTTGTGAATGTTGACCTGTTTAAAGGTCTTGCTCACATCGGCTACTGAGAGCGTGATCACACAGTTGTCCTAAACAGCTGGTGCTCTCATGCATGCTTCAGTGTTGCTTGCCTCAGTGCGAGTAACAAAGTAGCATAGTTGGTTAGTAGCCCATAAAACGGTGGCCATCCACTCCGGCGCCTGTGATGAAGATTTCTGGTATGAAAGTTCAGAGATCAAATAAAATTGTGCAGGTCACATGCGCCGAATACAACAGGTGTAGACTTAACTGTGAAATGCTTACTTACGAGCCGAGTTAGACGACTCTGGATTAAAAAAATAAAATAAAAACGTTTTAACATGAACATTGCAATTGAGGGCTTCAACAGAGAGGAAGAGGAGACGTGACAGTTTACTCCACCCAACATCTGTCCACGAAAATAAGACAATGAAATGAGGTAGTTAGAGACTGTAGAATTTTTTTATTTGCTATGTGAGGCTTATTTGAATAGAAGGGATATCTTCACGGATGAATCCCGGTTTCAAATCTACTGGGCAGATGGCAGACAATGTGTATGGTGTCCTGTGGGTGAGCAGTTTTCTGATGTCAAAGTTGTGAAAATAGTGCCCCATGGTGGCATTTGGGTTTATAGTATGGGCAGGAATAAGCTACGGACAACGAACACAGTTACAATTTATAGATGGCAATTTGAATGCACAGAGATACTCTGACGAAATCCTGAGGCCCATTGTAGTGCAATTCATCCGTCGCCATCACCTCATGTTTCAGCATGACAATGCTCGGCCCATGTCGCAAGGATCTGTGCACAATTCCTGGTCGCTGAAAATGTCCCATTTCKTCCATGGCCTGCATACTCACCAGACATATCACCCGTTAAATATGTCGATCCAGAGCATCCCAAACGTGTGTGACACCGTGTTCCAGCTCCCTCCAATACCCAGCAACTTCACACAGCCATTTGAAGAGTGGGACAACATTCCACAGGCCACAATCAACAGCCTGATCGAAGGAGATCGTACTGCATGAGACAAATGGTGGTCAAACCAGATACTGTTTTCTGATCCAAACCCCTACATTTTTTATGTATCTGTGACCAACAGATGCATATCTGTATTCAGTCATGTGAAATCCATAGGTTAGGGCCTAATACATTTATTTAAATTGATTGATTTCCTTATATGAACTGTAACTCAGTAAGGTCTTTGAAGTTGTTGCATTTTATAATTTTGTCAAGTGTATCTTGGAAAGATAACTGCCCCGTGCTTCTCCGCCCATACATAGGCTATAGCCTAYTCTATTTAATTGAGACCACACAGGTGCCTGATCTAACAGGTATGGCTACTGAACTAAAAGTAGCAAGAATAACAACGACACTTGGTAAGTTTTTACCTTTTTTAGGTGGACGATTTGCAGGCAGAGACAAATGGTTAATACTAGGGATGCACAATATATCGGTGAACATATCGGAATCAGACGATATTAGCTAAAAACGGCAACACCGGTATCGGCCAATGTCTAGTTTAACGCCGATGTGCAAAATCGATGTCAAAGCTGACGTGCATACCTATGGTGGCATTTGGATATCTGTGACCCATCTATGTGAAACTAGCCACAATAAGGATTAGCCACAATAGTGGAATTTGTGGGTTGCCTTCAAAATAAAAGTATGTCATTGACAGTGATGCAAATAGTATAATTATGCCATATTTTTTTTATCTTGAAGGCTAACCGCAAAGTCCACTGTTGTGGCTAATCCTTATTGTGGCTAGCTTCACATAGATGGSTCCGACCACCATTAATCAACTAAGAACTGTCTTATAAATTAGGGTTGTTTTAGATGACACCTAGCTATATAAACTCTGCAAAAAAAAKAAACATCCTCTCACTGTCAACTGTGTTTATTTTCAGCAAATTTAACATGTAAATATTTGTATGAACATAAGATTCAACAACTGAGACATAAACTGAACAAGTTCCACAGACATGTGACTAACAGAAATGAAATAATGTGTCCCTGAACAAAGGGGGCGGGGGAGGGGTCAAAAGTAAATCAGTATCTGGTGTGGCCACCAGCTGCATTAAGTACTGCAGTGCATCTCCTCATGGACCAGATTTGCCAGTTCTTGCTGTGAGAGGTTATCCCACTATTCCATCAAGGCACCTGCAAGTTCCCGGACACTTCTTGGGGAAATGGCTCTAGCCCTTACCCTCCGATCCAACAGGTCCCAGACGTGCTCAATGGGATTGAGATCCGGGCTCTTCGCTGGCCATGGCAGAACACTAACATTCCTGTCTTGCAGGAAATCACGCACAGAATGAGCAGTATGGCTGGTGGCATTGTCATGTTGGCAGGTCATGTCAAGATGAGCCTGCAGGAAGGGTACCACATGAGGGAGGAGGATGTCTTCCCTGTAACTTTAGCACAGCGTTGAGATTACCTGCAATRACAACAAGCTCAGTCCGATGATGCTGTGACACACCTCCCCAGACCATGACGGACTCTCCACCTCCAAATCGATCCCGCTCTAGAGTACAGGCCTCGGTGTAACTCTTATTCCTTCGTCGTTACACGTGAATCCGACCATCACCCCCGGTGAGACAAAACCGTGACTCGTAAGTGAAGAGCACTTTTTGCCAGTCCTGTCTGGTCCAGCGACGGGGGGTTTGTGCCCATAGGCGACGTTGTTGACGGTGATGTCTGGTGAGGACCTGCCTTACAACAGGCCTACAAGCCCTCAGTCCAGCCTCTCTCAGCCTATTGCGGACAGTCTGAGCACTGATGGAGGGATTGTGCGTTCCTGGTGTAACTCGGGCAGTTGTTGTTGCCGCCATCCTGTACCTGTCCCGCAGGTGTGATGTTCGCATGTACCGATCCTGTGCAGGTGTTACACGTGGTCTGCCACTGCGAGGACGATCACCTGTCCATCCGGTCTCCCTGTAGCTCTGTCTTAGGCGTCTCCCAGTACGGACATTGCAATTTACAACTGCAGTCCTCATGCCTCCTTGAGCATGCCTAAGGCACGTTCACGCAGATGAGCAGGGACCCTGGGCATCTTTCTTTTGGTGTTTTTCARAGTCAGTAGAAAGGCCTCTTTAGTGTCCTTAGTTTTCATAACTGTGACCTTAATTGCCTACAGTCTGTAAGCTGTTAGTGTCTTAACGACTGTTCCACGGGTGCATGTTCCTTAATTGTTCATGGTTCATTGAACAATCATGGGAAACGGTGTTTAAACCCTTTACAATGAAGATCTGTGTAGTTATTTGGCTTTTTACGAATTATCTTTGAAAGACAGGGTCCTGAAACAGATGTGTTTCTTTTTTTGCTGAGTTAGCTAGCTAACTATAGCTACTGAAACAGATTGTCGTTTTGTTATTTTTTGGGGTAAGAACATTGTTTGCATTGGTTTTTGGCCCAAAATTTCATATCGGTGCATTGCTTGTTAATACTTATTGAAAATGAAAAGTAGCATTGCGTTGTTCCTTTTCAATGATGGTTATATGTTTTTTTTTAATTAAGTAAAAAATTGCCACTTGCGCCGAATACAACAGGTGTAGTAGACCTTGCCATGAAATGCTTACTTACAAGCCCTAAACCAACAATGCCGTATTCTGAAAATATTTACTAAATAAGCTCAAGTWAAAAAAAAAGTAGGTTGTCAAGGAGCTGTCAAGGAGACTTTTGGATCTACACTTGAACTTAGTCTCATGTGAATCGATATCCCTGTGTTTTGAGAGAAATGTCTGAGTTTGACCRGTGTTGCTTTGCTGTTTGAGCAAGAAAACAWCTGATTTGATAATGTGCTGCGCATAGTCTACTGTATATATGATGGGCCTACATGTATCAACTTTCAAAGTTAATGTTTTTATGTTTTGTGTGGATAATTGAACAACGCCAAATGCATAATAAAATAATATTGTGACCAGTTTAATGCAACCCTTTTGTGTTAATAGATCGCAAAGCAGCATGCAACTGAGCTAAAAGTTAGGAAATTACAAGTTCACTTTCTCATACATAGCCTAAAACGCATATCATCTGAAGGCTGGTGGGCATCTAGGGCGTATTCTACTGCAGATCACTAAAATATCCTAATGATTATGATCACACTTCCTCAATTCAAATATGGTGACACTATACCAAAGATGGTTTAGAAACTTGGGAGCCAAGCCCGATTTTATCAGGGTAGCCTGTTATCGCCTGGAGTTGTAATATCTTCACCCCTAGAAAAAAATCCTCCAGGCTTCTGTCATAACTGTCAATTTATTTAAAAAAATAACAATTACAATAGGGCAGTTTGTAAAATAAATAAATAAATAATGATCCTGTCCAAATCATCCTCTGGAATAACATAACCAACATTCTCTAATACTATTCCCATGTGAATAGTTATTTAGGCTAACGAATAGAAAGCAGAAGGACGACAGTTTCCAAATCAACTGTGGGACAACAAAAATATACCAACCAATGACCTCTGTCGGGATCCGCAGGTCCCGCGGGAATGCAACCCTCTACAGGGAGACCACAATATTACTGCTCTCAAGATGCATCCAGCACAGATATTGCAAAGCAGTTGGGGGCAGCACTCTTCTAATAAAGTTTTGACAGTTGGGTCAAAGTTAGAAACAAATCAAAAATACACACTTTGTGGGGAAGGGTAGAGCAGTASGAATATAGAACTTCTGCCTCCAATTATGATATTGAGAAGAAACAGCCATTGCCATGCTTTTGACACCCCAACTATAAACAATAGCCAAGCTGGCTCAACATCAAAAGCATAGCTACCTTAATTATCTTGTTTCTGTGGTTAACTGTTGTGCACATGCCCTAGTTAACAGCCAGGCGAAGTATGTCACCGGCATCTAGGGCTGGGCGGTGTACCGTATTTAAGCAATACGGTATGAGGGGGTGTGGTCACGGCCAAGGGCTGTTCTTAGGCACGGTGTGGTATATTGGCCATATCACAAACCCCCGAGGTGCCTTATTGCTATTATAAACTGGTTACCGACGTAATTGGAGCAGTAAAAAGAAATGTTTAGTCATAGCCGTGGTATACGCTCTGATATACCATGGCTGTCAGCCAATCAGCATTCAGGGCTCGAACCACCCAGTTCATAMATGCAACTCCGGTGCATGTAATGTCCGTTTTAATAGTTTACTCTACTTGACTCATCTTTCTCCCTCTCCTGCTTGCTGCATGCAGCTTCCCCCCAAGCCCTGCCCCCTATGGCTCGAGAGAGTAATTGCTCAAGCACTGAGTCATGAGCACTTTCTTGCCATGCACTCTGCAGTCTGCATGGTCAGATGCAACAAGATGTTGGTGACAATGATGCTGCTTTCCACAAGCGATCTATAAATACACAATTMGTTTGTGTATCATACTATCTGCAATCTACTGTCTACTAGTTTCTTTTCTTAGCAAGTTGTGGCTAAAATAAATTGTATTAGATGCTAATCGCTAGTTAGCTGGCTAGCTAGCTTTATTAAAGTTGGAGCAAGCGTAGCTAACTAATACAGCCTAGTGCTGGTGTAGGCCTAGATAAGCATGTTGTTTGTGCAACCTTAGTTAGCTACATGAGGTAAGAAAACATGTTATGTAACATCTAATTAGGGTCCCCTGGAAACAGTGACCAACATTTTGGTTCCTACCCTGTAAATAATTCCTCCCTGGCTTATTCGTTCGTTTATGCCAAACATAAATGTATTAAAGATGCTACCCACTATATTCAAAGTGTATAATTATAATAATCATATTTCCATGCTTCCAACAGTTCACCAATTAACTAGGCTTAGATTTTTGGCCCATATAATGTAGCACAGTGTGGCAATGATAACAATAGTGCAGAAATTGATAAAAATGCTGGAAATTATTTTAGTTTGAAGTTGGATTGTTTTATACTGTTCAATCAAAATGAATCAAGCCTATTGAAATCACTTATGTAYAGTGCATTTGCAAAGTATTCAGACCTTTTTCCACATTTTGTTTACGTTACAGCCTTATGCTAAAATGGATTCAGTTATTTGTTTTCCTCATCAATCTACACACAATACCCCATAATAACAAAGTRGRAAAAGGTTTTTGAAATTTTTGCAAATAAAGATACCTTATTCACATATGTATTCAGACCCTTTGCTATGCGACTCGAAATTAAGCTCAGGTGCATCCTGTTTACATGGGTTATCCTTGATGTTTCTACAACTTGATTGTAATCCACCTTTGGTAAATTCAATTGATTGGTCATGATTTGGAAAGGCACAAGAGTCCAWATAAGGTCCCACAGTTGACAGTGCATGTCAGAGCAAAAACCAAGCCATGAGGTCCGTAGAGCTCCGAGACAGGATTGTGTTGAGGCACAGATCTGGGGAAGGGTACCAAAAACGTTCTGCAGTATTGAAGGTCCCCAAGAACAGTGGCCTCCAGCCTTCTTTTAATGGAAGAAGTTYGGAACCACCAAGACTCTTCCTAGAGCTGGCCGCCCGGCCAAACTGAGCAATCGCAGGAGAAGGGCCTTGGTCAGGGAGGTGACCAAGAACCTGATGGTCACTCTGACAGAGCTCCGGAGTTCCTCTTTGGAAATGGAAGAACCTTCCWGAAGGACAACCATCTCTGCAGCACTCCACCAATAAGGCCTTARTGGTAGAGTGGCCAGACGGAAGCCACACTTCAGTAAAAGGCAAATGACAGCCAGCTTGGMGTTTGCCAAAGGCACCAAAAGGACCCTGACCATGAGAAACAAGATTCTCTGGTCTGAATAAACCAAGATTGACCTCTTTAGCCTGAATGCCAAGCGTCACGTCTGGAGGAAACGTGGTGGCGACATCATGCTGTGGTTATGTTTTTCTGGGGCAGGACTGGGAGACTAGTCAGGGTTGAGGAAAAGATGAACCGAGCAAAGTACAGAGAGATCCTTGATGAAAACCTACTCCGGACCTCGGACTGGAGYGAAGGTTCACTTTCCAACAGGACAACAACCCTAAACACACAGCTGAGACAATGCAGGAGTGTCTTTGGGACAAGTCTCTGAATGTCCTTGAGTGGCCCAGCCAGAGCCTGGACTTGAACCCAATCTAACATCTTTTTTAATTTTTTTAATTTCACCTTTATTTAACCAGGTAAGCTCGTTGAGAACACGTTTTCATTTACAACTGTGACCTGGCCAAGATAAAGCAAAGCAGTGCGACAGAAACAACAACACAGAGTTACACGTGGAATAAACAAGCATACAGTCAATAACACAATAGAAGAATAAAAAAAATGRAAGTCTATATGCAGTGTGTGCAAATGGCATGTGGAGGTAAGGCAATAAATAGGCCATAGTAGCAAAGTAATTACAATTTAGCAGATTAACACTGGAGTGATTGATGAGCAGATGATGGTGTGTAAGTAGGWATACTGGTGTGCAAAAGAGCAGCAAAGTAAATAAAAACAATATGGGGAYGAGGTAGGTAGATTGGGTGGGCTATTTACAGATGGACTATGTACAGCTGCAGCGATCGGTTAGCTGCTCAGATAACTGATGTTTAAAGTTAGTGAGGGAAATGTAAGTCTCCAGCTTCAGCTATTTATTTAATTTAAAAAAAATTTTTTTTTTTTTGCAATTTAAGGATACGGTGACTGACAGAGTCGAAAGCCTTGGCCAGGTCGATGAAGACGGCTGCACAGTACTGTCTTTTATCGATGGCGGTTATGATATCTCTGGAGAGACCTGAAAATAGATGTACAGCGAAGCTCCCCATCCAACCTTAGAGCTTGAGAGGATCTGCAGAAAAGAATGGGAGAAACTCTCCAAATACAGGTGTGCCAAGCTTGTAGCAGCATAMCCAAGAAGACTCGAGGCTGTAATCTCTGCCAAAGGTGCTTCAACAAAGTACTGAGTAAAGGGTATGAATACTTTTGTAGATGTGATATTTTAGTTTTGCATTCTTAATAATAAAAATTWAGTTTTTGTTTTGTCATTATGGGGTATTGTGTGTAGATTGAGRKGGGGGAATTATTTCATCCATTGTAGAATAAGGCTGTAAAGTAAGAAAATGCGGAAAAAGTAATCTGGTATGAATACTTGCTGAATGCACTGTATGTCCTGCCATCCTAGGGTCATTAAGTACTCAAAGCATATTTGGACCTTTTTTATTATGTAAAAACACTAAATATCATCATTCTGTGAAACTTTTGAAAAATAGGGTAAAATGATATTTTGGCTATATCGCCCAGCCCTATCAGCATATCTGTGTTACATTACAACAATGTAATAACAGATGCTGATGGCAGATCCCAGTCTGGGCTATGAAAGTAGCACAGAGCTATTTCAGGTTTTTCTAAACCAGTATTCTTCAAAAAACCAACAGATTGTTACACCCAATTTTTACAAAGAGCACTTTTGATGTACAGTCATTCAATACTGATTTTAACCACGTCTTCTCTTATCTTCTGTAGGACTGTGATATGGACTTGTGAGGAATGAGATGGCAAAACCTTATGGATGTCTTGTTGCATTACAAAAGCACCGATGGCGGCTTGAAAATCTTAGTGGACAAAACAGAAAAGGCCTTGGAGGACTTCCCCTGTCGTGTTTTGCCTATATTTACACCATGGTTCCCACCTGAAAGTGACAAATTGCTGCCAATTAGACCCTTAAAGTCACCGCCGGGAATTTCTCTGGAAGATTTGGAAAATATCCAAACACATCTGCAGTCTGCTGAGCCATTACTAACCTCCCATCCCTGTGCCGAAAGCATTCAGAACTTGGCTCTAACCAGTTTGGGGAGATCCACCTTGCATGTACAGGCATGCTCTGAGATTGGAACGTCAGCACAGCATAAAGATACTCTCCATAGTGAGAGGGAAGTGAGAAGAACATGGAGTGTTTTTTCACAGAGAGGTTTATACATTCACAACACTCAAACATTCTCCAAACAATTCCACAAGGTTGTTTGGAGGCACGGACTTCACATGCGCCAGAGAGCAAAATGGGTTATTGACAAACTGAACTTTGTCACTGGAGACATAGAACATACATGGAGAGGACTGAACCGGGCCATCAGGAACTCCATGCTTCCAACTTGCAATGCCAACATTCAGAGGGATCTGACACAAATCTGTGTGTTCTGCGATGTATTATACTGTGAATATGTTGGAAATTATTTAAAGGAAGAATTTCAAGTCACTGGACATATCACTTTATTTGTTCATAGACTTGGAGACATTTTCACTTTATAGAAATTAGTGATTGTCAGAATTTGATCCGTGTGTCACTGCCATCTATTTTGTTTACTGTAGTAGGCAGGTTTTCATTGACCTAGGTGTATTCGATTTTTAAAGCAATGTCGCAAAAAAAATTCTGAGATGTGTAATGGAAAYGGCAGATAGAGGAGACATTTTATAAAGATCTACAACATTTTTCTCCATTTGACAGGGGTGGATTATTCTTCTGTCGAACTTTTGTTATTGCGGCAAATGATGCTGGAAACTGTTTTTCGAATAAATGATGATTGCTAAATCATTTGGAAGGTATGCGAGGAACGTGATGTCACCACGTAACTATAAAGCTCCCGTCCTCAATTGAATTGCAAAATAAACATTAAATTATAAAAATGGGTTTTTGCAGGACACCGCTTGTCCTAACTTTCAAGAATGCCTGAATTGCTTCACCTTGATTTTCTGGTTGGCTGGTAAGTTTCACCAACCAATTATTTCAGTTCTATAGGAGTGCAAATTTCCCCATGGCACAGACCGTGGCACATGATAAGTATTACAATATGGCAAAAATTAGTTACTGCATTCTATCCRTGCTGGCTTTCGCGGGCTACCTAAGACTTAAAACAGATAGGTGGGAGGGCATACAGTCTGTCAAATCAAATTTATTTATATAGCCTTTCTTACATCAGCTGATATCTCAAAGTGCTGTACAGAAACCCAGCCTAAAACCCCAAACAGCAAGCAATGCAGGTGTAGAAGCACAGCTAGGAAAAACTCCCTAGAAAGGCCAAAACCTAGGAAGAAACCTAGAGAGGAACCAGGCTATGAGGGGTGGCCAGTCCTCTTCTGGGTGTAGATTATAACAGAACATGGCCAAGATGTTCAAATGTTCATAAATAACCAGCATGGTCAAATTATWATAATCACAGTAGTTGTCGAGGGTGCAGCAAGTCAGCACCTCAGGAGTAAATGTCAGTTTGCTTTTCATAGCCGATCATTAASAGTATCTCTACCGCTCCTGCGGTCTCTAGAGAGTTGAAAACAGCAGGTCTGGGACTGGATGTGCTACCTGTGACGTGCTACAATTTATTAATGTGTAATTTGCCTAAATGGGCAATGGAAACACTTCAACTACATTTCCATCCAACCATTTAATGCTGATGAATTACCTGACGCATGAAAAAAGTCATGACTAGGGTGATGGAAATATGTWTTTTTTTWTTTTTTATGCCAATATATTGTTCAACATGGTGGGATCTTTTTGTGTCGGTCAAATGTATTATGCAAGAAATGGTGGTGGAAACACCTCGATGTGCAAATATTCATATAATAACCATCATATTGAAGTAAACTTGGAGTCATGCGATATGTTGTGTGGTCCTCCCACGAAGACTCAGGAAAGCATGCAGTTTATTAGGCTACAGATGAAATAAGTTAWGATAACCTTCACAGGGGGGTAAAAGTACAAGGTGATGAGCTTGATGCTCCTTTCCAATAAATATCGAGGGTCTTACTCTGATGACAAGATGATCGATGCTTGGCTGCCGTTTTRACAAATGCAAATAATATAACTCTTATCCATAATAATCTCAATGTAGGTAGCCTAGCCGCACTGTATCTGCGAGCTGTTGGCTAGATCGCATGTGCCAAGACCAGAGTGGGCACATTTGCTATATAACCAAAAGTTTTTGCGACAAAACCATCAGTAGAGTTGAACATTTGATGGAAACCCATTTAACTTGTATTTTTCATTCTGTACATGAGAATTTAACAGAAATAGTTTATTTTATGTGCAGTATCATCACCCCACAGCCTTTTATCCTCAAAGTCAATCAGATGGAAACATCTGGTAGGAATATGCTCATATTGTATTATGCAGATTTTAGAAATATATGCATCCAAATCTGCTGCAAATTGGATGGGAACCTAGCCACTGTAGGTTTTTGCGAAAAAGTGTTACTTCATCAACACGATACTTTTGTGTGTGTGTACAGTTGAAGTCGGAAGTTTACATACACTTAGGTTGGAGTCAATAAAACTTGTTTTTCAACCTCTCCACAAATTTTTTGTTGACAAACTATAGTTTGGGCAAGTCGGTTAGGACATCTACTTTGTGCATGACATAAGTAATTTTTCCAACAATTCTTTACAGACAGATTATTTCACTTATAATTCACTGTATCATAATTCCAGTGGGTTAGAAGTTTACATACAATACACTAAGTTGACTGTGCCTTTTAAACAGCTTAGTAAATTCAAGAAAATGGATGTCATGGCTTTAGAAGCTTCTGATAGGCTAATTGACATAATTTGAGTCAATTGGAGGTGTACCTGTGGATGTATTTCAAGGCCTACTTTCAAACTCGGTGCCTCTTTGCTTGACATCATGGGAAAATCAAAAGAAATCAGCCTGGTTCATCCTTGGGAGCAATTTCCAAATGCCTGAAGGTACCACGTTAATCTGTACAARCAATAGTACGCAAGTATAAACACCATGGGACCACGCAGCCGTTATACCGCTCAGGAAGGAGACGCATTCTGTCTCCTAGAGATGGACGCACTTTGGTGCGAAAAGTGCAAATCAATCCCAGAACAACAGCAAAGGACCTTGTGAAGATGCTGGAGGAAACAGGTACAAAAGTATCTATATMCACAGTAAAACGAGTCCTATATYGACATAACCTGAAAGGCCGCTCAGCAAGGAAGAAGYCACTGCTCCAAACCCGCCATTAAAAAAAACAGACTACGGTTTGCAACTGCACATGGGGACAAACATCCTACTTTTTGGAGAAATGTCCTCTGGTCTGATAAAAAATCCTAACTGACCTAAGACAGAATTTTTACTAGGATTAAATGTCAGGAATTGTGAAAAACTGAGTTTAAATGTATTTGGCTAAGGTGTATGTTAACCTCTGACTTCAACTGTATATTATGTAATATACACTACCGTTCAAACGTTTGGTGTCACTTAGAATGTACTGTTTTTGAAAGAAAACCTTATTTTTTTTGTCCATTTGAAATAACATCTAATTGATCGGAAATACAATGAAGACATTGTTAATGTTGTAAATGACTATTGTAGCTGGAAACGACAGATAAAAAAAGAAAGAATATCTACATAGGCGTACAGAGGCCCACTATCAGCAACCGTCACTCCTTTTTTCCATTGGCACGTTGTATTAGCTAGTCCAAATCTATAATTTTAAAAGGCTAATTGATCAATAGAAACCCTTTTGCACTTGTGTTAGCACAGCAGAAAAGTGTTGTTCTGATTAAGGAAGCAATAAAACTGGCCTTTAGACTACTTGAGTATCTGGAGCATCAGCATTTGTGGTTTCGATTACAGGCTCAAAATGGCCAGAATCAAAGAACTTTCTTCTGAAACTCGTCAGTCTATTCTTGTTCTGAGAAATGAAGGCTATTCAATGCTAGAAATTGCCAATAAACTGAAGATCTCGTACAACACTGTACTACTCCCTTCATAGAACAGCGCAAACTGTCTAACCAGAATAGAAAGAGGAGTGGGAGGCCCCGGTGCACAACTTAGCAAGGGGACAAGTACATTAGTGTGTCTAGTTTGAGAAACAGACAACTTACAAGTCCTCAACTGGCAGCTTTATTAAATAGTACCCGCAAAACACCAGTCTCAACGTCAACAGTGAAAAGGCGACTCCGGGATGCTGGTCTTCTATGCAGAGTTTCTCTGTTCTTTGACCCATCTTAATCTTTTCTTTTTATTCTCCTGTCTGAGATATGGCTTTTTCTTTGAGTCTCTGCCTAGAAGGCCAGCATCCCGGAGTCGCCTTTTCACTGTTGACGTTGAGACTGGTGTTTTGCGGGTACTATTTAATGAAGCTGCCAGTTGAGGACTTGTAAGTTGTCTAACAGCTTGTAGAAGAGTAAGGAGGTAGGCAATAAATAGGCCATAGAGTCAAAATAATTACAATTTAGCATTAATACTGGAGTGATAGATGTGCAGATGATGATGTGCAAGTAGAGATACTGGGGTGCAAAAGAGCAAGAGTGTAAGTAATAATATGGGGATGAGGTAGTTGGGTGTGCTATTTACAGATTGGCTGTGTACAGGTACAGTGATCGGTAAGCTGCTCTGTCAGCTGATTCTTAAATGCATCTACAGTGCCTTCCAAAAGTATTCACCCGCCTTGGCATTTTTCCTATTTTGTTGCCTTACAACCTGGAATTAAAATAGTTTTTGGGGTTTGTATCTATTGATTTACACAACATGTCTACCACTTTGAAGATGCAAAATAGTTTTTCTTGTGAAACAAACATGTAATAAGACAAAGAAACACAGAACTTGAGCATGCATACTATTCCCCCCCACCCCACCCACCCACCCAAAGTCAATACTTTGTAGAGCCACCTTTTGCAGTAATTACAGCTGCAAGTCTCTTGGGGTATGTCTCTATAGCTTGGCACATCTAGCCACTGGGATTTTTTCCATTCTTCAAGGCAAAACTGCTCCAGCTCCTTTAAGTGGGATGGTTCTGCTGGTGTACAGCAATCTTCAAGTCATAACACAGATTCTCAATTGGATTGAGATCTGGGCTTTGACTAGGCCTTCCAAGACATTTAAATGTTTCCCTTAACTTCTTTGGACTGGGGGGCAGTATTGAGTAGCTTGGATATAAGGTGCCCAGAGTAAACTGCCTGCTACTCAGGCCCAACAGCTAGAATATGCATATTATTAGTAGATTTGGATAGAAAACCTGAAGTTTCTAAACTGTTTGAATGATGTCTGTGAGTATAACAGAACTAATATGGCAGGCAAAAACCTGAGAAAAAAATCCAACCAGGAAGTGGGAAATATGAGGTTTGTAGTTTTCAAGTCATTGCACTTCCTAAGGCTTCCACTAGATGCCAACAGTCTTTAGAACCTTGTTGAGGCTTCTACTGTAAGGGGGAGAGATGAGAGCTGTTTCAACCAGATGTCTGGCAGAGTGCCATGAGCTCAGTCTCGCGCGCCCGTGAGAGTTAGCTGCGTTCCATTGCATTTCTAAAGACAAAGGAATTCTCCGGTTTAAACATTATTGAAGATTATGATAAAAACATCCTAAAGATTGATTCTATACATCGTTTGACATGTTTCTACGAACTGTAATATGACTTTTCGTCTGAACTTCGCCTGGACTTGCCCGCGCCTCCTGAGTTTGGATTTGTGAACTAAATACGCGACAAAAAGGAGGTATTTGGACATAATGATGGACTTTATCGAACAAAACAAACATTTTTTTTATTATTTTTTTATATTTATTTTTGCATTTTCCAATTAACAACATTCAAGACAAAAGTGAAAAGATATTAGACAACAATAGGACAAAGTGACAGTAACAGACGAGCGTAACAAAGAAAGAAAAAATAAAACAAATTATAATTATATATACAAACATACAATAAAAAAAATAATAATGAGACATTGGATCATATGGTCGCTGCCGTAGGCTACATATTATACATTACGTGTGAAACATTATATAAGGATAATATAGAGATTAATTCAATGTGATGTGGGGGAGATTCTCCATATAGTCAATAAAAAGGTTGACAAATTCTGTAAAATGTCTTTAACTTATTCTCAAGCAGTAAGTCATTTTCTCCAGTGGGATACAACTATTAACTTCTGATAGCCACATTGCAACTGGCAGGAGGAATCCAATTTCCATTTCAAGGCAATACATTTCTTGGCAATCGCTAGCAATATTTCTGTTAGCTTTATAGTATGCTTTGCCTAAGATTGGTGTTAGTAAAGTTGCCCAGTAGACAGACTCCGGGTCTAAAGGGAATGCAACCCCGTGAATTGAGGATATGTATCGCATACCCCCTGCCAGAAACCGTGTAGTTTGAACGCTGCCAAGTGGAATGGAGGAATGTTCCTTCATCTAAGCCACATCTAAAACATAGGGAGGAGATATCAGGGTTGAACTTGTGCAGTCTGATGGGGTGATATAGAGCTGATGGAGGAAATTAAACTGGATCAGTCTGTATCTGGAGTTCAATGTGGATGTAACACCATCCCTGCATAGGTCACTCATAGACCCTCATCAAGATCAATACCCAGATCTTTTTCCCATCTAAGTCGGGTTTATCTAGCCCAGGCAGTGTTAGTCCTGACATAAGAGCATCGTAAACACGGGAAATGGTCTTGAACAGTGGTTGGTCTGCGTGCAGAGTTGTTCAATAGGTGACATCTTGGTAGGTTCCATTGTCCCTTGAGAGACACCCTAATAAAGTTTCGTAGTTGTAGGTAGCTAAAGAAGTCCCTGTTAGGCAAGTGGTATTTCTGTTTCAGCTGATCAAAAGACATAAGAACTCCCTCCTCGTAACAATGTTCCAGAAGAGTGATCCCCTTATCAGACCATGGTCTAAAGTTACTATTCTGGAAAAACATAGGAATCACTCTATTGTTCCATAAAGGGGTTTTAGGGGAAAGGAATCCCCCTCGTCCGAACAGCTCATGCAGTTTGCACCATGCCAGGACAGAATGTATGATTAAAGGGTTGTCTGTGATGGTTTTTATAGAGTTTCTGTCCCATTTGTAAAACAATTCTGCCCCAGTGTCATCATTTACCTCAAGCTTTTCAATGTTCAACCATGAGGGAGAGGGACCCTTGTCAAACCTCTGAGCCAGAAACCTAGACTGTGCTGCACAGTAGTGCATTCTAAAATTGGGGAGGTTTAAGCCCCCTTGACTGTAATCAAGGGTCAGTTTATCCAGGCCAACCCTAGGGGTTTTACCGTGCCAGATAAATCATCTGGTCAGCTTGTCGAGAGAGGAAAAGAATGCTGCGGGAACAGGGATAGGGAGAGATTGAAACAGRTATAGAAATCTGGGCAGGACATTCATTTTAATTACATTGATTCTACCCAGTAGAGTGAGAGGTARGTCCATCCATTTACAAAGGTCACCCTCCACCTTTTGCAACAAACTGGCCAGATTGAGTTTATAGAGGTTGTTCAGATTACCATCCACCATTATGCCCAAATATGTGAAGCCCATAGGCGACCATCTAAAAGGAAACTTGTGCTTGATGGTATGATGGTCAAAGACAGACAACGGTAAGATTTCGCTTTTATCAAAATTGACCTTATATCCAGAGAAAGAACTATAACACTGTAGTAGGATCTGCAAGTGAGAGAGGGAGTGTTCTGGGTTTGTTAGARATAAGATAAGGTCGTCCGCAAAGAGTGATAATTTATGGGTATGGGGGCCCACCTCAAAGCCATGTATGTCAGGGCACGTTCTAATAGCCTCAGCCAACGGTTCGATGGCGAGGGCAAAGAGGTGGGGGCTAATTGGGCAACCTTGTCTGTTCCCCCTATAGAGAGGGAAAGAGGAGGAAGTAATCCCATTGGCAGCAATCCTAGCTTTAGGAGATTTGTAGAGTGATTTTATCAAATTTACAAACACGGTACCTAAACCAAACTTTTCCAAGACGCGAAAGAGGTATGGCCATTCAACCCTATCAAAGGCCTTTTCAGCGTCGAGGGAGACTGCGACACTAGGTATTTTGTTTTTGTTAGCAAGGTGAATTATATCAAAGAACCTTCTGAGATTATTGGAGGACAATCTATTAATTATGAAGCCAGTCTGATCTGGGTTGACCAACAGGGGAAGACATGACTCCAGTCTCTTAGATAGCATCTTGGTGACCAGTTTACAATCTGTGTTAAGGAGAGAGATTGGTCTATAGGAGGCGCACTTTAGTGGGTTTTTCCCTTTCTTGTGGATTACAGTAATCACTGCTTGAGAGAAAGACTCTGGAAAGCAGTTGTCTTCCCTGGCTTTTTTAAGTACCTCSATAAGGTAGGGGACCAACAGCTCCCTAAATTCTTTATAGAACTCTGGAGGGAAGCCATCCTCCCCAGGAGATTTATTWGAAGGTAAGGACTTAATGGCCTCAGGAACTGAGAATTCAGGAACTGAGAAGTGTTCACTCAGGCGCTCGCTGTCTTCCCCTGACAGGCATTGGAGGATGAGAGAGGAGAGAAAGGAGTCGATCTCTGATAGATCATCGCTTGATTGGGAAGTGTAGAGGTCTTCATAGTATTTCTTAAAAGTATTATTAATTTCAGTAGGGTCGAAAGATATCTCATTAGTAAGAGTTTCTATAGCATTAATTGTCCTCTTACTTTCCTCTGCTTTCAGTTGCCATGAACTGGATCCTGGGAGTGCATTCTGATGAAGACATCAAAGGTAAGTGATATTTATAATGCTATTTCTGACTTTTGGTGACACTCTCCTTCTTTGGAAAATGGCTGTATGTTTTTCTGTGACTTGGCGCCTTCCAAACCATAATCGCAAGGTGTGCTTTCGCCGTAAAGCGTTTTTAATTGAAATCTGACCGCAGACGAGGTCTTGCATTAAGGGAGAAGTTTATCTATATTTCCATGAATAACATTGTATCTTTTTATCAATGTTTTATTATGAAGTATTTCTGTAATTGTTGATGTGGCTCTCTGCACTTTCCACAGAATGTTTGTTTGAGACGTAATGCATTTCTGACATTAAATAC
>NC_036855.1:44658270-44790580 GCF_002910315.2 Salvelinus sp. IW2-2015 | reverse complement strand
CAATTTCAAATTAGGTTTTTGGACATAAAGATTAACCTTATCGAACAAAACACACATTTATTGTGTAACATGAAGTCCTGTGAGTGCCATCTGATGAAGATCAAAGGTTAGGGATTAATTTAATTGCTATTTCTGACCTAACATAATCGTTTGGTGTGCTTTCGCTGTAAAGCCTATTTGAAATCGGACACTGTGGCTGGATTTACAAGAAGTTTATTTTTTAAATGGTGTAAAATACTTGTATGTTTGAGGAATTTTAATTATGGGATTTCTGTTGTTTTGAATTTGGCGCCCTGCAATTTCACTGGCTGTTGTCGAGGTGGGACGCTACCGTCCCACATATCCCAGAGAGGTTAAACCACTCGAGTGTTGCTTTAGCAATATGCTTAGGGTCATTGTCCTGCTAGAAGGTGAACCTCTGTCCCAGTCTCAAATCTCTGGAAGACTGAAACAGGTTTCCCTCAAGAATTTCCCAGTATTTAGCGCCATCATTCCTTCAATTCTGACCAGTTTCCCAGTCCCTGCCAATGGAAAAACATCCCCACAGCGTGATGATGCCACCACCATGCTTCACTGTGGGGATGATGTTCTCGGGGTGATGAGAGGTGTAGGGTTTGCGCCAGACATAGCGTTTTCCTTGTTGGCCAAAAAGCTACATTTTAGTCTCATCTGACCAGAGTACCTCCCACACGCCTTTTGGCGAATGCCAAATGTGTTTCCTTATTTTTTTTCTTTAAGCAATGGCTTTTTTTCTGGCCTCTCTTCCGTAAAGCCCAGCTCTGTGTAGTGTACGGCTTAAAGTGGTCCTATGAACAGATACTCCAATCTCTGCTGTGGAGCTTTGCAGCTCCTTCAGGGTTATCTTTGGTCTCTTTGTTGCGTCTCTGATTAATGCCCTCCTTGCCTGGTCTGTGAGTTTTGGTGGGCGGCCCTCTCTTGGCAGTTTTGTTGTGGTGCGATTTTCTTTCCATTTTTTAATAATGGATTTAATGGTGCGCCGTGGAATGTTCAAAGTTTCKGATATTTTTTTAGAACCCAACCCTGATCTGTACTTCTCCACAACTTTGTCCCTGACCTGTTTGGAGAGCTCCTTTGTGTTCATGGTGCCACTTGCTTGGTTGTGCCGCTTGCTTGGTGGTGTTGCAGAGTCTGGGGCCTTTCAGAACAGGTGTGTGTGTGTATGTATATATGTATATATACAGTGGGGAGAACAAGTATTTGATACACTGCCGATTTTGCAGGTTTTCCTACTTACAAAGCATGTAGAGGTCGTAATTTTTATCATAGGTACACTTCAACTGTGAGAGACGAATCTAAAACAAAAATCCAGAAAATCACATTGTATGATTTTAAGTAATTAATTTGCATTTTATTGCATGACATAAGTATTTGATACATCAGAAAAGCAGAACTTAATATTTGGTACAGAAACCTTTGTTTGCAATTACAGAGATCATACGTTTCCTGTAGTCTTGACCAGGTTTGCACACACTGCAGCAGGGATTTTGGCCCACTCCTCCATACAGACCTTCTCCAGATCCTTCAGGTTTCGGGGCTGTCGCTGGGGCAATATGGACTTTCAGCTCCCTCCAAAGATTTTCTATTGGGTTCAGTGTCTGGAGACTGGCTAGGCCACTCCAGGACCTTGAGATGCTTCTTACGGAGCCACTCCTTAGTTGCCCTGGCTGTGTGTTTCGGGTCGTTGTCATGCTGGAAGACCCAGCCACGACCCATCTTCAATGCTCTTACTGAGGGAAGGAGGTTGTTGGCCAAGATCTCGCGATACATGGCCCCATCCATCTTCCCCTCAATACGGTGCAGTCGTCCTGTCCCCTTTGCAGAAAAGCATCCCAAAAGAATGATGTTTCCACCTCCATGCTTCACGGTTGGATGGTGATCTTGGAGTTGTACTCATCCTTCTTCTTCCTCCAAACACGGCGAGTGAAGTTTAGACCAAAAAGCTCTATTTTTGTCTCAACAGACCACATGACCTCTCCCATTCCCCTCTGGATCATCCAGATGTCATTGGCAAACTTCAGACGGGCCTGGACATGCGCTGGCTTGAGCAGGGGGACCTTGCGTGCGCTGCAGGATTTTAATCCATGACGGCGTAGTGTGTTACTAATGGTTTTCTTTGAGACTGTGTCCCAGCTCTCTTCAGGTCATTGACCAGGTCCTGCCGTGTAGTTCTGGCTGATCCCTCACCTTCCTCATGATCATTGATGCCCCACGAGGTGAGAATCTTGCATGAGCCCCAGACCGAGGTGATTGACCATCATCTTGAACTTCTTCCATTTTCTAATAATTGCGCCAACAGTTGTTGCCTTCTCACCAAGCTGCTTGCCTATTGTCCTGTAGCCCATCCCAGCCTTGTGCAGGTTACAATTTTATCCCTGATGTCCTTACACAGCTCTCTGGTCTTGGCATTGTGAGAGGTTGGAGTCTGTTTGATTGAGGTTGTGGACAGGTGTCTTTTATACAGGTAACAAGTTCAAACAGGTGCAGTTAATACAGGTAATGAGTGGAGAACAGGAGGGCTTCTTAAAGAAAAACTAACAGGTCTGTAGAGCCGGAATTCTTACTGGTGGTAGGTGATCAAATACTTATGTCATGCCAATAAAATGCAAATTAATTACTTAAAAATCATACAATGTGATTTTCTGGATTTTGTTTTAGATTCCGTCTCTCACAGTTGAAGTGTACCTATTGATAAAAATTACAGACCTCTACATGCTTTGTAAGTAGGAAAACCTGCAAAATCGGCAGTGTATCAAATACTTGTTCTCCCCACTGTATATACTGAAATCATGTGACAGATCATGTGACACTTAGATTGCACACAGGTGGACTTAATTTAACTAATTGTGTGACTTCTGAAGGTAATTGGTTGCACCAGACCTTATTTAGGGGCTACATAGCAAAGGGGTGAATACATATGCACGCACCACTTTTCCATTTAATTTTGTAGAATTTCTTTAAACAAGTTATTTTTTTCATTTCACTTCACCAACTTGGAATATTAAAATGTATGTCCATGACATGAAATCCAAATAAAAATCCATTTAAATTACAGGTTGTAATGCAACAAAATAGGAAAACCGTGAAGGGGGATGAATACTTTTGCAAGGCACTGTATATGTTTTGATTAGGTTTGTATCACAACTAAAGTGGCCAAATAACTTCTTACAAATAAGCACATTAATCTACTTTATAACTGGTGTAGAGCCTTACTGGCATACAGTTTCAAGTTTGGGGAAGAACATGTTCACCATAAAAATGCTCAATGATAATAAAGCATTGCATGCATAATGGCATTTGCGGTCATTTTTGAGAACAGTGTTTTCCTGCTAATTGATTGCATTTTTCACACATTCTTGCTTATAATGTGAAGAAATAGCCTAATAGTTTAACCTTTTAAGCTAAATGTTCTGATCTGTTGCATCAGCCTCATTGCTTTWWWAAAAAAAAWTTATGGGAGTGGTTGTATTAATTTSGGATCTATCGCATCCCACAACTGTCCCAGAGTATGTTTGGAATATTTTTTTTTGCACAGAAGGACAAGTTGACCAATAGAATAGGTCAACTTTCGTACTATGGGGGATAGTAGCTTGACATGGCTAGTGCTTTTGCTGTTCGTTAGGCCTACTCATCTTGTTGGCTGACAAAGTAAATGTGKAAGTCTTCAATATGCACCTCAGAATTCGATACAAGGGACGCACACAGTTGCGTCCCTGATGTGTCTTTCTTCACGTGTAGCCTACTTAGCTGAGATACCTTTGAAAAGGACCCCATCACATGATGGGCGTTAGCTAATAAGAATTGAGATATCTGAGAGAGCAAGAGGTGCTTCGGAGCACGGCAGTTGGGAGAAGGGAATTCTAATTATTAAATTCAGCCCAAGGGCACAACGGCCAAAGGTTAGTTCCACTAGTAGCCTATCGACTTACTTGTTGGCAAGTGTCTTCTACATTTTSAACCTCCCTGTCTGAGTCTGTAATACCGTCATGTTTCAAGCAGACCACCATAGTCCCTGTGCCCAGGAACACTAAGGTAACCTGCCTAAATGACTACCGACCCGTAGCACTCACGTCTGTAGCCATGAAGTGCTTTGAAAGGCTAGTCATGGCTCACATCAACACCATTATCCCAGAAACCCTAGACCCACTCGGATTTGCATACCGCCCAAACAGATCGACAGATGATGCAATCTCTATTGCACTCCACACTGCCCTTTCCCACCTGGACAAAAGGAACACCTATGTGAGAATGCTATTCATTGACTACAGCTTAGAGTTCAACACCATAGTGCCCTCAAAGCTCATCAATAAGCTAAGGACCGTGGGACTAAATGCCTCCCTCTGCATTTGGATCCTGGACTTCCTGACGGGCCGCCCACAGGTGGTAAGGGTATTTAACAACACATCCGCCAAGCTGATCCTCAACACAGGGGCCCTTCAGGGGTGCGTGCTCAGTCCCCTCCTGTACTTCCTGTTCASTCATGACTGCACGGCCAGGCACGACTCCAACACCATCACTTTTGCTGATGACACAACAGCGACACCGACAACGATGAGACAGCCTATAGGGATGCAAGGAGGTGTGGTATAAGGACAACAACCTCTCCCTCATTGTGATCAAGACAAAGAAGATGATTGTGGACTACAGGAAAAGGAGGACCGAGCACGCCCCCATTCTCATCGACGGGCCTGTAGTGGAGCAGGTTGAGAGCTTCAAGTTCCTTGGTGTCCACATCACCAACAAACTAACATGGTCCAAGCACACCAAGACCGTGGTGAAGAGGGCACGACAAAACCTATTCCCCCTCAGGAGACTGAAAAGATTTGCCATGGGTCCTCAGATCCTCAAAAGGTTTTGCAGCTTACATCACTGCCTGGTATGGCAACTGCTTGGCCTCCGACCGCAAGGCACTACAGATGGTAGTGCGTACGGCCCAGTACATCACTGGGGCCAAGCTTCCTGCCATCCAGGACCTCTATACCAGGCAGTGTCAGAGGAAGGCCCTAAAAATTGTCAAAGATTGCAGCCACCCTAGTCATAGACTGTTCTCACTGCTACCGCACGGCAAGCGATACCGGAGCGCCAAGTCTAGGTCCAAGAGGCTCCCAAATAGCTTCTACCCCCCAAGCCATAAGACTCCTGAACAGCTAATCAAATGACTACCTAGACTATTTGCATTKCCCCCCATGTACCTACATGTACATATTACCTCGACACCGGTGCCCCTGCACATTGACTCTGTACCGGTACTTCCTTGTATATAGCCCCGCTATTGTTATTGAATGCTGCTCTTTAATTATTTGTTATTCTTATCTCTTACTTTTTTTGGTGGTATTATCTTAAAACTGAATTGTTGGTTAAGGGCTTGTAAGTAAGCATTTCACTGTAAGGTCTACAAAAATGTATTTGAGTTTACCATAGAGACAAGATAATCAAACTGACTTTATATTGCATTCAAAGACTTCCGTAACTGGCTTTATCGCTGGATGAGATAACCCTGTTGCCATGCTCGCCAGAGTGGTAGAATGCAATGGCAATGGGCTACGTTAGTGTACCTGGATAAATTGTGGTATATGTCAGCTAGTGTGCTTCCTGGGTTAATCAGAGTTGCCCTCTGTACCAAGCAGGGGAGAACTCAGTACATTTGCAGATTATCTACTGTATTCCAATATTATACTCATTATCCTTAACTACAGTATCTCTCTATAAGATTCATTAATTATATTTGTTGCTTTCCTAACTGTATGTAATGACATCAATATAATATATACACTTGTGTAGCCGCTTACCCAATCAAATATATTTTTGCCCTCCAGGTTCTCCATCCCACAGTGGAAGCAGAACGAGTGAAGCGGTTCTGTTAACAAAMTCACACAATTGCTGAATGGTTCCTTAATAGCTCCCCTTTATCTTAATTTGATTTATGTTTCATAGTGTAATTCATTATCAGGGACTGCCAGTCCTTGCATCTAGAGCTCTGTTTAAGAGTTTGGTTACATTTCCCCATCATTCAACTTTAGACCTTTGTCTCATGAAGGTTGTGAGACCGACACGTTTGTATACTGTAGCAAGTTACGCACCTCTTCTCTTTGTTGTTTGACCACAAAACCCCTCCCACATCACCAGAAATAATTAGTGGCCACCTATTCAATAGAGGCTCGTGACTATTCTTTTTACTGTCTTTTCACAAATGTAATTTTCATGATCAATTTACAATCTCAAACATATTATAGAAATATACTTGTCTGCAATTTTATTTTATTTTATTGACATTACAATTGGTAAAAAAATATAGGGGGAAAAGCTGTGGATTTTTGTCCATCCTTCCCCGTTTCAGAATATATAATTTTCATAGTCATGCCATGCTTTGTGTAAGAGCTATGGAAGATTGAAAGCAACAACAAAAAGTACAATGAAATGTCTCTAAAAAAAAGTTGTGGATTGTTGTCCATCCTCCCTTTATTCAGAATATCTTTATTGTCATGGCATGCTTGGTTCAATAGCTATTGTTGAGAGAACCGAATATCCACTACTTTTAACTTTGACTTTGTGGCTGTGTTAACTAGTGACGACCGGCTAACTAGCTGCACTGCGGTGTGCTACTAGCTGTTACTGCACCCGGATGTATTTTCGATATCATAGCTAGCTATGTCGCATAGTTTGGAGACCGCGTCTATCCTGCACTTCCCAATGAAATCTGATCTTTGTTTTTTCTGAAGATTTTTTCAGAGGAAAATAACAATAAGGTAGCTATTCAACTAACGTTAGCTAGCTAAAGTAGCCATCTGCCAAATCTGATCAGGCAGTGGAATTTCCAAATTTTCACGGGCCTGTGTGCATGCTAGCTAACGTTAGCTACTGATGTTACATACTAACTAGCTACACAACACATGGCTTCTTTAATCTAAATGTTTTTATCATTTGTATTTTTAAATTACTTTTGCGTTTGTCCTTTGGATGGTGTGTGTACCCGGTTTGTGGATGTGTCTTAATAGACGTAGCTACCCGGCTAGCTAATAACGTTAGCTACTTCCCTTCTCCCCAATCCCCAGCTAGACTATTGGTGTATAGCTAGTACAGTATGTCCAAGCTAACTAGCTATGTCACGAACAAAGACACACAGCTTTATCCAATGTGGAACTTATATAGCTTCAAGTATACAGTAACTTTAGCTAGATATGAACGCTTCTTATTCATAGACAATCACCGTTTTGTTGGTGATTGAAATCATTGAAAACGTTAGCTTGTGAACCAACAAATGATTTCAACAATCTAGCTACCACAGTTCTTTAATTTTGATTTCTGAATATAAATTTTGTYTCCATCCAGGACCGATGCTTTCATGGGACTACAGATGCCGATGCCTTTGATGGGATTGTATTGCATGAAGCATAATGAGGGTGTATTGAAAAACAGGACAGAACCTTAATGTTAACATTTGGAGGTGCTGAATCTGCATACTTTTGGGGGGAAGAAGATCTGCATAAAATGAAGATGGAGGAAACATGCGTTGTTAGAAAGAATATAGTCMATTTTTAACCTCAGGCCAAATCTTATTGGTCTTAAATTGTGTATTGGGAAACAGATATCATATATCAAGATGACTTCAGAAGGATACCAGTACAGAGCACTGTATGACTATAAAAAGGAGAGGGAGGAGGACATTGATTTGCATGTAGGCGATATACTTGTGGTGAGCAAGGGTGCTCTGCTGGCCCTAGGCTGCCCTAATTGGGCTGAAGAAAAACCAGATGAGATTGGGTGGCTGCCAGGATTCAATGAGACAACTCATGAAAAAGGTGACTTCCCCGGGACTTACGTTGAGTTTGTGGGAAGAAAAACAATTTCACCACCAACACCAAAACCAAGGCCACCTAGGCCTCTTCCTTCCACATCAGATCTAGCCAGGACAGATTCAGAATCAGAGGGTGAGTAGTTGTACATCAGGTTACATTGCTGATGTTTTTATCTTGTCGATTTTAAAGTACTGTACTACCAATTTTGATTTTAAATTACTGTGACCAATCTTTTTGCACTGTTTATTATGAATGTTATTGTGCATAGACATGAATTTCAGGCTGTAGTTTGTGTTTCAGCTCTTCCTTGGCTTACTGTTTCATCAGTTTGAGTTGGTTCCAACTAGTATTAAGCACTGAGCTGCAGATGTGCAGCAAGCCAAGGAAGAGCAGCTGTGCTGATTACGGATCTATGAAAACGCTGATGTGGAGGATTAGTGCATCATAAGCTTTTGCAAAGGAAGCTTAAGAGGCAAAACAGGAAATGCTTGTGTGTAACTGTGATCTGATACTAATAATTTAGGCAGGCCTATACCTACAATAGTGCCGTGACTCCGCAAGGAGAAATGAATATCTGTGCAGGCTTGTTAGTAGATGCGACACAACCATTGCTGTGTGTTAAAAATAAAATATCTTCATTTTAATTGAATGCCTATAAAGGAAAGGTGAGCAAGATGGGTGTTTGTTATCAGGTAACAATCAACTGTCCGGTAGCAGTTTAGAAAGTTTCAGGTACGTCATCTTTCTGTTGTGCAGGCTTCATGTTGCCAGATCTGCCAGAGCAGTTTGCTCCTCCAGAGACTGCATCACCCATCCTGGTCAAGCTTCTGGAGGCAATAGAAGGCAAAGGTAAGAAGAGACTGTGGCCTGGTGCATGGGAGTAGTTAACGATGGTGAATGTTTTGCTATTACATTGAAATGGTTAATCAAATCCACCTCCTAATCCTGTTTTCTGTCCTGCAGGTTTGGAATGTCCAACCCTTTATAGAACTTTCACAGCAGCTTGTGGGCTGGATATGAGACAGTTCACTGACTGTGGTGAGTGAGTGGCAGATTGTGCCTAATGTGGTTAATTTCTTTACTATCAAATGAGGAGAGACAAACTTATCAGAGTTAGAGTTATACTTAAACAAAGTCTTTAATCACTTATTAATAAGGGAGCAGGTCAATACAACGCACACATATACATTGAATTGATTGAGGTCTCTACGATAATGATGGCTGGTCATGGCTGGTTGACAATTTACGCTCAGATGATTCGTTGAGAGCCCCGAGACAAAAGTACAAAGGTATTTTATAGCCAAGATTCACCCCTTCCAACCTACATGACGAACAACAGATGTATAGAATGGGTCACAAGGTCAAGATTTGTATAAAAGATACCTATAATACATAGCAGACAGTATCTGCTGTGTCAACAGTTTTCATTGTATAGAGACCAGTGTCTGGCCCCGTATAGAACAGAAGCATTAACTCATGCTCTGGAATGCTCTTTAGGTTTTATCACCCAAAAGACATTGTAAATCTCCTGTCAGTGTTATCTCCCAGAGGCCCATCCTCAGTAGAACACACACACAATAGTTAACAGAATACTCTATTCTGTTGCATAAAACAGCCATTTGATGCAATAAAAGTATTATAACATAATCTTGCAATTTTTCCACCATACTACTTCTCACATTTTTAATAGTTCTTGAGAAATATGATTTTTTCTTAACCAAGTGATTGTTGTAACTGTCATATTTGTTGCGTTCATCTCTACCATCTACTAAGTTTATTGATGCATTTACAGATTTGGAGCCTTTGGACCTACAGTCGCTATGTGATGGCCTTTGGAGATACCTGCAGGATTTGCCTAATCCAGTTGTTCCCACCTCTCTCCAAAGTGAGATGATTCATGCAGCACAGGGTAAGACCTGATGGCTATAAAACTAATAGAATCCCTCAAACCAAACGTATACTCAAGAAGCGGCCCACGGACCAAATCCGGCCCGCAGGCCGGTTTTATGTGGCTCACCATACAAATAAAGTTATAGTATTTTTGTGGCAAGTTTTCCAGGGCAATGTTGTGCAGTACATTTTAACAGTGGTTGTCATTGATTTAATCTTTACCTTGTGTGACTGTTTCCTMTTTTCATGCTCACAGAGGTAAAGGATCCAAAGGACTGTGCCCAGTTGTTGCGCAGAATAGCCAGCTCACCTACCCATCCGCCCCAATACTGCCTCACGTTCTACTGCCTCATCAAACATTTCTGCCGAATTTCTCAGAACACCAGCAAAAACCAACTCTGTGTCAGAGACTTGGCGGAAATCTTTAGCCCTGTGCTTTTCAGGCTTCAACCAGCAAGGTCAGTATACAATTACAATTGAAATACTTTATTTATCCCACAAGGTGCAATTATGCTGACAGGAATGCTTTATGCTAACACTCACAGTAACTGTAGAATGTGAACAGATAATTTTCTGTGTTTAAATACACATACCACATTTATTTAACCTTTATTTGATCAAGGAGTCATACTGATTCCAAGGTCTCTTTTACAGATGAGCCCTGAATTACATAAATTACATAAAATAGACATCAAAATGCAAGCAGAAAGAAAAAACACGGTCATAAACAACAAACATATTCATCCGTAATAAGATCCTCAATCATCTTTCTGAATTGCCCTAGAGGCACGAGAACATCATATTTAAGAACATTTTGAAGAWTGTTCCACAAATAAGGTGCAAGAAAACCAAAGGAATTTCCAGAGTGTGGTTACTTGTATGTCTGAAGTTTAGTAATGATGTTAGGTACAGTGGGACTTTTTGTAAATGGGCTTTATAAATGAAAACAAAGTAATGTATCAACTTACGTGACATCAAAGAGGGCCAACCAACTTTCTGGTAGAGAATGCAGTGATGAGTACAACAATTGTTGCCCGTAATAAAGCGCATGATAAACTGCATCTAACGGCTTTAATGAAGTGGCAGCTGCATTCATTTAGATGTCTCCATAGTCTAGAACTGATTGGAACGTCGACTGAATAATCTGCTTTCTACAATTTAGTGAGAGGCAGGACCTATTTCTATAGATGAAGCCCATTTTTAAACTAACTCATCAAGATGCTTTTTAAGACAGATTTTCATCTATCCAGATGCCCAGATATCTGTAAACGGGCACGATCAATATGGACACCATCTAAAGTACACATGCTTTAATCATCAAACGTATTTTTATGCGCTCTRGAAAACAACATATACTTAGTTTTACCTGCTTTCAGAACTAATTTCAGGTCAATAAAGTTTTTCTGTAATACARTGAAGGAAGACTGTAGTTCAGATAGTGCCTGGTCAACCGTGGGGGCAATGGCATATACAACACTATAATCGGTATACAAGTACAGGTTACAACTTTTTACAGACAAGTCAATATTGTTAATGTAAACTGTAAAAACTACAGAACCCAGAATCGACCCCTGCGGCACACCTTTCGTAATATCCAGGAAGCCGGATTTAACACCATCAGTAGATATACATTGAGTTCTATCTGTCAAGTAATTTTTTTACTATTTACATGCATCCTGGYCTAGACCAATTGAGGAAAGCCTCTGAATTAGCAGTGAGTGATCAACAGTATCGAAAGCGTTTGACAGGTCAATGAACTAAGGAKGCAGCAGATAATAAATGTAACCATTTCCTATCTCTCAGCTGTGAGGCCAGCCTGGATTCCCTTATCAAGATTATAGAGATCTTGGTCAACAGTGAATTGAGTGAAACCCAGGCTGCTCCAGGTAATACAAGTCATATTTTTTTATGTTTCAAATTTGGAGTTGAATGTGATTTTCATGTCTGCTGAACTAATTGCTGACTATAGATCTCGAAGATGGACACCTCTTACATGGGCCATAGCTGGTTACTTTTTCATTTAGTAATTACTAAATAGTATCAGTATATGTTCTAGTGCTGGATTAAACTATCAAGTACACAAACTGTTTTCTGAGATGCTCATGTGTATTAGTGTAATGTATGGATCTTTTTTTTGTGAGAATTTAAGGTTGAATGATTGTTCCGTGTTTGCGAGAGAGGGAGAGCGAATACTGTAACCATACAGTATTGTAGGTATTTGGTAAAGATGTAGTCTATTTTAAGCTCAATATAATAGTCTGTCACCCCAGGCTACAAGAGCATGGCTCACTGATGATAGTGACTGATGACTGTTTATTGTTATATAGAAGCATCTTGGTACTGAGAASGATTCAGTTACCGGAGTTCACTTTGTAAACTGGAGTGAGCCGACAACTGAAGTGTTGCTGGTATCAGAATCTCTGATGCAATCTACTGCCTTTGTGCCCTTGAGCTAGGCACTTAACCTGCTCAAGTGGAGCTTCTCTGCGGCTGACCCTGTGCTACTTCCAGCCTCTCAGGTGTGCATTTAATGTCCGGGGGTTGTGGATTTGGAAGAACATGCAGAAAAAGACACATTTACGTTTCGATGCACAATTTAAGTTCATGGACTGCTATTCCCGAGGTGTATAACATACCAACCAGAGGTGGGACCAAGGCACTATTATTCAAGTAACAAGCAAATCTCAATTCACAAGGTCTGAGTCTCAAGTTGAGTGCTTCAAGTCCAAGTTGTGCATTCTAAGAGCAAGTCGAGTCACAAGTTTTTCAAAAAATAGAAAATATGTAAATACACTACCGGTCAAAAGTTTTAGAACATATACTCATTCAAGGGTTTTTCTTTATTTTTACTATTTTCTATTGTGATTGTGGAGGCCAGGTTATCTGATGCAGCACTCCATCACTCTCCTTCTTGATCAAATAGCCCTTACACAGCCTGGAGGTATGTTGGGTCATTGTCCTGTTGAAAAATCAATGATAGACAGACTAAGCCCAAACCAGATGGGATGGCGTATCTGGTTTGCACCCCAACACCATAACCATAACACCACCACCTCCATGCTTTAYGGTGGGAAATACACATGCGGAGATCTTCTGTTCACCCATACCGCGTCTCATAAATACACGGTGGTTGGGGAACCAAAAATCTAAAATTTGGACTCCAAACCAAAGGACTTATTTCCACTTGTCTAATGTCCATTGCTCGTGTTTCTTGGCCCAAGCAAGTCTCTTCTTATTGGTGTYCTTTAGTAGTAATTCAACCGTGAAGGCCTGATTCATGCAGTCTCCTCTGAACAGTTGATGTTGAGATGTCTGTTACTTGAACTCTGTGAACCTTTAATTTGGCTGCAATTTGAGGCTGGTAACTCCAATGAACTTATCCTCTGCAGCAGAGGATAAGTTCATTTGAATCTTCCATTCCTGTGGCGGTCCTCATGAGAGCCAGTTTCATCATAGCGCTTGATGGTTTTTGCAACTTGACTTGAAGAAACTTTCAAAGTTCTTGAAATGTTCTGTGTTGACTGACCTTCATGTCTTAAAATAATGATGGACTGTCGTCTCTCTTTGCTTATTTTTGCTGTTCTTACCATAATAAGGCTATTTTCTGTATACCACCCCTACCATGTCACAACACAACTGATTGGCTCAAACGCATTAAGGAAAGAAATTCCACAAATTTACTTTTAGCAAGGCACACCTGTTAATTTACATTTATTCCAGGTGACTACCACATGAAGCTGGTTGAGATAATGCCAAGAGTGTGCAAAGCTGTCATCAAGGCAAAGGGTGGCTATTTGAAGAATCTCACATATAAAATATATTTTGATTTGTTTAACACTTTTTTGGTTACTACATGATTCCACGTGTGTTATTTCATAGTTTTGATGTCTTCACTATTATTCTACACTGTAGAAAATAGTAAAAATAAAGAAACCCTTGAATGAGTAGGTGTTCCAAAACTTTTTTACGGTAATGTATGTGTATATAATATATATATATCTCATGTAGTAACCCCAAATAAAAAAATAATCAAATAGCTACCAGCTTCATGAGGTAGTCACCTGGAATGCATTTCAATTAACAGGTGTGCCTTGTTTAAAATTTAATTTTGGGAATTTCTTTCCTTAATGCGTTTGAGCCAATCAGTTGTGTTGTGACAAGGTAGGGGTGGTATGCAGAAAATAGCCTTATTATGGCAAGAACAGCAAAAATAAGCAAAGAGAAACGACAGTCCATCATTATTTTAAGACATGAAGGTCAGGATCTTGAATACAARACATGCGTCGGTGTATTGCACAAGATTTTCCCAACTCAGGAGCTCATGCTTTCTGAGGATGTAACAGTGATGATGGCTATTGGGCTTCCTATCAAGCACTTTGAGAGCCTGTTTGTAGACAGACTGAATGGGTTTTAATGTTGTGCAGCAAGCTTGGGCCCAACTAGTCAAGCAGTATGTTAAGTGGTGGAGTATCATAGATTTGAAGTACAGTTTTGCTACCTCTGTAGTCAAACATTTTCATGTAAATCGGAAATTAGCTAGGTTGAATTTGGTTATTTGAATTACCTTTTTCACCTGCTTTTTAAAAGAGAGGTTGGAATCAAGTATGATGCCAAGGTACTTAAAATCAGATACCACCTGGAGCTTCTCCCCTGACACATAGACATCTGGCTCAGTAGCATCTGTTGCCCTCTTTGTGAAGAACATGCAGACAGTTTTTTTCACATTGAAATGYAAACACGAGTCACTGAGCCACTTGGTAACCTGGACCATTACAGTAGTGCAGCTTGTTGTTTGCTCTTTGCATGCACATATATCACTATCATCGGCATACATTTGAATTTCAGACCCAGTACAGACAGAAGGCAGATCATTAATGTACAGGCTGAACAGGAGGGGCCCCAGTATTGACCCTTGGGGCACGCCCACATCATAGCTAAGAGTGGGCGACAGCTCAATGCTCACTCTGACACACTGAGTTCTGCCTTCACGGTATGATTTCATCCATCTCAAGGCATCGGGGGAAAAATTGAACTTGGACAATTTTGTGATGAGAATCTCATGGTTAACAGTATCAAACGCCTTCCTTAGGTCCAGAAACACAGCCCCAACAACGCCCCCTTTGTCCAGCTTGGACTTCACATTTTCCAGAAGAAAGCAGTTGGCTGTTTCTGTGCAGTGTTTCGCTCTGAAGCCAAACTGCATGGAGTGTAATGTGAAGGGGCTGTTGTTGAGGTGGGCAATCAGTTGTTCTGCTACACACTTAAAAAATATATGTTTTTATTCTAATGGGCCTGTAGTTACTCACGTCAGCAGGGTCACCCGATTTAAAGATGGCCRTTATTATGGCTGACTTCCATACCCTTGGAAACACCCCCAGACCAATAGATGTGTTGGTGACCTTAGTAATGGGGCCAATGAGTGACTCTTTGTAGTTAAGAAAGGTAGAGTCCAGCCCAAACACATCTTTGGCTTTTGAGTTCTTTAGTGAGCTAATCACCTTGTTCACCTTTGACTCAGAAACCTCCCTTATGATGAAGACAGGTTGAGCGTCATTTACTAGCACTGAGCCCAAGAAACCAGTGGAGGGTTCTGTCAGTACCCTGACAGAGTCAATAAAGTAGGAATTGAAGGCTATTGCTATTTCGATTGCATCCTGTGTTAGATTGTTATTCACCATGATTTCTAGTCTTTTTGCAGTGTTACTATTGTCTTTCCCTGTTAACGTTTTTAGATTCTCCCAGATCAATTTAGAATTTCCCTTTGCTTCGCCAATTATGTTAATAAAAAAGTTTGCCTTGGCCTGTGATTTCTTTCATCACCTTATTTCTCAACATGGTAAACCTACGTCTGTCATGCTCTAATTTGGATTTTAGGGCTGTTTTTAGAGCATAATCTCATTCTTCCATCTATTTCCAGATTTCTCCATTTAGCCAAGGAAGAGTGCTCTTTTGGCCAGGTTTGGATTTGATTTTTTTAGGAAACCATTTATTGTAGTCAGTCTGGATTGTGTATAGGTTTTTCTATCAGCTTCCACATCTGTATAGGACAGATCATTCCAGTTAATTCCCTTAATTGCGTTTTCAAAGTAATTTAATTCACTCTTAGGTATTCTTAGTTGATCCGGCTTTCTAACAATAGAGAAGTTAAACCTGTTCTTAGAAAGCTTTCTGGCTGTAAGTGTCAGATTATGATCAGATAGCCCAAATCAATCTGTGTTTTAGAGCAACAAGTCAGCCTGGTTGGCCCTTTAACTAGCTGTGTAAGGTCAAAGGTATTAGTGATCCGTTTGAGGGTTTTCCWACAAGACTTGTCTTGATAATTMATGTTAAAATCTCCCATTAAGATGACCTCTTTCCCAAAATCACATTCCCTAAGCATGTTATTAAACTTATCGAAAAAACACACTTTTGGTGGAAGGGGGTCTATACATTCCAATAAGGGTAAAAGACATTTGGGGTGACAGTGTAACGTTCAGGCCAATACATTCTAGTTCATTATCACATGACCACTCAATTTGTTTACATCAGATATGTTCTTTAATGTAAATCATCAGACCCCCTCTTCCTTCAATCCTGTCTCCTGAAAACATTGYAGCCAGGCACAATCAAAGCAGCATATGGAGAGTTTTTATGGAGCCATGTCTCTGAAAGGCAGAGGAAGTCAAGGTCGGAGTCTGTGAGAAGATGTTGAATTTGATCACTTTTTGGAATGACACTACGAATGTTTAAGTGCCCCCCTAGTAGTCCCTTGGGCTTAGCTCGTGGGTCCCAGATGACTCGAGAGTGACACATTGAAAAAGTAACATTTTCTGTGTTTTCTGACGGCTGGGTTTAGGCCGTTTTTGTTTAGTTTTCATTAGGGGAAGTTCGGCAGCGCAATTAACTATCCCTCCCGCTTGCACTGGATGCGGGGAACTAATTAAAACAGCTTGCGTACCAGAAGCAGAGTCAGGGATTGCATATAGCGACTTGGGTATGTTTGAAGAGTTAAATTCCATCCTGGAGCYGGGTGAGTCGAGTGAAACCATGGGACCATAGCACTCACCCAATTCCTTAGCGGCATCGATCAGTGGACAAGGCCATCCACTGCTATCCACTCCGTTGAGTATCGCTGGCTCGGTGATGTTAGGCCCAGGATTGAGGTGCACATCCCCGGAGAGCAGGAGGGTAGTTTCTGATAAATGTTGGACTTGTGTTTGTTATGCCTAAGCGGTTCAGTGGAATAGGGAGTGCGGTAGACTTGGCCATTATTCAGAACATAATGGTATGCTGTGTACTGTGCTCCCATGGAACATTGAACCAATGTGTTTGGTGTTGATATTCTCTGCCAGTAGATTGATTGTGTCATCCYAGCAAGGACGCACTSAGATTATCAGTAGAGCAGCTACATAACTGACACTCATGGCAATGTACTGGAGATAAAACACATAATTGTGCTTTAAATCTTTGCATGAGTTACTTAGCTGGGGTCGGCGTACACCTGATGTTTTAGATAAAATAACAGCATTCGTAGGAGAAGCGGCACCACCCTCCCTTCCGTCTGCCATTTTAGAACACCAGTAATCCACGAAGACTGTGCCACAATGAGTGACAACTTTACAAAACCTGACCAGATCATTTCAAGTCATCAGTCGAGTCCCGAGTTGAGGCTCCAAGTCAACCACTGTTSTGTCATCGGCAAACTTAATGGTGGTGTTGGAGTCGTGCCTTGCCAGGCAGTCATGAGTGAACAGGGAGTACAGGAGGGGACTGAGCACGCACTCCTGAGGGGCCCTCGTGTTGAGGATCAGTGTGGCGGAGGTGTTACCTACCCTTACCACCTGGGGGCGGCCCGTCAGGAAGTCCAGGATCCAGTTGCAAAGGAAGGTGTTTAGTCCCAGGGTCCTTAGCTTAATGCCCTCAAAGCTCATCAGTATGGTGTTGAACTCTGAGCTGTAGTCAATGAACAGCATTCTCACATAGGTGTTCCTTTTGTCCAGGTGTGAAAGGGCAGTGTGGAGTGCAATAGAGATTGCATCATCTGTGGATCTGTTGGGGCGGTATGCAAATTGGAGTGGGTCTAGGGTTTCTGGGATAATGGTGTTGATGTGAGCCATGACCAGCCTTCAAAGCACTTCATGGCTACAGACATGGGTGCTACGAGTCGGTGGTCATTTAGTCAGGTTACCTTAGTGTTCTTGGGTACAGGCAATATGGTGGTCTGCTTGAAACATGTTGGTATTACAGACTCAGACAGGGAGGTTGAAAATGTCAGTGAAGACACTTGCCAGTTGGTCAGCGCATGCTCGGAGTACACATCCTGGTTATCCGTCTGGCCCTGCGGCCTTGTGAATGTTGACCTGTCCCTTCCACGGGACGGTTGAGCTAACGTAGGCTAATGCGATTAGCATGCGGTTGTAAGTAGCAAGAATATCTGATATTGGCACAAAGCTTAAATTCTTGTTAATCTAACTGCACTGTCCAATTTACAGTAGCTGTTACAGTGAAATAATACCATGCTATTGTTTGAGGAGAGTGCACAGTTTGATCATAAAGTTATTAATAAACAAATTAGGCACATTTGGGCAGTCTTGAAACAACATTTTGAACCGAAATGCAATGGTTCATTGGATCAGTCTAAAACTTTGCACATACACTGCTGCCATCTAGTGGCCAACATCTAAATTGCAGCTCGGCTGGAATAATACATTATGGCATTTCAAAGGTGATGGTACAAAAAAATACAAAAGAACGGTTTGTTTTTTCTTTGTATTATCTTTTACCAGATCTATTGTGTTATATTCTCCTACATTCCTTTCACATTTCCACAAACTTCAGTGTTTGCTTTGAAATGGTACCAAGAATATGCATATCCTTGCTTCAGGTCCTGAGCTACAGGCAGTTCGATTTGGGTATGTCATTTTAGGCGAAAATTGAAAAACAATGGGGCGGATCCTTAAGAGTTTTGAAGGTCTTACTCACATTTGCTACGGAGAGCGTAATCCCACAGCCGTCCGGAACAGCTGATGCTCTCATGCATGTTTCAGTGTTACTTGCTTCGAAGTGAGCATAGAAGTAATTTAGCTTGTCTGGTAGGCTCGTGTCACTGGGCAGTTTGCAGCTGTGCTTCATTTTGTAGTCTGTAATAGTTTGCCAGCCCTGCCACATCCGACGAGCATCGAAGCTAGTGTTGTACAATTCGATCTTAGTCTTGTATTGATGCTTTGCTTGTTTGATGGTTCGACAGAGGGCATAGCGGGATTTCTTATAAGCTTACGGGTTAGAGTCCCGCTCATTGAAAGCGGCAGCTCTACCCTTTAGCTCAGTGTGGATGTTACCTGTAATCCATGGCTTCTGGTTGGGGTATGTACGTACGGTCACTGTGGGGACAACGTCATTGATGCACTTATTGATGAAGCCGGTGACTGATCTGGTGTTTTCCTCAATGCCATCGGAAGAATCCCGGAACATATTCCAGTCTGTGCTTGCAAAACAGTCCTGTAGCTTAGCATCTGCTTCATCTGACCACTTTTTTTATTGACCGAGTCATTGGTGCTTCCTGCTTTCATTTTTGCTTGTAAGCAGGAATCAGGAGGATGGAATTATGGTCAGTTTTGCCAAATGGAGGGCGAGGGAGAGCTTTGTACGCATTTGTGTGTGGAGTAAAGGTCTTCTAGAGTTAGTTTCTTCCCCCCTCTGGTTGCACGTTGGTAGAAATGAGGTAAAACGGATTTAAGTTTCCCTGCATTAAAATCCCCGGCCACTAGGAGCGCCGCCTCTGGAAGAGCGTTTTCCTGTTTGCTTATGGCCATATACAGCTCATTGAGTGCGGTCTTAGTGCCAGCATCGGTTTGGGGTGGTAAATAGACAGCTGCGAAGAATATAGATAACTCTCTAGGTAGGTATTGTGGTCTACAGCTTATCATGAGGTACTCTACCTCAGGCAGGCAAAACCTTGAGACTTCCTTAAATATCGTGCACCAGCTGTTGTTTACAAATATACAAAGACCGCCACCCCTTGTCTTACCAGAGGCTGCTGTTCTATCCTGCAAATACAGTATATAACCCGCCAGCTGTATGTTATTCATGTCGTCGTTCAGCCACGACTTGGTGAAGCCTAAGATATTATTGTTTTTAATGTCCCGGATATGGGTGCTTGTAGTTCGTCCACTTTATTATCCAACGATTGTACGTTGGCCAATAGTACCGATGGTAAAGGCAGATTAGCCGCTCGCCGCCGTATCCTCACAAGGCACCCCGGCCTCCTTCCGCGATATGTCTCTTTCTCCTGCGAATGACGGTGATGAGGGCCTTGTCTGGAGTAAATCCCTCTCATCCAACTCGTTAAAGAAACATTCTTTGTCCAGTTCAAGGTGAGTAATCACAGTTCTGATGTCCAGAAGCTCTTTTCGGTCATAAGAGATGGTATCAGCAACATTATGTACAAAATAATTTACAAACAATGCGAAAAATAAATAACGAATAGCACGGTTGGTTAAGAGCCCATAAAACGGGAGCCATCCCCTCCAGCGCAACATCTGTTCGCCATCTGTGGTTTGCGTGTGTTTCTTTGGCATCCTCCTACATCATTTTTTTGTGAGATGTTACCATTAGGCTGTATAACGTAATTTCATTGTGGGTATTTCTACATGGATGTGCATTGTGTTGATTAGGCTATGTTACATTGACAGCTTGGCAGAGCAGATGAACTGCAGCGAAGTACTACTATTACACACAGGAGTAGTTATGGTGTACAGAGGCGTATTTCTTTTTGGATTTAATGTCTTTGCATTCAGGCCTCATTTTCTCCTTTTTTTTATTTATTTAGTCTGTCATCATAATATTTTGATATTGTTACATTAAAACGTGGCCAAATAACACATTTCCTCTTTTTTTTCCTGGTCATTATGTTAATGCAGAAAAGTGTAGCTACTTAACTGGTAATGCAGTAGTTGACACAAATAAACCAAACAATAGCCTACATGTAGGTATTAGTTTTGAGCCATTACACTCATATTGTTATGAACCGTTGCACTTTTTTGAGGAATTTTAAGCCTGTTTCTGGTAGCTGATAACTATCCTCCTCACTCACCTAATCAAGTCAACTTCAATTTCACAAGTTCAGAAAAGGTAAGTTATGCACTGTGAGACTGCAAATTGACAGCTTCATTCTCTCTTCTTGCCGCAGCTTTGCCCCCGAAACCACCAAAGGCCACTACTCCAGTTCCAAACAACGGGTTCAACAACAACATGGCCTTGCAAGACGGGGAGTGGTACTGGGGAGACATCTCAAGGCAAGCCCTTATGATCTTAATGATAATTCAATTAATAATGAATTAATGGTCAGTGTCTTGTGATGAAAATCTCTTGGTTTCCAGTTTGATAATGAGTCCTATTGGATTTGTGAAGAAACTGTAGCATAACCCTTCATTTTTTTTGTAGGGAGGAGGTGAATGAGAAGCTGAGAGACACAGCTGATGGTACGTTTCTGGTCCGAGATGCATCCACCAAAATGCATGGAGACTACACACTGACTCTGAGGTACGTTGTGAATCGCATGGCTGCTAAATTAATATGGAACTCTTAATATCCTGCTCTGTCTAATGCAGGGTTTCTGTTAGTCGGTAATAGCCGATTTTTGAATAAAATAATTGAAAATAAAATAAAAAATCCCTTAGCAAAATKATGCTTTTTAGCCTATTAATTGATGGAAATACCAGTCGATGGAAATACATTTTACCAGTCATGCTTATCGGTCATGCAAGTCATCGTGTCACACCACTTTGCAATGAGCTTGGAGCAGTATGCATTTTAAAAACAAACTTAATTGATTTAAACATGATTGTTTTGCTTCATATTATGAGGCATGTCTTACCTTTCTTTGAAGTAGCCTAGCCAAAATCTGGCCATAGAAACAATAATTTTATAAAGACTTCCATATGCCATTGAAACCAATGGCCTATTTTTTTTGTCATGTTCAAATGGTTTTCAAATAAACTTTTTCATTGTCCAGTAGCCAAAGGCACAATCCTAGTCATATTAGAAGCCTAGTTGTTGCATCATTAGATCTTCCCTCTTTCTTCATTTCTAACGGATATTTTGATCTCTGCCGCTCTTATATGCGGTGCGCTTTTGGCTAATTTTGGCTAATCCGGCTAATTGAATTATGGAACGAGCATTCATGAGCTTATAATGCGAAGAAATAGTAGTTTATCAACATTTTAAGCTAAATGTTCACATCTGTTGCATCAGCCTGATTTGCTTTCTAACGTTTTTTTTATGTAGCTAAACTGGTTGTATAAATTAGGGATCCCACAACTGTCTTAGTYTGTTTGGAATAGGCTAGAACTGCAAACTGACCAAGAGAATAGGTCAACTTTTCTACTATGGAGAATAGTAGATTGACATAGGCTAGTGATTTTGCTGTTCGTCTTGTTGGCTGAGGAAAAGTGGCAGTTATTCTAACGTCTTCAAAGTGCGCATCAGAATTCGGTTAGGAGGACACACCGTTGCATCCTAGAGTTGCATGTTCTGTTAAGATGAATTACCCTAATCTAAATGTGATTTCTGTCATTCTGTGCACCGTTGGTGGACGCCCTAATCACACAATGCATATGGGCCCCGTATATTTCTCAAATGTCCGGTATATTTAAAATTAAACCCTGGTCTAAAGACACATGGACATTTTCAAAGTTGCCTTTTTGATCTCGCTCATAGGAAAGGAGGAAATAACAAACTGATCAAAATATTCCATCGGGATGGGAAATACGGCTTCTCAGACCCACTGACATTCAACTCGGTGGTTGAGCTCATCAATCACTACAGACACGAGTCCTTAGCCCAGTACAACCCAAAGCTGGACGTGAGACTGCTGTACCCAGTGTCAAGGCTCCAGCAGGTAAGAGTGCCTCCACAATTCAAACACAAATGGAAGCTACACATATTCAAAGATAAGAGATCCCTTGGTCAGATTATTCTATGAGCACAGTCAGTGCTTCATTTTCATATCCGGCATTTGAGTGTCACCCAGAACTTTTTTTGCCAGATGACTGAGTGAGATTTGTTCCTCTAACTGCTTTGTTGTCTCCTGCAGGACCAGGTTGTTAAAGAGGACAACATTGAAGCTGTCGGTAAAAGGCTGCAGGAGTACCACCTGCAGTTCCAGGAGAAGAACCGAGAGTACGATCGTCTGTACGAGGAGTATACAAGAACATCACAGGTGAATTGCTATTGTCATTCAATTGTGATTGAATCGTTTCTGATTGTACTGTATCCAACCTCCGGTTCTTTGTTTTCCTCAGGAAATTCAAATGAAGAGAACGGCCATTGAGGCATTCAATGAAACCATTAAGATCTTTGAGGAGCAGTGCCAAACCCAAGAGCGCTATAGCAAGGAGTACATTGAAAAGTTCAGGAGAGAGGGTAACGATAAAGAAATCCAGAGGTAATAATGAACATTATAAATCTATCTTTTCAACCAAAGATGTAGCTAACACTAATCTCAGTTCTATGATAGTGGTTAATATCTGTTATGCTCACCGATACATCGTGCATCCTATCAGAATCGGCCTACGTTAGCTAAAAATGCCAGCATCGGCCCGATGTCTAGTTTAACGCCGATGTGCAAAACCGATGTCAAAGCTGACGTGCATACCTATATATAACGTAAGTAGATGATGTAATGACGCCACGAAAAATACAGCGCTACACAGAACAAAAGCAGAAAAATACTAAGCGCACACTTCCAACAAGTTCAATTTGAGCAGTCATTTGAAAGAGTAAGAACATTTCAGCGAGACAACTCAAAGGCGAAATGCATTAGATGATGGAATTCATTGCCCTTGACAATCAACTGTTCTCTGTCGTGGGTGATGTTGGCTTTCGCGACTGGTCGAGCACCGGCACACACTACCAAGTGCGCTATTTTTCAGATGTTGCCCTACCGGAGTTACACAGTAATAACGTCATTGCTATTAGCTTCACAACATACTATGGAACGCCWTTTGGGTCTTTTGCGTGTCAAATAACACTATTTGACAATAACACTATTTGATGCGTTAAATAAGCTTTTAATTTTACATGTCAAATAACAGTTATATTATAGAATGTTGTGTGTTCTGAATTTGCACGTGCAAGCCAAGCGCCACCACTACTATCAGTAGCACTGTCAAAGCTGTACAAACACTGCGTTGGTAATAAAGCATTATTTGTTCGACCGCAACTTCTGGGGTAGTTTGCTAGCTTTAGCTTGGTACCTAGCTAGCACCAATACAACCAGCCTGAAAACAGTGACCAGTCGAAACTTCAGTAATTTTCATTATTCTTAGCAATGATTTAGGAATCCTGGTAAGTATTAGCTAGGTAGCCACTTGTTGTTCGCCTATTGAAATTGAACCTCAGTTCATGAAAATAAATAGCCAGCCAGCTACTTAACCCTGTTGCCCAAAGTTAACGTTATAAGCAGCCAGATAGCTTCATCTGGCTAGTCTCGACGGGACCGGGTTATGTGTTGTTAAGCTAGGCACAATAGTGGAATTTGCAGTTTGCCTTCAAAATAAAAGTACCTCCTTTGAAAGTGATGCAGAAGGTTACAATTGGTGTAATCATTCCACATTTAGACTAGATAATGTTAAACAAGGTTGGAATGTGAAGCAATGAAATGGGGTATCAGTCTACTCGGTGACACACACAGAACACAACTGAAGAGTTTACGCAAATATTTGCGTTGTAGCTCTTATCGCAGGACTGTGACTGTGTGAAATCACCTCCCCAGTCAGCCTATTGTGTGTATTGACATTCATATTGTACAGCGTTATGTAAGGATTGGGGATCAATGAAATGGGGTATTACTCAATACCCAAGCTATTTTTTCCCAACATCCTCAGAGTTATCGGACTCCAAAATATCCACACAGTATGGTTTTTCCTTGGGAATAGTGTTCAATACACATAGGTTGACAATACATGTGGCTCAATTCACAGTTGTTTCAGAGTCCCGCAATAAGAGCTACGACACTAATGTTCTCTGGGTGTCACGGAGTAGACTGATACCCCATGTCATTGATCCACAATCCATAGGTAATACTGTACAGTGAAATAAGTATGCCCCTCCCCCCAATGCAATTCTAAAGTAAAATACATTGTGTGATTTCAACAGATTTTTGTCAAATTAACAAATTGTCTTTTGTTGGTTTTATATAACATTCCATCCTTGTTTAGCATGATTTATTCAATTATGGAATAATTCTACTATTTGTATTMATTTGCATCACTGTCAATGACATACTTTTATTTTGAAGGCTAACTGCAAAGTCCACTATTGTGGCTAATCCTTATTGTGGCTAGATGGGTCCGACCACCATTAATCAAATAAGAACTGTCTTATAAATTAGGGTTATTTTAAATGGTGACACCTAGCTATATAGTTAGCCAGCCAACTATAGCTACTGAAACCGATTGTCTTTTTTGCTATGTTTTGGGGGAAGAACATTGTGTGCATCCATGAGCTAGCTAGCTTTTTTTTTTATGACCAGCAATGTAGGTGCGCGAGACAACTTTACAAGCATCGTAGCATATATATCGATGAATCGTTGTGACATATTAAATACGAGTGATAGTATAATCACTACGTAAAAAAATGAAACGTGTTAAATTATTATGTGACGTGCAGTCATATTCAGGTCCTGATTGGTCAACAAGCTTATTTGACACGCAAAGGCCCTAATGGTGTTCCATAGAAATCCTGGTTGAGAATGAAACGGTTGAACAAATGAACAACGAAACAGCGCAGCAAGTAAGTGAAAGAATTAGCTTTTTATTATGTTTTACTGGTAATGGGGACATACGTAAATGCCAACAAAATAACTTGTTGGTCAGTGTGGTGTGTGTAACCTTTATTTAACTAGGCAAGTCAGTTAATAATAAATTCTTATTTACAATGATGGCCTACCCCGGCCAAACCCGGACGACGCTGGGCCAATTGTGCGCAGCCCTATGGGACTCCAATCACGGCCGGATGTGATACAGCCTGGATTCAAACCAGGGACTGTAGTGACTCCTCTTGCCCTGAGATGCAGTGCCTTAGACCACTGTGTGTGTGTGTGTTAACTATTTAACTGTACTAGAATGCTTAAAAGGCCGCAAAATTTTTAAATATCGGTATTGTTTTTTTGGCAAGGAATATATCGGTATCGGCCAAAAATGTCATATCGGTGCATCACTAATGGTAGAAGTTTGTATACCCACAGAATCACTGGGGTTTTGTTGATGCCACAACTACTCAGATTGCTTCACTGTTGGAGAAGCCAAATGTGCCATTCTTATAGAAGTACAACAGCTGTCTCATATATTGACAATGGGTGATATATTTTTGACAACAAGAATTGTTTCTCCTAGAATCATGGGAAACTACGACAAACTGAAATCGAGAATAAGTGAGATTGTGGACAGCAAACGGCACCTGGAGGACGATCTGAAAAAGCAAGCAGCGGATTACAGGGAGATCGATAAGAAGATGAACAGCATCAAACCTGATCTGATTCAGCTCCGCAAGACCAGAGACCAATACCTAATGTAAGTATAGCACCAGTCTTTGCTGTTATCAAATATCTTGTCTATTATGTCCCGTTACTAAATGACTGACATTAAACCTTTTTTATTTTCTCATGGTAGGTGGCTGACACAAAAGGGAGTGAGGCAGAAGAAGCTGAATGAATGGTTGGGTATCAAGAATGAAAACCCAGAGGAGTAAGTATCCATTTCCCACGCTTTTACTTTGGATTGTTTTTTAAAGATTCACTTCAAAGTTTTGACTCCTTTTGAATGTTTCTTTTTAAAGGAGTAATTCAAACACAAGTTAGTGTTGTATAAAACTAATGTGATTATTGTATTGCAGTGAGTACTCAATGGTTGAAGACGACGAGGACCTCCCACATCATGATGAACGTTCGTGGAGGCTAGGCAACATCAACCGGCTGCAGGCAGAAGCTCTGCTCCGGGGGAAGAAGGACGGAACATTCCTGGTCCGGGACAGTAGCAAAGCTGGCTGCTACGCCTGCAGTGTTGTGTATGTATCTAATAATACAAGTTTGCGGGGTGCTTATATTTGTCCTGTTAATGGAAATGTGTTTTTTTGCATATCCCAACTCCCCCCTGAGACACCCGCAAGGAGTGGGGCCAGGGTCACTATTGTATAGCACCGCTGTTGCAATTAGGGTTAAGTGCCTTGCYCAAGGRCATAGCGACAGATTTTTAGGCTACCTAATCACCCTGAAAAAAATTCCACATGAAGACGCATGATTTGAGTTTAGCGTCATGATAATTTAAGACCTAAACACTCACGTTTCATAGAGTTAATTCATCTTATTTAATGAGATCTGATTATTCAGTCTTAACGTGTTGACAGATTTTATKATGTTAATTTGCAGCATTAGTATTGAGTGTATATTGGCAACTTGATTAGCATATTGATTAGAATTGTCATGCTAGATCATATTCATAATAAACAAACTGATTAWCCTCATGCTACATATTGAGAGAGACTGAAGGAAAAGTTGACCATGGTGTGTTTCTAAATGATCAAATTGACAACATGTAACAAAACCAGGCCATTCTTTATTTTCGGAACCATGTAAAATAGTCCATACATGGAATTTGGATGTATTCTGAACTTGATGTATTCTCATTTAAAATGTCTTTCTTTGCAGTGTGGAGGGTGAGGTGAAGCATTGTGTTATCAACAAGAGTCATACGGGCTATGGATTTGCAGAGCCGTATAACCTGTATGGCTCCCTAAAAGAACTAGTCCTGCACTACCACCACACGTCCCTCGTACAGCACAATGATTCTTTAAATGTCACGCTTGCCTACCCAGTTTACACACAGAAGAGGCGGTGATGAAGTCATGGTGAGGACTTGGACTTCATGATGGACAATCAAGATGACTTCTTTGGAAATGCAAATGCCTAGGATGGTATCAATTMAATTAGGGAACCATTGGTACAGGTATTTGACATTTTGGAAATTTCAAAAATCAGGAGATGGTCCTCGTTTAAACTTTTTTTTTTTTAATATATAGCTTTTTCCTTTGGATAGCCATGATTACGTATGTGTGAGTGAACATGGTATGTGCAGTCAAGCCTACTAATTGAAAAAAGGAGGAGAGACTTGAAGCAGCAGGTTTTTCAGACACAGATTAAGCCTGGTCCTGGGCTAAAATGCATGGTCAATGGAAAGTCTCCATTGAAATGGCTTTTTAGTCCCGGACTAGGCTTAATCTGTGTCTGGGAAACTGCATTTTCAGTGTTTGCATTTAACTGAAATGTTTGGCTTTCAATACCAAAATCTTCATTCAACATCCTGACACTGTCAAGTGTAAGTTTTTGTTGTGCTATGCAATGCTGTCTGCGTCCTCAGAATTAATATGTACCCTAAATATATTTGTATTTTTTTTTTGTCATGATTATTGGCCATCAATGTAGGCTACCTATTAGCTAGACATGGTGTGGGACATTTTTCATTCTCTACTTCTACACACAAGACTTATTTGGTTTAGACTTTGTCTGTAAAATGTTAAAAGCATTCACATTAGAGTAATTTTAAATGTATTAGAAATATATATATATATATAGACACACACACAGTACCAGTCAAAAATCTGGACACCTACTCATTCTTTATTTTTTTACTATTTTCTGTAGAATAATAGGGAAGACATCAAAATTATGAAATAACACATGGAATCTTGTAATAACCAAAAAAGTGTTTGAAGAATCTAAAATATATTTTAGATTCTTCAAAGTAGCCACCCTTTGCMTTGATGACAGCTTTGCACACTCTTGGCATTCTCTCAGCCAGCTTCACTTGGAATGCCTTCCAACATTCTTGAAGGAGTTCCCACATATGCTGAGCACTTGGCTGCTTTTCCTTCATTCTGCGGTCCAACTCATCCCAAACCATCTCAATTGGGTTGAGGTTGGGTGATTGTGGAGGCCRGGTCATCTAATGCAGCACTCCATCACCCTCCTTTTTAGGGGTGGCAGGTAGCCTAGTGGTTAGAGTGTTGGGCCCGTAACCGGAAGGTTGCTGGATCGAATCCCTGAGCTGACATGGTAAAAATCTGTCGTTCTGCCCCTGAGCGAGACGTGGATGTCGATTTAAGGCAGCCCCCTGCGCCWCTCTGATTCAGAGGGGGTGGGTTAAATGTGGAAGACACATTTCAGTTGAATACATTCAGTTGGACAACTGACTAGGTATCTCCCTTTCCTTCTTGATCACATAGCCCTTACACAGCCACGCGGTGTGTTGGGTCGTTGTCCTGTTGAAAAACAAATGATAGTCCCACTTAGCACAAACCAGATGGGATGGCGTATCGCTGCAGAATGCTGTGGTGTGCCTTGAATTCTAAATAAATCACTGACAGTGTCAMCAGCAAAGCACCATCACACCTCCTCCCCCATGCTTCATGATGGGAACCACACATGCAGAGATCCGTTCACCTACTCTGTGTCAAACAAAGACACGGCGGTTGGAACCAAAAATCTCAAATTCGGACTCATCAGACCAAAGAACAGATTTCCACCGGTCTAATGTAATTGCTTGTATTTCTTGGCCCAAGCAAGTCTCATCTTCTTATTGATGTCCTTTGGTAGTGGTTTCTTTGCAGCAATTTGACCATGAAGGCCTGATTCACACAGTTTCCTCTGAACAGTTGATGTTGAGATGTGTCTGTTACTTGAACTCTTTCAAGCATTAATTTGGGCTGCAATCTGACTAMTGAATTTACCCTCTGCAGCAGAGGTAACTGTGGGTCTTCCTTTCCTGTGGTGGTCCTCATGAGAAACAGTTTCATCATAGCACTTGATGGTTTTTGCGACTGCACTTGAAGAAATGTTCCGCATTGACTGACCATGTCTTAAAATAATGATGGACTGTCGTTTCTCTTTGTTTATTTGAGCTGTTCTTGCCAAAGTATGGACTTGGGTCTTTTACCAAATAGGGCTGTCTTCTGTATACGACCCCTACCTTGTCACAACACAACTGATTGGCTCAAACGCGTTAAGATGGAAAGAAATTCCACAAATTAACTTAACAAGGCACAGCTGTTCATTGTAATGCATTCCAGGTGACTACCTCATGAAGCTCGTTAAGAGAATGCCAAGAGTGTGCAAAGCTGTCATCGAGGCAAAGGGTGGCTACTTTGAAGAATCCCAAATATAAAATATTTGGAGGTGTTTAACACTTTTTCTGCTTACTACATGATTCCATGTGTTATTTCATAGTTTGTCTAAGCTATTGTTCTACAATGCAGAAAATAGTTCAAATAAAAACCCTTGAATGAGTAGCTTTGTCCAAACTTTTGACTGGTATGCATATATATATATATTTGGTTTTATTTATTTCCTTTTGACTCAGAAACCTTGTGCAAAGATGATTTGTTTCTCTAATTTTATGTCGTGTTATTGTGTTACTAATATTCCCTATTGTGAATGCATATAAACCACCCGATTTCCTCATAGAAAGGCCAGTGAAGTATTGTGTCCCTGAGAGAAAATGTCATTCCTTGATTCTGTATTTTCTGTATCAGAAAATCTTTACTTTGAATTCTTTAGTTGCAACTGTTAAATCTTTTTTCTTCTTGTGTAATTCATGCCATGCCTGACTTGATATGACATAGTGAACATTAAAGCACCAAATTCATGAAATATCATTTAAATKAGTTATGTTTTTACTTTGTATGTATTTGCCAATTGGGACAATTTTATGCTTCAACAGTGCAAATACGACCTACGCAGATTRATCAATATGGCAGACACAAGTATAGGGACAAAGTGGAGGAGCGGGTTGGACACGAGGGCTTCTAACAATCTCGGATTTTCAAAAATAAAGCTGCCCTACCCGATGAGCTAAACACCTTTTTGTCACACTTCGAGCATAGCTAGTCTGAGAAACCGAGGAGAGCCTCTGAGGACGAGGGCTACATGCTTACGGTCTCCATGGAGGACGTATGTATGTACATCGCATTCGGAAAGTATTCAGACCCCTTGACTTTTTCCACATTTTGTTACGTTACAGCCTTATTCTAAAATATATTATTTTTTTAAATCCTCAATCTACACACTCTATCCCATAATGCAAAGTGAAAACAGGTTTTAAGAAAATGTTGGTAATTTATAAAAAATAAAAAAAACATCACGTTTACGTAAGTATTCAGACACTACTCAGTACTTTGTTTTAGCACCTTTGGCAGCGATTAAAGCCTCAAGTCTTCTTGGGTAGGAGGCTACAAGCTTGGCACACCTGTATTTGGGGAGTGTCTCCCATTCTTCTCTGCAGATCCTCTCAAGCTCTGTCAGATTGGATGGGGAGTGTCGCTGCACAGCTATTTTCAGGTCTCTTCATAGATGTTTGATCGGGTTCAAGTCTGGGCTCTGTCTGAGCCACTCAAGGACATTCAAAGACTTGTCCCGAAGCCACTCTTGCATTGTCTTGGCTGTGTGCTTAGGGTCGTCGTCCTGTTATACTCGGGTGAAGGTTCACCTTCCGAAGTCCTGAGCGCTCTGGAGCAGGTTTTCATCAAAGATCTTTCTGTACTTTGCGCTGTTCATCTTTCCCTCRAACCTGACTAGTCTAGCAGTCCCTGCCGCTGAAAAACATCCACAAATCACGATGCTCCCACCACCATGCTTCAGGGATGGTGCCAGGTTTCCTCCAGAGTGACCATCGGGTTCTTGGTTAGGGAGGTGACTAATGCCCTTCTCCCCCGATTGATCAGTTTGGTCGGGTGGCCAGCTCTAGGAAGAGTCTTGGTGGTTCCAAACTTCTTCCATTTAAGAATGATTGAGGCTCCTGTGTTCTTGGGGACCTTCAATGCTGCTGACATTTTYCGATACCCTTCCACAGATATGTGCCTTGACACAATCCTGTCTCAGAGCTCTACGGACAATTCCGTCGACCTCATGGCTTGGTTTTGCTCTGACATGCACTGTCAACTGTGGGACCTTATATATTTTGCCTTGTCATTATTATTATTTAGAATAAGGCTGTAACAAAATGTGGAAAAATTCAAGGGGTCTGAATACTTTCCGAAGGCATTGTAAATTGTGAATCTTTATTTGTGTTGTTGTGTGGCCGGGAATGTGCATGGTGCTGAATTTCGCATGGTTCTTGTTATACGCTTCATCTTTATGAATGAACATTTGCGTGCCTGAGGTCACTTGGGTTCACTGACTTTTTTTTATGCCCGAGGTATGGGACATTTACTGAGGAACCTAAGTTATTATTATTTTGTGACTAATATTGATTGTATGATAATTTATGTTGGTAATTGTAACGGAGTAGTGGAGTAGGTGGAAAGTTTTAAGTTCCTCGGTGTACACATCACGGACAAACTGAATTGGTCCACCCACACAGACAGCGTTGTGAAGAAGGCGCAGCAGCGCCTCTTCAACCTCAGAGGCTGAAGAAATTCGGCTTGTCACAAAAGCACTCACAAACTTCTACAGATGCACAATCGAGAGCATCCTGTCGGGCTGTATCACCGCCTGGTACGGCAACTGCTCCGCCCACAACCGTAAGGCTCTCCAGAGGGTAGTGAGGTCTGCACAACGTATCACCGGGGGCAAACTACCTGCCCTCCAGGACACCTACACCACCCGATGTCACAGGAAGGCCATAAAGATCATCAAGGACAACAACCACCCAAGCCACTGCCCTGTCACCCCGCTATCATCCACAAGGCGAGGTCAGTACAGGTGCATCAAAGCAGGGACCGAGAGACTGAAAAACAGCTTCTATCTCAAGGCCATCAGACTGTTAAACAGCCACCACTAACATTTAGCGCCGCTGCCAACATACTGACTCAACTCCAGCCACTTTAATAATGGGAATTGATGGAATATGTAAAAATGTACCACTAGCCACTTTAAACAATGCCACTTAATATAATGTTTACATACCCTACATTACTCATCTCATATGTATATGTATATACTGTACTCTATATCATCTACTGCATTCTGCCATCTTTATGTAATACATGTATCACTAGCCACTTTAAACTATGCCACTTTATGTTTACATACCCTACATTACTCATCTCATATGTATATACTTACTCTATACCATCTACTGCATCTTGCCTATGCCGTTCTGTACCATCACTCATTCATATATCTTTATGTACATATTCTTTATCCCTTTATCCCTTTACACTTGTGTGTATAAGGTAGTTACTTGTGGGAATTGTTAGGTTAGATTACTTGTTGGTTATTACTGCATTGTCGGAACTAGAAGCACAAGCATTTCGCTACACTCGCATTAACATCTGCTAACCATGTGTATGTGACAAATAAAATTGGATTTGATTTGATACTGAGTTGAGTTTGGTAAAGAACTGGGCCCTGCGGAGGTGTTCAATGGCACCAATGGGAGATTGTACCGAATATTTGTGGTGATTTCGTTGAGTCCTCTGTAGACAGTGCAGGGATAACCCTCCATCATTCGAAGAAGAAAAAAACAGCCGGCGCAGGGGAAGTGGACATGCGGATGAAACCTTGGAGTGCCTCTGGGATGTAATCCTCCGTGGCCTGGGTCTCAGCCACCGACAGAGGGTAGATGCGTCTGCGCGGAGGTGCTGAACCTGCAAGCAGGTCGATGGCACAGTCCCAGCGCCGATGAGGAAGAAGACAGGTGGCACGAGTCTTGAAGAATACATCCCGTAGGAGAGGAGAGCGGATATGAGATGATGCTAAGGGAGGCAAGGGTCTGGTCAAATGTTCCCCGCGGCAACGGAATCCACTAAAGCTGTAGACAAAGTACATGAGGGACAGTCAGCTGGTGTGATGGACACTTTAAAAGAGCCTAGCAAACAGTGATGAAGATGGATTACTCACTCCTGACCCAGAGGGTGGAAGATCATGTGACCGTCCCTCTGCTCTTGTGGATCCCAGATTCAGACATGCCGGACACCTCTGGAGCTTGTGCCCTCTTTGTCCACAGTACAGACAGAGCCCCAGCTGTATCCATCTGCGGCACTCCACTGCGGGGAGGTGTGTGACCCCTACCTCCATGGGTTCAGGCTCTGATCCCGAGTATTCACTGAGGAAAGGAGAGAAGCAATGAGAGTACCGGCTCTCCCGAAGTAGGTTATCCGGACGGCCATCGCAATGAGTGTGTCCAGGGTGAGGTTGTCGTCTCGACAGGCCAGTTCCATCTGGACTTCTTTGAGCAAACCTCTTCTGAATAGCGTACGAAGCGCCAGCTCATTCCATCCACTGGATGCTGCTACTGTCCGGAAGGTGAACGCGTACTCAGAAGCTGTCATGTCCCCCTGTCGTAATTGCAGTAGAGCATCACCCTCTGGGGGATGGTCAAAAATACATTTGAAACAGAGCCATGAACGCCTCACAGGAATCCTGTCTCCCAGATATCCTCCGCTGGTTGAAGGCAACGCCTCCTGGGTGTGTTCGAGACGTTTCAAACTGCAAAGAACCTCCTCCATAGCCGTACCCAGTTGTCCCAGCTGGTCATGGTGTTAACGTACAAGGTAACCCTGTTCGTCGACCGTCAGAGATATTCAATGTTCCTGCTGATTCCATAGTTGGAGTCGGTATTCTGTAAAGTAGACGCTGTGAGTCGAGAAGCAGGTTCAACATTTAATAAAACARCAAACATGAACCGAGACACCACAACAGTGGCGATAATGCATGTACACAGGAACAATACCGACTGAGGAAGGAACCCAAGGGAGTGACAGATAAAGGGGAGGTAATCAGAAAGGAAATGGAGTCCAGGTGAGTATCATAGTGATCTGCAGGTGTGCATAATGATGGATGCCAGGAGTGCGTAATGATGGATCCCAGGACTGGTGGTTAGTATACCAGCGACGTCGAACGCCGGAGGAGTGGGAGTATTCAAAATATATATATTTAACTAGGCAAGTCAGTTAAGAACAAATTCTTATTTGCAATGACGGCCTACACCGGCCAAACCTGGACAAATTGTACACCGCCCTATAGGACTTCCAATCACGGMCGGTTGTGTTACAGCCTGGAATTGAAYYAGGGTGTTTGTAGTGACGCCTCAAGCACTGAGATGCAGGGCCTTAGACCGCTGCACCACTCGGGAGTAGACGTTACAGTAATACAACCAAATGCAAAAAAAACATTGTTTTGAAGTTATTTCCTTCTATGTTTTAAGGGTTTACAGTTCAAGTCGGAAGTCATTAAAACTCATTTTTCAACCACTCCACAAATTTCTTGTTAACAAACTATAGTTTTGGCAAGTCAGTTAGGACATCTACTTTGTGCATGACAAGTACATTTCCAACAATTGTTTACAGACAGATTATTCCATTTATAATTCACTGCATCATAATTCCAGTGGGTCAGAAGTTTACATACACTAAGTTGACTGTGCCTTTAAACAGCTTGGAAAATCCAAGAAAATTATGTCATGGCTTTAGAAGCTTCTGATTAGCAAATTGATGTCATTTGAGCAATTGGAGGTGTACCTGTGGATGTATTTCAAGGCCTAACTTCAATCTCAGTGCCTCTTTGCTTGACATCATGGGAAAATCAAAAGAAATCAGCCAAGACCTCCAAAAAAATGGTGGACCTCCACAAGTCTGGTTCATCCTTGGGAGCAATTTCCAAACGCTTGAAGGTACCACGTTCGTCTGTTTACAAACAATAGTACGCAAGTATAAACACCATGGGACCACGCAGCCATCATACCGCTCAGGAAGGAGACGCATTTTTGTCTCCTAGAGATGAATGTACTTTGGTGCGAAAAGTGCAAATCAATCCCAGAACAATAGCAAAGGACCTTGGAGATGCTGGAGGAAACAGGTACAAAAGTATCTATACCCACAGTAAAACGAGTCCTATATCGACATAACCTGAAAGGCCACTCAGCAAGGAAGAAGCCACTGCTCCAAAACCACCATAAAAAAGCCAGACTACGGTTTTGTCACGAGAATTTSTAGTTCCAATGATATTAACTCAACTCACAATAAGCTTTGACCAATTCCCCAGAGGTTGTAARGCCCTGGTTAATAGAAGAATTAGACAAAGTCCCAGAATACTGCAAAAGGTTAGTTCTTTATTCACGAGAGCTCAGAAAATTATACACTGCACATAGCCTTTTATACCTCACATTTGGTCATATAAATGCCCCTCCTCCTCTCTAACACTGTCAATGTTGTTTACAAGTTTTCTACAACACATACATTGCTTATCATATCCTACAACATCTTATATAATCTACTGCAAGCCTAATGGTTTCTCCCCTCCCTGGGTGGGGAGACCTCCTTCCTGTTATCAGTTTCACAGTGGTCACAAGTTGTCTGTCATAAGCTGTCTGTTAACAGTTCCTCTTTTCCTTAAATGTCTCACTTACATTGCTAAATAGTAAAGTCTTAACTTGTCCTATGCACACATATTATAGAATTACAGTCTTATAATTCKAATTCTTTACACAGTTATGCGTTTCAGGTCGGAATCATTTAGTCATTACCTTAAASATATACATTCTTTTATCAGGTTTGCAACTGCACATGGGGACAAAGATTTTACTTTTTGGAGAAATGTCCTCTGGTCTGATGAAACAAAAATATAACTATTTGGCCATAATGACCATCGTCATGTTTGGAGTAAAAAGGGGATGCTTGCAAGCCGATGAACACCATCCCAACCATGAAGCACGGCATGGCAGCATCATGTTGTGGCAGTCCTTTGCTGCAGGAGGGACTGRTGCACTTCACAAAATAGATGGTATCATGAGGCAGGAAAATTATGTAGATATATTGAAGCAACAGCTCAAGACATCAGTCAGGAAGTTACAGTTTTTYTCAATTGCTAAAACACTAAAACCCATTGGCTGAACAAAGTTCGCAGTTGCCTGGACTCATTTAGCTAATTATGCAGTCTGTTGTCAATACCTTAAACCATTTCACATGGTAAAACACAATTTGCAGATCTCACTTAGACTTTTCAGCAAAACTCTAAACACATTCTCATTCTCAAAACACATTCTGCACTCTAATGCACATGTCATCCATACTGGTAAACGCAAGTGGCAACAATCAAATACAAATAGAGAACACATGTCATTGATTGAACACAACCACTCAAAATTGATTTAACCTGTTTCAAATGAAGCGACACAACCAATATAAGCCAGTTCAGAGAGCAAACAGGTTGTTGAAGGTGGGAAGGAGAAAGTCTGAGAATGGATAGAAGAAACAATGTGAGAGGACGAGTGCGTATGCGAGGTGGGTGACGAGGAGGAGGGCAAGAAAGAGGAAGAGGAGGACGAAGAGGAAGAGGAAGACTAAGAGTGGAAATATCTGATGAAATTCGAGCAACAGTTATAGACCATGTTCTTGTCCATGGACTGACAATGAGGGAAGCAGGACTTAGAGTGCAACCCAATTTGAGCTGATGTTCTGTGTCCACCATAGTAAGGACATTCAGAGAAGAGAATAGGTACAGTATACTACTGTATTTTTGTAATTGCAAATTTACTGTACTACACTATATGCAGCTGTTTCAATAGACATTTGTAAAGTTAATCACTGTATGTATTGTACTGCATGAATATGTTTTGTAACTGCACAACTACTTTTTGTAGAATTGCAAGGCTGCCACATGCAGGTGGAAGGACAGCTATATTCACTCGGGAGCAAGAGGCCGTTATAGTTGGCATGGTCCTTCAAGATAATGCAATACGACTCAGAGAAATCCAGGAACGAGTGATACAAGACAACACACACTTCCAGGGAATYGACAGTGTGAGCATTTCCACAATTGACCGTGTYCTCCWTCGTWACAGGATGCGAATGAAACAAGTATACAGAGTACCTTTTGAGCGCAACTCACCAAGGGTGAAAGAACTGCGAGCTCAGTATGTGCAAGTAAGTGTACATTCATAAACATTTACTGTAATCCAGATTGTCTACAGTACTAACACATACTATGTGAATGACATTACTCTTCAGTACATACAATGTATGTGAATCAGAAGCCTAATTGTACTCTACAGTATAGCACTGTCTCTGTACGACTTACAAWATCCTAYATACAGTATATTGTATTTCTACACAGACAATATTTGACTTGGAATCCTTGGACAGACCCCATGAGTTCATCTTTGTCGATGAAGCAGGCTTCAATCTAACAAAGAGGAGAAGGAGAGGCCGAAACATGATTGGACAGYGGGCCATTGTTGAAGTCCCTGGTCAACGAGGTGGCAATGTCACAATCTGTGCTGCTATCAGCAACCATGGTGTTCTACATCACCATGTTACACTCGGGCCATATAACACCCAGCACCTTCTAAGATTTATTGCCAATTTAAGAGATATTTTATTTGAGCAGCAGGTTCAAGAGCAGCAGGGTCAAGAGCTAAATGAGAATCCCATTCCCAYCTATGTGATAGTGTGGGACAATGTCAGTTTCCACCGAGCTGCTCAGGTAAGGGAATGGTTTATAATTTGAGAGCAGTGTTTGATTTTGAACACAGGTAAAACTGTTTTGAGGCGAATGTTTCATTTTGCGAGAGGAGTCAGAGGTTATGTAAATAGTGCTTGAAGATGAGGTTTTGTGTTTAATGTTTTCAGGAAATGGAGCAAGGTTTCAGAAATTGTGTTTTAGCAATTGATAAAAACTGTAAAGCTTGGTCGCAAGTAATTGAACAACAATTAGTCTGAGCCTTTGCACTACAAATAGACCTCAGGTAAGCGCACCTCTTTTGTGATGAGAGAGAGAGAGAGAATTATTGTCCATTTGGGACCAAGCTTTAACAATCTATATTGTGACATGCACCCCCACAATATGATGCTACCAGCTCTGTGCTTCATGGTTGGGATTCATTTAAATTGACAGATTTTATCATATGAACTGTAACTCAGTAAGATCTTTGAAATTGTTGCATTTATATTTTTATTCAGTATATATCCTTTTCCCACCCCCCAACCTACTTCTTGCTATGAATTCTATCTGATGGCATATGCATGTTTAGGCCAGTGCTTGACTTGGACTGAAATAGGTGCCGGTACTCATTTTGGGTGCCGGTAGAGTTTTTATTTAGGTGCAGGAACTCCTCAATAYTTTTGAGCTAATATTCTATAGGAGGTGGAGGAAGTCAAGCAGAAGACAATTTGAGGTGCCGGTACTCAATTCCAGTGAGCTCCTGCCCAAGTCAAGTACTGTGTTTTGGTAAAAAGATAAATAATGTCCGATTTGGAACACTGATTGAGTGGGCCTGGGTCCTGGTTGTATATTGATGTACACTATCAGTCAAAAGTTTCARAAAACCTACTCATTCAAGGGTTTTTCTTTATTTTTACTATTTTCTACATTGAAGAATAATAGTGAAGACATCAAAACTATGAAATAACACAAATGGAATCATGTAGTAAACAAAAAAGTGTTAAACAAATCTAAATATGTTTTATATTTAAGATTCATCAAATAGCCACCCTTTACCTTGATGACAGCTTTGCAAACTCTTGGCATTCTCTCAACCAGCTTCATGAGGTAGTCAGCTGGAATACATTTCAATTAACAGGTGTGCTTTGTTTAAAGTTAATTTGTGTAATTTCTTTCCTTCTTAATGCATTTGAGCCAATCAGTTGTGCTGTGACAAGGTGGGGGTGGTATACAGAAGATAGCCCTATTTGGTAAAAGACCAAGTCCATATTATGGCAAGAACAGCTCAAATAAGCAAAGAGAAACGACAGTCCATCATATCTTTAAGACATGAAGGTCAGTCAATACGGAACATTTCAAGAACTTTAAAAGTTTCTTCAAGTGCAGTCGCATAAACCATCAAGCACTATAATGAAACTGGCTCTCATGAGGATTACCACAGGAATGAAAGACCCAGAGTTACCTCTGCTGCAAAGGATGAGTTCATTAGAGTTACCAACCTCAGAAATTGCAGCCCAAATAAATGCTTCACAGAGTTCAAATTACAGACACATCTCAACATCAACTGTTCAGAGGAGACTGTGAATCAAGCCTTCATGGTCGAATTGCTGCAAAGAAACCACTACTAAAGGACACCAGTAAGAAGATGAGACTTGCTTGGGCCAAGAAACACGAGCAATGGACATTAGACCGGTGGAAATTAGTCCTTTGGTCTGGAGTCTAAATTGGAGATTTTTGATTCCACCCGCCGTGTCTTTGAGAGACGTGGTGTGAGTGAAAGGGATGATCTCCGCRTGTGTATTTCCCACCGTAAAGCATGGAGGAGGAGGTGTTATGGTGTGGGGGTGCTTTGCTGGGGACACTGTCTGTGATTTATTTGGAATTCAAGGCACACTTAACCAGCATGGCCAACACAGCATTCTGCAGCTATACGCCATCCCATCTGGTTTGGGCTTAGTGGGACTATAATTTGTTTTTCAACAGGACAATGAGGACAATGACCCAACACACCTCCAAGGATGTGTAAGAAGGAGAGTGATGGAGTGCTGCATCAGATGACCTAGCCTCCACAATCCCCCGACCTCAACCAAATTGAGATGGTTTGTGATGAGTCGAACCACAGAGTGAAGGAAAAGCAGTCAACAAGTGCTCAGCATTTGTGGGAACTCCTTCGAGACTGTTGGAAAAGCATTCCAGGTGAAGCTAGTTGAGAGAATGCCWAAAACTTTTGACCGGTAGTGTATAAATAAAATTGTACTTTGAGTGGTGATGTTTAAGGTTTAAATTATTTAATAGAGGTCAGACTCTCTAACTGTTACGGCTTACTTTAAACTGAGACTCGGCGATATGATGTGATAAGTTGGCCACATATAGCTGTTTACTTTGTGCATCGCTGACTTTGCCTTTAATACTATACCTATTTTGCTATAATGAGTTGTGATTTTTTTTTTTGTCAATGTGGGTCTAGACTTTGACTCTCATACTAAGATACACAGGGTGAGAACCTGGGCTATTGCTGAGTGGCAGTGAATCATGCTCATGACAACATCTTTCAGCATTGGCACCAGGAATCAATATTTTAAGTATGATACAGTGACATACCATCTGTAGTTTGACAGGGCAGTAAACACATTTTGCCACTGCTGTCAGTCATATATTTGCCTACCAGAGAGAGGACACATGACATGATAATGAATGCCCTTCAGACCACCTGTTGGGTGCAAACGTCTGCATGTCAGAAGCGTTTGGGGAGTCTTGTGCCCTCTAGTTGTGCTGTATTTACTTAATTTCAATGATCTTCTTGTGTTATATACCTTTTATGTTGACCATTCTGTAATTTAAAATGTTTGTACATGACAAATTGTTGATTTTCCATATTGTGATGTTGGATGGTGGACAACTAGCATTGGTCTTGAAAAATAATACCAGCATGTAAAATTGGCTAGGACTACTCTATAGACTGACAAGTGGTCGGTACAGTAATAGCTAACAGCTGAGATATTCCAACATTTTAGGCTATTCATTGTGTGAATATGTCACAGTAGTAGTGCTCTGACAACTACACTGAACAAAAATATAAATGCAACACTCAACAATTTCAAAGATTTTACAGAGTTACAGTTCATATAAAGAGATCAGAACATTTTAATAAATTCATTAGGCCCTACTTGGGAGCTAGGCCCAGCCAATCGGAATGAGTTTTTCCACACAGAAGTGCTTTATTACAGACGATCCCGCAGGTGAAGAAGCTGGATGTGGAGGTCCTGGGCTGGCGTGGTTACACGTGGTCTGTGGTTGTGAGGCCGGTTGGACGTACTTCTCTAAAACAATTTTGGAGGCGGCTTGTGGTAGGGAAATGAACATTAAATTCTCTGGCAACAGCTCTGGTGGACATTCCTGCAGTCAGCATGCCAATTGCACGCTCCCTCAAAACTTGAGACATCTGTAGCACTGTGTTGTGTGACAAAACTGCATATTTTAGAGTGGCTAATATGTCTACCAAAACAAGTGGCTGACAATTTCATTGGAATAGAGGTAGATCTATTTCTAATTACCAGTTAATATGTAGAACACATATACACAGTAAATACATTTGAAAAACATGACAAGGATATCACAAAAGTCAGAGACGTATTTCCATTGTGGTCCCTATAACTTGCAAAGCAAAAAATAAACAGGCACAACAATTTATTTAAAAAAAAAATGGAAAGCAAATGGTGTCTCTAGCCAACTTCACATAGAAGTAGAGGCAGTTCGGAAAGGCAGGATTGAGTGAAGAGAAGGGTATTGATAGTTACAGTAGCCAGGGTCCGGGAGGAAGTCAGTCTGACAGACAGGCCAGGAGCTCTTCTTCAAGGCACCTTGCCATCTCCAACATTCATTCCCCCATACTTCCTCTGAATGTCTTAGTGCACCACCGACAACAGTGTAGCACCCGCCTGGGTGATGCTTCGGCTGCTCCTGAGGAGGTATCACAAATATATCAGCAGGTCTTAGGTCTTAGAATTAAAAAATATCTACTCATAGCCACTAGCCTATAGTTTATAAAGTGATAAATACTTACACGCCTTCACCGACTGCTTAGGATACTGAGTATTTTCCAACAGAAATAAATCAACTCACAAAATCATTTGGCGTATTTACCAACGTAATCTGTTCCAAACTAACATTTACTTTGATATTTTTATACATGATCTCAGTAAAACGTCCTATATTCATACCAATAGTGTCATTGTTCCATGTAGAAATGGCACAATTTATATAGTTGACTTCTGTAGTCCTTTTACAGTGATACCAGAATACRCTTGAGAAAACTGAACTCCTAGGGTCAGTTTCCAACACTCTTCAACCTGTTTTAACTGCAAGTGTGTACGCTTCGTTCACTTAAGCCCACTTAAGCCTATGCGTAAGCCTTAAACCTAAGTATAGATAATGCTGGACTAAAAAGTATGCTCAATACTGAATCTTTCCTCAGTGTGAGACAAAACAGGAGTGACCATGATAAAACATGTTTTTTTATTGATATCAGAAAAAATACATCACTCTTCACGAGAACAGAGGGGACAAATGCAACACTCCATTATGTGTCATCTGCCTGTTCGGCAAGTTTGCTCTTCCTCAGAAGTTCATCATTTAATTTCTTCAGATGTTTTGTTCGACTCTCAAGCCTTCGGTGCCATTCGTCTCGCAGCCTATGTAAAGACAAAGTATTATAATTTTTTTTTTTAAGTCAGACACATTCCATAAGCCATACGTTTCCAATATTGCTTGAGGCTACTTAATTGTATGTGTATTGTTAGGACAATTTATTTTTTCTAGCCTGGTTACAGATCTGTTTGTGCTTTTACCTACTCCATTAGCAAGAGAGCAGAAACAGACGGGCACCCGGGCTAAATTTCTTCGACAATTCCTCTAGGAGTTCCAATGGGTTTATTATTTGTGACACCGTGCTCTTGTGCCCAGTATTGTGAGGCTCTGCCACCTTCCTCACATCTACTTGGCTTATTGCATTTGTTCCTGCTGTGACTGCTGTGTCTGATAATCCTCTAACCTTAAAGCAGCACAGGTTATTGTAGGACAGCTAAGCATGGAATATGGCATCCCCTAATATCACTCAACACTCTCTGATTATCATATCGGATTCCCTAAAGTTTTTCCAGTCCTTCTCAGATCAGGGATATACACATGATTACATGGACTAGCCACGGACTAGCCACGGGGTTAGGAGATATTAGAGTGCGGTTTTGCTTTTGTGATTAAAGATTCTTATGGCCAAGTACTTTAATATGATTGTCAGTGTAAGTTGTCCTGAGATGCCCTCAGCGTTAACATTTTGCTCGTAACAAAATCAGGGTCTGTTACATGTAGCGTATGCGTCGAAAGTGATATCGCCTAAATTGTGGACGTTTTATCACTCATAGCAGGATGTATTCCTAATCCAAATACGAAGAAGAAAAGTTCTGCAAAAACATAAATAAATAGACCTTTGTTTCCCTTGAGTAACCTTTCCTCATATCCTGGCAGTATTCTTATAGCACAAAAGTGTATCCCTTCAGAATGTCCAACAATACTTACTTGGTGAGAGCACTATTTTTCTTCCTCATGTCTTCAGTTTCTGTCCTTTGGTCGTGTTTAGCAATTTTTTGTTCCCAGAGATCTTTTATAAAAAGCTTATCATGAATAAGAGCCACATTCATTTCCTAGAAGAAAATACACATCTAATTAGTTAACATGGACTCAATTAAATTCTGCTAGATTTGATTCTGGTTTGAAAAAGCTACGCAATGTCTCACATTTCTCAATGGCTCATAAAATCAATGTCAATTATGTTTATTCTTGACAGTAATACATTTCTCATCTTGAACATGTATTTGTATAGTAGTAGATAGTAGCTACAGTATATGTAGTCAGATATTAGTGATGAGACAACGAGTTCCAACCAGCTGGAATAATAGGAGGAACAGCATGCATAGATCATTAAAAACAAACCTTCTGTGGGTATGAATCTTCTTCTCCCAAAGAGCCTCAATGTSACAGGATGTACTGTATAGTCCTGTCGTGGTGGATGTGGTGCCGATGAAAGACTCCCCTCTCCCACGCACCCTGCTGAGCTTTATTTAAGAGCGGACAACATAAGACCTTCGTGTCATCTGGCCTTTTTGAGAAGAGTTTGGAAGGGAGGGGGAAACATAACGTTAATTCCCTTTGTTACGTCTGATGACATTATGTTTAGAGGGGACCTATAGCAGGGCTGTAGTAGTGCTCAGCTCAGCATTAGGGGCCTCCCACACTGGCCCTATTCTAACCGCCCCCACTACTCCAATGACACCAGCACCAAAAGAAGGATTGGCTTGTTCTGTTCATTCTGGCTAGATCGCATCAGTCATTTGATATCATCCCTTTTTATTCAATTTGAATGGCTCGCACCACATTTTAAGACGGTGGCCCCTGAGAGGAGAGAGCAGCAAGGCTAGRCTGGGTAGCTGTGGATCGTGTTACTTGAAAAACTGATGAATGTATCAGGTTCTAATTTATGACCAGAACATCCTTGACATCTTCTTGACAACTCCTTAACTGCTTTTGACAACCTCAATGATTGGATGGCATTGAGGTAAAGWGTGGTAAAGGAGGGCAGTCCAAATGATTAGCCAAGCAAGGGAAGTTTGYAACGTAAGCCCCTCAGCCCTCGTGTTAAGTCGGCTTTGCAAGTGTACAATTACGTTCACTCCGGGGCCTGAAACTCCCCATAATTCAATTCGCGACAATAGTACATCCTCAAAGAAAAGTCTGTGAAAACTTAAAAACAACAACATACAAATGTAAGTAAAAACAAATSCCAATAAGTTAGAAATTGTGCTACTAATGCACATGACGACACAAACACGTCTTGTAAATATGTTTTTGTTTGGTTATCTTTTGGAAATTGTAGAAATAAAAMAWWTTCCTTCTTCAGAAGTTCCAGCTAGGCAGGCAAATGTTAGTTAGCTAATTAATTTGCTAGCTTTCATACAGTAGGCTTATATTAATTATATATTTAATATAAGTAGACACGCACTCATAATTGACTGTAGTGCATATAAAGCACCCACAAGCAACCGGTGGCTGAAAACACAATCATCGCGGGATGAACGAGTGACGGATTTCCGGCCAAGGGTGGACCATTTAAAAATCATTCCTTCATCCCTCGCCCCTTGCCCTGCAAGTTCATTCTCGTCAGACGTCATAACACGTCATCAGAAGTGTCCACTTAATTTGAGGGCTGAGGGGACAGGGTGTGTCTTTTTAGTGTTTGGACCGCAGCCAGTGTCTTTATATTGCAAGTGCAACAGTTCACTTTACCTCACATGCTGAATGAGGTCTAAAATGAAGACATTTGGTAACCCACTCCCATTCCCAAAGTATTGCACCAGACATGTCCAAGGCAGAACGAAGACAACATTTACTTCGGCCAATCAGTGAAAGGGGCACAGAGAACATTGTGTGGACAGAGAAAGTGATCTATGTTGGCCATGAGGCAATTAACACTGGTGGTCAGTGTAGCGAATACTTTTTTGAGAGGGTAGCTGTGATGATAAATGTGATAACACATGTCTGACATTTAATTTCCTCTGGGTGTGACACACTGCACGCCAACGGTATTAAAAATAGGTAACAAGGGTTGTCATGTGGTCTATTTTGGGTACAGCCAGAGCCTTTGCTAACATACTATAATTACACTAGCATTCCAATATACTGATTCATTTGTCTTTGGATACATTTTGGAAGAGTAATCAATCAATAATTACCTCGCTAAGTACAGTTATAATAATATAGGCATCTGAATCAATATTGAAWATATCCAGCTATGCGAATGATATGCCAACTCTCAAGGAATTAGTTGGGACTGAGAGTGAAGAGAGCATACACTCATTTAGAACAAAAGCACAAGAGACAAAGGCTAGAACATTTATTGTTGATGAAAAAACATGATTTGAAATAATTCCAAATGATAATAGTGCTGCATTAGAATGAACTCGTATTTCATTGCTCCTTTTTTCTATACAGATAAAACTGGTATACAGTGAATTCGGAAAGTATTCAGACCCCTTGACTTCTTCCACATTTTGTTACAGCCTTATTCTAAAATGGATTAAATAAAACATTTTCCTCAGCAATCTACACACAATACCCCATAACGATAAAGCGAAAACATGTTTCTTGAAATGTTTGCAAATGTATTAAAAAAACAAAACAGAAATACCTTATTTACATAAGTATTCAGACCCTTTGCTATGAGACTCGAAATTGAGCTCAGGTGCATCCTGTTTCCATTGATCATCCTTGATGTAACGCTCGTYGTTATGTGGAAGAGAGGAGGACCAAATCGCAGCGTGGTACGTTTCCATATTTATTGGAACACTTATCAACATGAACAAAACAATAAACAGAATGAAACCAACGACGCTACAGACCTGAACATGTGAACCTAGTAAAACAAAGAACGCAATGAACAGGAACAATCACCCACAAACAAACAGTGAACACAGCCTACCTAAATATGGTTCCCAATCAGAGACAACGTAAAACACCTGCCTCTGATTGAGAACCATATCAGGCCAAACAGACACACCTAAACCAATGAGACACAACACATAGAATATACCCACCCAGTTCACRTCCTGACCAACTAAACAAAGATTAAACAAAGKAAATAAGGTCAGGAACGTGACACTTGAGATGTTTCTACAACTTGATTGGAGTCCACCTGTGGTAAATTGAATTGATTGGTCATGATTTGGAAAGGCACACACCTGTCTATATAAGTCCCACAGTTGACAGTGCATGTCAGAGCAAAAACCAAGCCATGAGGTCGAAGGAATTGTCCGTAGAGCTCCGAGACAGGATTGGATCGAGGCACAGATCTGTGAAAGGGTACCAAACAATGTCTGCAGCATTGAAGGTCCCCAAGAACACAGTGGCCTCCATCATTCTTAAATAGAAGAAGTTTGGAACGACCAAAACTCTTCCTACAGCTGGCCTACCGGCTAAACTGAGCAATCGGGGGAAAAGGGCCTTGTTCAGGGAGGTGACCAAGAACCCGATGGTTACTCTGACAGAGCTCTAGAGTTCCTCTGTGGAGATGGGAGAACCTTCCAGAAGGACAACCATCTCTGCAGCACTCCACCAAGCAGGCCTTTATGGCAGAGTGGCAAGACAGAAGCCACTCCTCAGTAAAAGGCACCTAAAGACTCTCAGATGAAACCAAGATAGAACTCTTTGGCCTGAATGCCAAGCGTCACGTCTGGAGGAAACCTGGCACCATACCTATGGTGAAACATGGTGGTGGCAGTGTCATGCTGTGGGGATGTTTTTCAGCGGCAGGAACTGGGAGACTAGTCAGGATCGAGGGAAAGATGAATGGAGCGAAGTACAGAGAGATCCTTGATGAAWACCTGCTCCAGATCGCTCAGGACCTCAGACTTGGGCATAGGTTCACTTTCCAACAGGGCAATGACCCTAAGCACACAGCCAAGACAACGCAGGAGTGGCTTCGGGACAAGTCTCTGAATGTCCTTGAGTGGCCCAGCCAGAGCCCGGACTTGAACCCGACCGATGCTCCCCATCTAACCTGACAAAGCTTGAGATGATCTGCAGAGAAGAACTCAAACTCCCCAAATACAGGTGTTCCAATCTTGTAGCATCCTACCCAAGAAGACTCAAGGCTGTAATCACTGCCAAAGGTGCTTCAACAAAGTACTGAGTAAAGGGTACGCACACTACCTCATAATGACAAAGCAAAAACTGTTTTTTATAAATTAGCCAAATTGTATAAAAACCTGTTTTTGCTTTGTCATTATGAGGTATTGTGTGTAGATTGATGAGGAAAAAAACGACTAAAACAATTTTAGAATAAGGCTGTAACGTAACAAATTGTAGAAAAAGTCAAGGGTTCTGAATACTTTCCGAATGCACTGTATTTATCTTTGAAATAAAAGGTGCTAAATAGAATCATTCAGGGCATGTTTTTTTTGCCTGTTTTGCATGTTATTTTGTCATCAGTGTCACGCCCTGACCATAGAGAGCACTTGGTTCTCTATGGTGTTGTAGATCAGGGTGTGACTAGGGGGTGTTCTAGTCTTTTCATTTCTATGTTGGTGCTCTTGGTATGGTTCCCAATTAGAGGCAGCTGATGTTCGTTGTCTCTAATTGGGGATCATACTTATGTTCTCCATTGTTCCTACCTGGGTTGTGGGATATTGTTTGTGCTTGTGCAGGTAGCACTACGTTACGTTACGTTACGTTACGTTACGTTACGTTACGTTACGTTACGTTACATTACATTACGTTACTTTACTTTACGTTTCGTTACTTGTTTATTGCTTTTGTTTGAAAGTTTCACTTAAATAAAAGATGTGAAACTCAACACACGCTGCGCCTTGGTCCGTCCATTCAAACGAACGTGACAATCAGCTTGCAAACAATGTAAAAAAAAGAATAATCATTGAGCTAATAAAACCACATACAAACATAGTCTCTTTTTTGCTTTCTTGACTAAGTCAGCTCCAAAATGCAGGTGTTTCAGCCTAGCTCAGTGCTTTCTGTGGTGGTGGCAGCCAGTGGAAAATACAGAGCGTAGGGGTTGGTAATGTTCTYTWGTTGCTCCTTGATTGGCTCAGTGTTCTCTCACTCATGGGGACACTACTTCACCGCAAGATCTATGGGGAGAGATTGAAAATTCAAGCCCCTGGGTGCTGCCATAGAGTTACATTAGAAGTGCCCATCCAAGAAGGCTGAAGGTCATTGGCCACAGATATAATGCTGTCAAATTGCATTATAACTACCGTAGCTTTGATTGGACTGATCATGTCAACATCATACTTTCAAAGTCTTAGCTAGCAGTCATCATCATGAATCAAGTCGACAATCTACTGGCAAATCCTTTTCAATCCTTGTCACATAAAGAGAAATTATAGATAAAGTGTATCAGTACTCATTGGCCATTGGACATTAACATTACACAACAAGTTGGATGTCAAATTCAACAATGAATGGTTTGGAAGAAATCAGTGGCTAACTGCAAGCATKGCAAAACAATCACTTGCCTGCTATTCCTGCTATTAAGGGTCTCTTTTCCAAGCTTAAATGACAAAAATTCAACATTGGCCATGTTGTCAATCYAGCATGACTTCTGCCACGTTCAAATCAACTGGAATCYCGGAATTGGGGAAACTCAGACTTCAGTGATTTCAAGACAACTGGRAACTCTGAAAAAAAACGATCTCCGTTTTGAACGGTCATCCAACTCGGAATTCCAAGTCAGAATCTGACCTGAAGATCACRGACATCATGATTCTACCTTGTTTTTTTCCGAATTCCCAGTTGTCTTGAAAGCACCATAAATCCAGAGAATGCCAGACTTTCATGGCAAAGTTTGATGAGAAAATTTGCCCACAATGGACCGCTGCGCCATCTTCCTGTTCAAGTGAGCACAGTACAACAAGTCCAAATATGTCTTGTATGCTGCTGCATAAATTATGTAATATGCCAGTGAGATATGTACTGTATACTGTAGCTAAGGAAGTAACACTAAGTGTATGTTGTGTAGTAAGCTGTTAGTAGCCCATGTGCTTCACCCTGAAAATGTGGTCCCTTTTATCCTCATAACTTAGCCTACTGTTCTGACTTGGTGGTGCACATGTAGCCTATAGCCTGTTTTAGAGAAATGTCATCATCGAATATTGTAAGAGCTTTCATTGTCTGCTTATATGCCCTCTTTATTTATCCAACAGTTCTGACTTTGTGTACAGGGAGAATACTGTAAGAATGCCCATGATCTGAAAACAAAGTTATATTGACTATGTCAGTCCTAGCCCGTTCATTAATGTCTTAATCTAAATTATGAATTGCCTCTTATCCGCTCGTCGTCCCCTTATGCCATAGTTTGTACATCTCAATTGTCATTAGAAACCTCATTTGTTTAAGCAAGTCAGCCATATCAGCTATGTTTTTTAAAAGGCAGTAAATGAGGCTGAATTAAGTGTTTCGCTGCCAGACAAGGCTCCGCTGATAGCCAGGCGTAGCAGAGGTAAGGTRTTGGGACTGCTGTTGGAATAGCTTTATGTACAGTTGAAGTCGGAAGTTTACATTCACTTAGGTTGCAGTCAATGAAACTCGTTTTTCAACCACTCCACAAATTTCTTGTTAACAAACTATAGTTTTGGTAAGTAGGTAAGGACATCTACGCGTTCTGTCTCCTAAAGATGAACGTACTTTGGTGCGAAAAGTGCAAATCAATCCAAGAACAACAACAAGGGACCTTGTGAAGATGCTGGAGGAAACAGGTACAAAAGTATCTATATCCACAGTAAAACAAGTCCTATATTGACATAAACTGAAAGGCCGCTCAGCAAGGAAGAAGCCACTGCTCAAAAACCGCCATAAAAAAGCCAGACTACGGTTTGCAACTGCACATTAGGGGGACAAATATTGTACTTTTTGGAGAAATGTCCTCTGGTCTCAAGAAACAAAAATAGAACTGTTTGGCCATAATGACCATCGTTATGTTTGGAGGAAAAAGGGGGAGGCTTGCAAGCCGAATAACACCATCCCAACCGTGAAGCATGGGTGGGCAGCATCATGTGTGGGGGTGCATTGCTGCAGGAGTGTCACGATCGTTATAATAAGTGGACCAAAGCGCAGCGTGATCTGGGTTCCACATATTTTATTTCTATGTGAAACTCACAGTAAAACAAAAAAACAATACATCTCAAAACGAAATGTGAAGCTAACAATAGTGTTAATAGACAACTATCCATAGTCAAGATCCCACAAAAGGGGAAATGGCTGCCTAAATATGATCCCCAATCAGAGACAACGACAAACAGCTGCCTCTGATTGGGAACCATACCTGGCCAACATAGACACATAATCACCTAGATGACCGACCATAGTCACACCCCGACCTAACCAACATAGAGAATAAAATGCTCTCTAAGGTCAGGGCTGACAAGGAGGGACTGGTGCACTTCACAAAATAGATAGCATCATGAGGCAGGAAAATTATTTGGATATTTCGAAACAACATCTCAAGACATCAATCAGGAAGTTAAAGCTTGTCGCAAATGGGTCTTCCAAATGGACAATGACCCCAAGCATACTTCCAGAGTTGTTGCAAAATGGCTTAAGACAACAAAGTCAAGGTATTGGAGTGGCCATCACAAAGCCCTAACCTCAATCCTATAGAAAATTTGTGGTCAGAACTGAAAAAGCGTGTGCGATCAAGGAGGCCTACAAACCTGACTCAGTTACACCAGCTCTGTCAGGAGGAATAGCCAAAAATTCACCCAACTTATTGTGGGAAGCTTGTGGATGGCTACCCAAAACATTTGACCCAAGTTAAACAATTTAAAGGCAATGCTACCAAATACTAATTGAATGTATGTAAACTTCTGACTCACTGGGAATGTGATGAAAGAAATAAAGGCTGAAATCACTCTACTATTATTCTGACATTTCACATTCTTAAAATAAAGTGGTGATCCTAACTGACCTAAAACAGGGAATTTTTACTAGGATTAAATGTCAGGAATTGTGAAAAACTGAGTTTAAATGTATTTGGCTACGGTGTATGTAAACTTCCGACTTCAACTGTATGTCCTAACAGTTTGTAAGGAACTGTTTGTCACCGTTATAGTGCAAATGATGTATTGTTTAGTGTTGTGTTGATTAATGGCTTTGCTGGCATGCATCAAAACATGTTTTGGGGAGTTTTCCCCATCAAGATGTACATGCTAAAATCGCCATTGGATGGAATAAATGATGATGAACTTCACAGTGTGGTGAAAGTGCACAGTGATGAGCTTGATGCTGCTTTCCAATAAATATTGAGGGTCTTATTCTGGTGACATGATGATTGATGCTTGAGAAATACAAATATTCTCGCTCTTATCCATAATAATCTCATCATGTAGACTAGCCAACCCGCACAGCATACCCGCGCTGTATCTGCAAGCTGTTGGCTAGAGCGCAGGTGCCAAGACCAGAGTAGGCACATTTGCTATTTGACAGTTTTTGTGACTAAACTATCAGGCAAAGTTGAAAATGCGATGGAAACACATTGAACTTCAGAATTTTATTCGGTACATGAAAACTTAAGTGAARAAGTACATTTTGTGTGCACTACCTCATCATGCACTGATTTTCTTTCGCAAAAAGTCCGTTTGGAGGAAAATGCTCACATTCACTTTATGTGGATTCCAGAATATTCACATGAAAATCWATTGGATGAAAACCTAGCTACTGATGTTATTTTCTATACATAAGATCATACATAATTATTGCCTGATGATCTTCTGAACTTCCCAATACCTTTCTGATGCATTTCAGTCACTTCAAACCATACTTCCTTCAGATTGAAATACTGTCAAAAGTACTGTCAGACTGATTTGTWATAGACTGTCATAGCCTCAATTAAAAGAGTAAACATTGGCCATTGATTACATCACTTTTTTACATAGAGGTGTCACACATTTTTTAAATATCAAAATGGGGTCACTCCGGGTGTAGCATAAGATTGGTAACACATTTTATGGGGTCCTTATTACAGTGTAATTAGGGGTTCACAGTAAACTGTTATTCAAAAATAAATAATTGACCTTGTCAATTAACTCAAGCATAGATGGTGGTATTTTTGTTTTGGCACACTAGAGGACATGAGTAACTTGGTCAAAAATAATGGCACCGATTGGCCTATAGGTGGTGCCGTTATAAGCAGTCTCACCCCAAATGCACTATGCTTTTGAAATTGTAACCTTTGATTTATAATATTTAATTAATGTGCAACTTTTACAAGTTTTCAACCACAGTGTTCATATTCATAAAAGTATCCACATAATGACGTTGAAACTTTTTTGTTTCTTGGGTCACAGAATGCCTTTTCTGAATGTCTTTTCTTTTTTGGTGGGTGGCCTTTGGACTATAACTCTAAATATATTTTTTAAACACATAATAAACAGTTATGGTTAAAATTGAGAGATAGTCATTCAGTGCTTGYCAAATTGTGAGCCTATTAGGCTTGGTGGAATAATGGTTTATAAATGCACTTTAAATGGTCATAAGACAACCTCTTTTTCCATCATGTAACCTTGCAAGGGTTTCACGGTTGAAGCCCTTTCTCATTTTTGGATGAGATGCATTGGTGCATTTATATGTCACAGGAATTAAGGTATCATGTCAAGACCTGCCCATCTGTGCAACGCGCTCTAAAAAAGGAAGACCTCAAACGTGCCCACAATTTGTGTTGACACTGACATGAAAGTGCGCAAAGAACCGAGATTGAGACAAAGGTTGTGTGCAAAATCCAGACATAAGAGATTGCTGTGAAAGAACCAAGTGTTTGAGCAGGAAAAAGGAAGATGGCGGAAGTGGATGCCAGGGTTGCAGTAGCGGTACGTGGGTAAAATCMCTGGGGAAGCCAAGCCAGTAAAAAAAGCTATATTGCAATCTATGTTATGATAATTGCTTTGTTTGCTCTATAACCCATTCGTTCCTACACCAACTTGATATTGCCTACAATAAGGCGGAGACAACAAAAATCCCCCCCCCCCGCGCTTAGCCCTCAGAACAGCCTCAATTCGTCAGGGCATGGACAAGGTGTGGAAAGCGTTCCACAGGGATGCTGGCMCAAGTTGGCTGGATGTCCTCTGGGTGTTGGACCATTTTTGATACACACGGGAAACTGTTAAGCATGAAAAACTCAGCAGCATTGCAGTTCTTGACACAAACCGGTGCACCTGGCACCTACTACTACCATACCCCGGTCAAAAGCAAAAAAAAAGAATCACCCTCTGAATGTTACACATACACAATCCATGTCTCAATTGTCTCAAGGCTTAAAAATCTTTCTTTACCTTGTTTCCTCCCCTTCATCTACACTAATTTGAAGTGGATTTAAGTGACATCAATAAGGGATCATAGCTTTCACCTGGATTAACCTGGTCAGTCTACACTGTGTACACAAAAGTATGTTGGCACCGCTTCAAATTAGTGGATTCGGCTATTTCAGCTACACCCGGTGCTGAAAGGTGTATAAAAATCGAGCACACAGCCATACAATTTCCATAGACAAACATTGGCAGTAAAATGGCCTTACTAAAGAGCTCAGAGACTTTCAACGTGGCACCGGCATAGGATGCCACCTTTCCAACAAGTCAGCGCGTCAAATTTCTGCCCTGCAAGAGCTGCCAACTGTACGTGCTGTTATTGAAGTGGAAACGTCTAGGAGCAACAACGGCTCAGCCGCGAAGTGGTAGGCCACACAARCTCACAGAACAGGACCGATGTGTGCTGACGCGCGTAGCACGTAAAATTAGTCTGTTCTTGGTTGAAACACTCACTACTGAGTTCCAAACTGACTCTGGAAGCAGTGTCAGCACAATAACTGTTCGTCGGGAGCTTCATGAAAGGTTGTTTCCATGGCCAAGCAGCCGCTCAGAAGCCTAAGATCACCATGTGCAATGCCAAGCGACGGATGGAGTGGTGGAAAGCTGGCCGCCATTGGACTCTGGAACAGTGGAAACATGCTCTATGGAGTCATAAATCACGCTTCACCATCTGGCAGTCCGACTCGGTTTGGCAGATGCCAGGAGAATGCTACTTGCCCGAATTGCATAGTGCCAATTGTAAAGTTTGGTGGAGGAGGAATACTGGTCTGGGGCTGTTTTTCATGGTTCGGGCTAGGCCCCTTAAGTTTCAGTGAAGGGAAATCTTAACTTACCTGAATGGAATAAAATAAGAACATTTGTTGGTCCTGTTCTATTTTTTATGAAGAGCACCTACCTATGCATGTGAAGCTTGTTTATGTACAATTAGCTGTGAAAGCTTTCGTCCCCAAACCACTGAGTGTAAAAAATAAGGATTTGGCCATGTTTCAAATGTGTGCAGATGAACAGAGTATACTGACGAACAGTGTGTAGAAGGACACCGGTGTTGCAATAGTGGTGGGGATCATGATCCCGAGTTCCAGGAGTACCCTGTAAGGAGATTCAGGTGGCAAATGTTTGGGAGGTCAATCTAATCTCCTATGCGGAGGCGATTAAAAGAGTTGAGAAAACAAGTGACTCTGCTGATAACATGGTAGCCTTTAGGCCAAGTAAATGTTTGCTGCCAGTCAAAAGATACCATGTGCGTTAAGGTGGATTTTGTGGCGTTCATGCCACAGTTATAAACTGTACRGCTTAAGTGTCAAAGAAACTAGACATTATTGTGGCTGCGRCAGAAATKTCTTTGGGACTTAGGAGTTTACATTGGAGACTTTCAAGGGGTACTGGCGCCAATATACCATAGAGGAAGAAGTGTTGTAGACGAGACAAAATCGTCCATACAGGAGAGAGAACGTAGGTTTTCGATGCAATTTGTTTAACTTTTTGGATACAGTAATTGTGCTGGATGATTTAGCACAGGTAGCTAGCTAGCCAGCTAACATTATCTATGCTAAATCGTCCAGCAGAACACCAAAAACTAGCTTGCTACGTTAGCTACCRTTTTTGGTAGGCCTACCAACTAGGCTAGACAGTTGGCCAACTAACTTAGTTAACATCTACACAGAATATACTTTCCATGCTAGCTAGTTTTCTAACCTTGACAGCTAACATTAGTTACCTAGCTAACTACCTAAAGCTGGCAAATAGCTAGCTAGCTGGGCTCTATGGTCAAGATCTTCCCTGAACCTTGTTCTCAGGGTATCTGTACCCAAGAGTATTACGTGAGGCACATTCAGCATGTTAACCTTRGGTAGCTAGCTAATTGTGTCAACACACCTATATATGCAGTCGTGTCCAAAAGTTTTGAGAATGACACAAATATACATTTTCACAAAGTCTGCTGCCTCAGTTTGAATGATGGCAATTTTCATATACTCCAGAATGTTATGAATAGTGATCAGATTAATTGCAATTAATTGCAAAGTCCCTCTTTGCCATGCAAATGAACTAAATCCCCCAAAAACATTTCCACTGCATTTCAGCCCTGCCACAAAAGGACCAGCTGACATCATGTCAGTGATTCTCTCGTTAACACAGGTGTGAGTGTTGACGAGGACAAGGCTGGAGATCACTCTGTCATGCTGATTGAGTTCAAATAACAGACTGGAAGCTTCAAAAGGAGGGTGGTGCTTGGAATTATTGCTCTTCCTCTGTCAACCATGGTTACCTGCAAGGAAACACATGCCGTCATATTGCTTGCACAAAAGGGGCTTCACAGGCAAGGATATTGCTGCCAGTAAGATTGCACCTAAATCAACCATTTATCGGATCATCAAGAACTTCAAGGAGAGCGGTTCAATTGTTGTAAAGAAGGCTTCAGGGCACCCAAGAAAGTTTGATTCAGCTGCAGGATCGGGGCACCACCAGTACAGAGCTTGCTCAGGAATGGCAGCAAGCAGGTGTGAGTGCATCTGCATTCACAGTGAGGCGAAGACTTTTGGAGGATGGCCTGGTGTCAAGAAGGGCAGCAAAGAAGCCACTTCTCTCCAGGAAAAACATCAGGGACAGACTGATATTCTGCAAAAGGTACAGGGATTGGACTGCTGAGGACTGGGGTAAAGTCATTTTCTCTGATGAATCCCCTTTCCGATTGTTTGGGGCATCGAAAACAAAAGCTTGTCCGGAGAAGACAAGGTGAGCGCTACCATCAGTCCTGTGTCATGCCAACAGTAAAAGCATCCTGAGACCATTCATGTGTGGGGTTACTTCTCAGCCAAAGGAGTGGGCTCATCACAATTTTGCCTAAGAACACAGCCATGAATAAAGAATGGTACCAACACATCCTCTGGCTCGGGGAACAAAACATTGATATTTTGGGTCCATGGCCAGGAMACTCCCCAGACCTTAATCCCATTGAGAACTTGTGGTCAAGCCTCAAGAGGCGGGTGGACAAATAAAACCCCACAAATTCTGACAAACTCCAAGCATTGATTATGCAAGAATGGGCTGCCATCAGTCAGGATCTGGCCCAGAAGTTAATTGACAGCATGCCAGGGCGGATTGCAGAGGTCTTGAAAAAGAAGGGTCAACACTGCAAATCTTGACTCTTTGCATCAACTTCATGTACTTGTCAATAAAATCCTTTGACACTTATGAAATGCTTGTAATTATACTTCAGTATTCCATAGTAACATCTGACAAAAACATCTAAAGACACTGAGGCAGCAGACTTTGTGAAAATTAATATTTGTGTCATTCTCAAAACTTTTGGCCACGACTGTACACTCCTTGGGTATCTTTACTATTTATGTTTTTTGACAACTTTTACTTTTATTTYGCTACATTCCTAAAGAAAATTTGGTGCTTTTTACTCCATACATTTTCTTTGACACCCAAAAGTACTTGGGCTATCCGTAAATTTAAAAAAAGACAATTTGTGTCTTGTTTGTTTAATATAAAGAGTTTGAAATTATTTATACTTTCACTTTTGATACTTAAGTATATTTAAAACCAAATACTTTTGGACTTTTACTCAAGTAGGATTTTACTGGGTGACTTTCACTTTTACTTGAGTCATTTTCTATTAAGATATCTTTACTTTTACTCAAGTATGACAATTGGGTACTTTTTACACCACTGAGGCTAGGTCCTTTTCAATGTAAACACTACTTAGCTTATTAAGCACCATTATTAGTATAATACTAGTTGAATAACACAACTAGGTATCTAGGCATAGCTACGGACTAAACCTTAAATGATAGAAATCATGATAATGATGATTACAGAGGAAGGTTTCTAGCTATACTGTCTCYGAGCCTGATGATAGCTAGCTAGTWGGCTAATTGTCTTTGCTAACGTTGCATTATTTTTCTCAAATTTTACCACAGATTTCCACAAGTTCTCAGACTCCAGGATAGGAAAAATGTTTACAAGAAAGAAACAGATGAAGACAGATGTTTCCATTGTTATTTCTATTGATGCTTGTAAATGGGGGAAWACATTTCTGTTTTTTCTGAATTACCTAGCTACCTAGGCTACTCACCATACAATAGGCTGCAGATTTGAATCACCACTAAAATAGTTATTTTTTGCAATTGAGTAAGCCCATATCTTTGTTTAATCTAGTTAATCAAATGATTAATCCAATAATACAAATCCTTATTATTTTGTAAGAAATGTAAGGTTGTTTTACATGTTGCAATAAAGTAAACTAGAAGCTCATCTTTTGTTTGTTGGTATTTTTACTTGGTAATGATTAGTAAGTAGGTACTGTATATGGTAATTGCTCATTGGTAACCTATATATGTAGGTAATGTACAATGTAGGTACACAATAATTACACATAAGTACCCCTCAATGTATACTTCATTTTAACTAGCTACATTCTGTGTAACACCAGTAATTACGTTGTACTTAGGCAGATAYTACATTGTACTTTGGCAGCAGCAAACCACCCTGCATCCCACTGCTGGCTTGTTTCTGAAGCTAAGCAGGGTTAGCCCCTGGATGAGAGACCAGTTGYTGCTGGAAGTGGTGTTGRAGGGCCAGTAGGAGGCACCCTTTCCTCTGGTCTAATAATAATAATAATATCCCAATGCCCCGGGGCAGTGATTGGGRACATTTCCCTGTGCAGGGTGCTGTCTTTCAGATGGGATGTTAAATGGGCGTCCTGACTCTCTGTGGTCACTAAAGATCCCATGGCACTTATTGTAAGAGTAGGGGTGTTAACCCTGGTGTCCTGGCTACATTCTCAATCTGGCCTTCATACMATCATGGTCACCGAATCATCACCAGATTACAATTGGCTTATTCATTCCCCCTCCTCTCCCTTGTAACTATTCCCCAGGTCATTACTGTAAATGGGAATGTGTTCTCAGTCAACTTACCTGGTAAAATAAGGGTAAGACGAGAGTCAGGATGGGTAACGTACTATGTAAGTACACATTTATTACAACTGTGTACCCCTCAAGAATACCACTTTCATTTTAACTAGCTAAATCCTGTGTAACAACTAGTAATTACACTGTACTTATACAAATATTACATGTTCTCTATTGAGTTTAGTGCATTTACTCTCCCACTTGGATGGCGCTTCCAGAAATGTAAATTAGGCCAGGTTGTCAGGATGGGTAATGTACTGTATAAGTACACATTAGTTACAAGTAAGTACCCTGTAAGATACACAGGATTTACTAGTTAAAATGAAGTGTAACAACTAGTAATTACATTGTACTTTGCTTTAAAATAGTGTTTATTCCTCATCTGGGATGACACTGGTATTAGATCTGTTTTCTTAAAGGATCCCAACCTTAGTCACAGATGTTAATGGATCGATGCAGCTGAGAAGAAGCAAAACAATAAGAAAAAGTCAAGGTGTCTGAATACTTTCCGAATGCGCTGTATATGATGATCATATACGTTCTGCCCCTGAACAGGCAGTTAACCCACTGTTCCTAGGCCGTCATTGAAAATAAGAATTTGTTCTTAACTGACTTGCCTAGTTAAATAAAGGTAAAATAAAAAAATAAAAAAAATTAAATATGTGGATGTGTGTGTGTGTGTAGAGTAAATATAAAGTGTGTGCATATTAGTTTCTTAGCCTCACTGTCGAGTTGGATCACGTGGCTGGTGAAGAAACGCACATCCGTGTTGTCTCGTACTGATGTACTGTTTGTTGCTATCTGCAAAATGATTTTGCTTTTTAAAAACTATTTAATCAAACTCTGTATTTAACAAGTTTACCAAGGTCTTAGTTTTGTCCTCACACAACCATTTTAAGATACTTTTTCACCCCGGACGCTTAATCTGGACATAGGTCAGCAGACCTACTCTTGCCGAAAAAAAGCTAAGTAACATTATGCCTTCTTATTGCAGTCACGTACTCTTAATATAAAGGAGAACTATCACCTTATGGTGAGGATAGTCAAGTTGCAAGCTCGCATCAGAGCAAATCGTTAGGCAAGGTCAATTTAAGTGGTGTCTGTGCCACCAGTAAATACAGGTAGTAGTGTTTTAACCCCCTGAAAACTCCACGTAGCCGGCTTCAGAGTTCAAGTGAAAAACTATCTCAACATCAACTGTTCAGAGGAGACTGCGTGAATCAGGCCTTCATGGTCGAATTTCTGTAAAGAAACCACTACTAAAGGACACCAATAAGAAAAAGAGACTTGCTTGGGCCAAGAAAGACGAGCAATTGACATTAGACCAGTAGAAAAGTGTCCTTTGGTCTGATGAGTCCAAGTTTGAGATATTGGTCCAACCGCCGTGTCTTTTGTAGACACAGAGTAGGTGAACGGATGATCTCGACATGTGTGGTTCCCACTGTGAAGCATGGAGGAGGAGGGTGTTGCATTGATGCTGTCGCTTCTGGTGACACGGTCTGTGATTATTTAGAATTCAAGGCACACTTAACCAGCATGGCTACCAAAGCATTCTGCAGCGATACGCCATCCCATCTGGTTTGCGCTTAGTGAGACTATCATTTGTTTTTCAACAGGACTATGACCCAAAACACACTTCAAGGCTGTGTAAGGGCTATTTGACCAAGAAGGAGAGTGATGGAGTGCTGCATCAGATGACCTGGCCTCCACAATTACCCGACCTCAACCCAATTGAGATGGTTTGGGATGAGTTGGACCGCAGTGTGAAGGAGAAGCAGCCAACAAGTGCTCAGCATATGTGGAAACTCCTTCAACAGTGTTGGGAAAGCATTCCTCATGAAGCTGGTTGAGAGAATGCCAAGAGTGTGCAAAGCTTTCATCAAGGCAAAGGGTGGCTACTTTGAAGAATCTCAAATATAAAATACATTTTGATTTGTTGAACACTTTGTTGGTTACTACATGATTCCATATGTATTATTTCATAGTTTTGATGTCTTCACTATTATTCTACAATGTGGAAAATAGTTAAAAAAATAAAGAAAAACCATTGAATGAGTAGGTGTGTCTAAACTTGACTGACCTGACTAGTTTCCCAGTCCATGCCGATGAAAAACATCTCCAGAGCATGATGCTGCCACCACCATGCGCCACTGTGGGGATGGTATTCTCGGGGTGATGAGAGGTATTGTAAGGGGTGAGTAACTGGTGGCAGGGAAGTCAGATGCAGGAGAGCAGAACTAGGTAATAGCCAGAGCAGTTTAATTGCAAAAACCAACGGCATAAAGAATAACAAACATGGGTACAAAACCCGTCGCACACCAGTAAACATGTGCACAAGCACTTACAACAAACAATTCCACACAAAGACATGGGGGGAACAGAGGGTTAAATACACAACACTTAATGAGGGAAATGAGAACCAGGTGTGTAGGAAAACAAGACAAAACAAATGGAAAATGAAAAGTGGATCGACGGTGGCTAGAAGACCGGTGRCGCGGACCGCCGAACAAGGAGAGGAACCGACGTCGGTGGAAGTCGTGACAGCTATTGGGTTTGCGCCAGACATAGCGTTTTCCTTGATGGCCAAAAAGCTCAATTTTAGTCTCATCTGACCAGAGTACCTTCTTCCATATGTTTGGAGAGTCTCCCACATGCCTTTTGGTGAACACCAAACGTGTTTGATTATTTTGTTATTTAATTAATGGCTTTTTTCTGGCCACTCTTCCATAAAGCCCAGCTCTGTGGAGTGCACGGCTTAAAATATTCCTATGTACAGATACTCCAATCTCCGCTGTGGAGTTTTGCAGCTCCTTCAGGGTTATCTTTGGTCTCTTTGTTGCCTCTCTGATTAATGCCCTACTTGCCTGGTCCATGAGTTTTRGTGAGCGGCCCTYTCTTGGCGSGTTTGTTGTGGTGCCATATTCTTTGCATTTTTAATAATGGATTTAATGGTGCTCCGTAGGATGTTCAAAGTTTCGAATATTTTTTTATAACCCAACCCTGATCTGTACTTCTCCACAACTTTGTCCCGGACCTGTTTGGAGAGCTCCTTGGCCTTCATGGTACCGCTTGCTTTGTGGTGCCCCTTGCTTAGTGTTTTTTTGTACATAATGTTGCTGCTACCGTTTCTTACGACCAAAAATAACTTCCGGACATCTGAACAGCGATTTCTCACCTCAAACTGGAAGAAGCTTTTTCTTTAACGAGTCCGACGAGAAGGATATACTGCTTTCCTGGGAACAGGCACAAATCCGTGTCATTTGCATGACGAAAAGACGGAGGAAAAGGGGGCACAGGTCGGACTGCCTTCTGTGAATCTGTAGGCGAGCGAGTAAACTCCCACTGCCATCCGTTCTACTGGCTAACGTGCAATCATTGGAAAATAAAATTGATGACCTACGATTACGATTATCCTACCAACGGGACATTAAAAATTGTAATATCTTATGTTTCACCGAGTCGTGGCTGAACGATGACACGGATAATAAAGAGCTGACGGGATTTTCCTTGCACCGGCAGAACAGAGAAGAAGCTACGTCTGGTAAAACGAAGGGTGGGGGTGTGTGTCTATTTGTCAATAATAGCTGGTGCGCGATGTCTAATATTAAAGAAGTCTCRAGGTATTGCTTGCMTGAGGTAGAGTACCTTATGATAAGCTGTAGACCACACTACCTACACAGAGATTTCTCWTCTATTTTATTTGTAGCCATCTATTTACCACCACAGACCGATGCTGGCAMTAAGACCGCACTCAACCAACGCTATRAGGCCATAAGCAAACCAGAAAATGCTCATCCAGAAGTGGCACTCCTAGTGGCCGGGGACTTTAATGCAGGCAAACTTTAATCAGTTTTACCAGCATGTCACATGTGCAACCAGAGGGAAAAAAACTCTAGACCACCTTTACTCCACACACARAGACGCATACAAAGCTCTCCCTCGCCCTACATTTGGCAAATCTGACCATAATTCTATCCTCCTGATTCCTGCTTACAAGCAAAAACTAAAGCAGGAAGTACCAGTGACTCGCTCAATTGCGGAAGTGGTCAGATGACGTGGATGCTACGCTACAGGACTGTTTTGCTAGCACAGACTGGAATATGTTCCGGGATTCATCCAATGGCAATGAGGAGTATACCACCTCATCAGTAAGTGCATCGATGACATCGTCCCCACAGTGACCGTAMGTACATATCCCAACCAGAAGCCATGGATTACAGGCAACATCTGCATTGAGCTAATGCTCGTCAGATGTGGCAGGGCTATGACTACAAAGGGAAACCCAGACGCGAGCTGCCCAGTGACGCGAGCCTACCAGACGAGCTAAATGCCTTTTATGCTCGCTTCGAGGCAAGCAACACTGAAGCATAGACGAGAGCACCAGTTGTTCTGGGTGACCGTGTGATAACACTCTATAGTGTGGTAACCGTGAAGTGCTTTGAAAGGCTGGTCATGGCTCACATCAACAGCATCCTCCCGGATACCCTAGATCCACTCCATTCGCATACCGCCCCAACAGATCCACAGATGACGCAATCTTAATCGCACTCCACACTGCCCTTTCTCACCTGGAAATAAGGAACACCTTTGTGAGAATGCTATTCATTGACTCTAGCTCAGCGTTCAACACCATAGTGCCCACGAAGCTCATCACTAAGCTAAGGACCCTGGGACTAAACACCTCCCTCTGCAAYTGGATCCTGGACTTCCTGACGGGCCGCCCACAGGTGGTAATGGTAGGCAACAACACGTCTGCCATGCTGWTCCTCAACACTGGGGTCCCTCAGAGGTGTGTACTTAGTCCCCTCCTGTACTCCCTGTTCACCCACGACTGCATGGCCAAACAAGACTCCAACACCATCATTAAGTTTGCTGACGACACAACAGTGGTAGGCGTCATCACCGACAACGATGAGACAGGCTATAGGGAGGAGGTCAGATAACTGGGAGTGTGGTGCAAGGACAACAACCTCTCCCTCAATGTGAGCAAGACAAAGGAGCTGATTGTGGACTACAGGAAAATGAGGGATGAACAGGCCCCCATTAACATCAACAGGGCTGTAGTGGAGCGGGTCGAGAGTCGAGAACGAACTATCATGGTCCAAACACACCAAGCAGTTGTGAAGAGGGCACGACAAAACCTATTTCACCTCAGAAGACTAAGATTTAGTATGGGTCCAAGATCCTCAAAAATGTTATACAGCTGCACCATCGAGAGCATCCTGACCGTTTGCATCACCGCCTGGTATGACAACTGCTCGGCATCTAACCTAAGGCGCAACAGAGGGTAGTGCGTACGGCCAGTACATCACTGGTGCCAAGCTTCCTGCCATCCAGGAAGTAATAGCGGGTGTCAGAGGAAAGCCCATAAAATTGTCAGAGACTCCAGTCACCAAAGTCATAGACTGTTTTCTCTGCTACCGCACGGCAAGCGGTACCGGAGCGCCAAGTCTAGGACCAAAGGGCTCCTTAACAGCTTCTACCCTCAAGCCATAAGACTGCTGAACAATTAATCAATGGCCACCGTACTATTACATTGCCCCCCTCCATTTGTTTTGTACATGCTGCTACTTGCTGTTCATTATCTATGAGAGAATACCAAGAGTGTGCTAAGCTGTCATCAAGGCAAAGGGTGGCTTCTTTGAAGAATCTCAAATATATAATATATTTTGATTTGTTTAACACTTTTTTGGTTACTGGATGATTCTATATGTGTTATTTCATAGTTTTGATGTCTTCACTATTATTCACTATTAAAAACCCTTGAATGAGTAGCTGTGTCCAAACTTTTGACTGGTACTGTAGGTCAGAGAAGGTAGGACAGAGGTCACAACATCCAATGTGAAATACCATTCATGCAAGCACACACACACATTTGCACGCACGCATATGCCTATGTAAGTTTAACATTACAACTGTTTTCTTTACTGATGTAGAATGTATAGTTAAGCAATAAGGCACAAGAGGGCCAATATACCATATATAAATGGCCAATATACCATGGCTAAGGGCTGTTCTTATGCGCAACGAAACGCGGGGTGCCTGGATACAGCCCTTRGGCTTGGTATATTGGCCATATACCACAAACCCCCGAGGTACCTTATTTCTATTATAAACTGGTTACCAACGTAATTAGATCAGTAAAAATACATGTTTTGTCATACCCGGTCTATACGGTCTGATATACCACGGCTGTCAGCCAATCAGCATTCAGGGCTCGAACCACCCATTTTATAACTTGCAATGTATCACTTCTAATCACTAGTAACCACTGCAATATGAGAGCTTTTTAGATTCTTAACCACTGAAACTTGAGAGCAGTTTAGTAGAACAGTTTCCATAAGAGATTCCATAAGGTGACAGACGGTAGGGCTCATGCTGTAATGTTGGTACTCATGAGAGTGCCTCCATGTGACCCATGGAATCATATCTCCAGTGTAAAAATAGCACCTTGGTCACAGAGAGGCAGACAGTTGTTAGTCATCTGTATTTTAGCCGAACAACTTTGTAAACAACTAAACAAGCAGTTGAAGTCACACAGAAGCGGTCAATTTACACAGGTAAGAAAATGTATTTGTTGTACGCATTGTCTTATCACTAATCGTACCTATGGATGTCTTCATTGTTTTCATACAGGATTTATAGCTTAGGGGAAAATCGAGTTATTTTCACACAATAATAAATGTGTGTTGTGAAATTCAAGGTACAGACAAACTACAGCAAACAACTGTTTTGGATCTAAAAGTATAGAGAAACCAATATGTTTCCAAGTGAGATTGATAAAGGACCATTCAGACTCTTGAGCTGAAAGTAATATATATGAAGACATACATTTATGAAAACATTCAATCCTGTTCAAGTGCTTGCTACCATGACTTCAGTTTTTAAATCAATAGTCAGTCACAGCAGTCTGTTCCTAAGTCTAAATATAAAGTAGAATTTTACAAAAATAGCACCTAATGGCATAACTCCACCATTACTAATGTTATTCTAATTTACATACTTATATCAATTTCTGACTTTTAAAGTGGATGTTCACGATTCTTCGGTTCCACACCCTCCTGTAGTCTATGGACCAGGAGAAACTATCACCAATGGTTTGTTTTTCTTTAAAACCATCTAAACCATCTAACATCAAGTTGTACAATCCTGAACATCCCCATTAATGATTATTCAGTTTAGACTATTCAACAGGGTTAAAGTCACGTCACATGTTTTCTAGGTTTCAGTGTGGTATGACTGTGATCAGAGACCAAATGTGTCAGTGTGGTCAGAGGCATTAGAGAGCGAGGTGAGCTTAGCAAAGCCGACTGCTGTGACTGTTCTCATCAAAATGCTGTGGTGATGATTGATGTGCTCCACATATAGGGCATGGTTACCTTTAGCGTATATAATATATATACAGTTTGAGTCAAAAGTTTGGACACACCTACTCATTCAATGTTTTATTTTTKTGTGTGACTATTTTCTACATGGAATGGAATCATGTAGTAACCAACAAAGTGTTAAACAAATCAAAATATATTTTAGATTTCAGATTCTTCAAAGTAGCCACCCTTTGCCTAGATGACAGCTTTGTACACTCTTGACATTCTCTCAACCAGCTTCACCTGGAATGCTTTTCCAACCGTTTTGAAGGAGTTCCCACATATGCTGAGCACTTGTTGGCTGCTTTTCCTTCATTCTGTGGTCCAATTCATCCCAAACCATTTCAATTGGGTTGAGGACGGGTGATTGTGGAGGCCAGGTCATCTGATGTACCACTCCATCACTCTCCTTCTTCGTCAAATAGCCCTTACACAACCTGGAGGTGTGTTTTGGGTCATAGTCCTGTTGAAAAAGTGCTAAGTGCTAATCAGATGGGATGGCGTATCGCTGCAGAATGCTGTGGTAGCCATGCTGGTTAAGTGTGCCTTGAATTCTAAATAAAGCACTGACAGTGTCACCAGCAAAGCACCCCCACACCATCACACCTCCTCCTCCATGCTCTGCGTCTTACAAAGACACGGCGGTTGGAACCAAAAATCTCATATTTGGACTCATCAGACCAAAGGACAGATTTCCACCGGTCTAATGTCCATTCCTCATGTTTCTTGGCCCTAGCAAGTCTCTTATTTTTTATTATTGGTGTCCTTTAGTAGTGCTTTCTTTGCAACAATTCAACCATGAAGGCCTGATTCACGCAGTCTCCTCTGAACAGTTGATATTGAGATGTGTCTGTTAAACTCTGTGAAGCATTTATTTGGGCTGCAATTTCTGAGGCTGGTAACTCTAATGAACTTATCCTCTGCAGCAGAGGTAACTCTTGGTTTTCATTTCCTGTGGTGGTCCTCATAAGAGCCAGTTTCATCATAGCACTTGATGGCTTTTGTGACTGCACTTGAAGAAACTTTAAAAGTTCTTGAAATGTTCCACATTGACTGACCTTCATGTGTCAAAGTAATGATGGACTGTCATTTCTCTTTGCTTATTTGAGCTGTTCTTGCCATAATATGGACTTGGTCTTTTACCAAATATGACTATCTTCTGTGTACCACCCCTACCTTGTCACAGCACAACTGATTGGCTCAGATGCATTAAGAAGGAAATAAATTCCACAAATTAACTTTTAAGAAGGCACACCTGTTAATTGAAATGCATTACAGTTAACTACCTCTTGAAGCTGGTTGAGAGAAAGCCAAGAGTGTGCTAAGCTATCATCAAGGCAAAGGGTGGCTCCTTGGAAGAATCTCAAATATAAAATATATTTTGATTTGTTTAAAACTTTTCTGGTTACTATATGATTCCATATGTGTTATTTTATAGTTTTGATGTCTTCATTATTATTCTACAATGTAGAAAACAGTAAAAAAAAATATATAATAAATGAAGCACTTACTGTATATAACATGATCCTTTTTTTAATCAATATCATCTGTATCATATGTTTTTTACAGGAGAAATAGAGACTTTTCCTATTCAGCGCACTGAAAAGTAAGCATGGCAAAGCATGTTTGTGCTTGTCCAATCTCGCTTGGGGAAGCCTGTGCTTCTGATGCTAATACTTGTCTAAACAACTGTAGAGTAAATTATTTGTGTATGATTTTCTCCCAAAGCTCTAGAAAATGCAAGTCAAGTCGCTCTGGATAAAAGTTCCTACTAATTGACTAAAATCTAATGTACACATGAAAGACAAAGGGCACAAAACCAAYATTTGTTTTCAAAGGCACTTCCTGCACTATGGTATTAATACATTTTTATTTAACTAGGAAAGTCAGWTCAGAACAAATTATTTTTTACAATGGCGGCCTACCCTAATGGCCAAACCCTAACCCGGACGACGCTGGGCCAATTGTGCGCCGCCCTATTGGACTCCCAATCAAGGCCGGTTGTGATACAGCCTGGAATCGAACTAGGTTCTGTAGTGATGCCTCTAGCACTGAGATGCAGTGCCTTAGACCGCTGCTCCACTCGGGAGCCCAAAAAAGGAGTGTCAATTGGTAACAATTTCAATATGGAATCAAAGATCTACAACTCTACATCTGAACTTGTACAGTGTCATTCATATTGGCAGACACATTTAAAACACATAACATGGAATCAACAATCAACTGTGAGATTCAACCTAACAGTTCCAGAGGTAAGATCGTGGGTCAAACGGTTAGATACAGTTTTTGGATTGCCCTTGTTTTATGGTAGATTGTCATCTGATTTCTAACAAGATATTACATTTTACCCCCTTGATGCTGCTTAACTGTTAGCTAAACCCAATCCTTTTTTAAATATAATTTTATAAACAGATTTTCTCAAAAGGATAGAGGCTTGAGGTGAAATACCTTTTTGTTTGTGGGTATAATGTCATGTTTTTTACTTACCCTAAATTTCTGTATTTTTCCACAGGGGAAATCAACATGAGGGTGGACAGGAGGGTTGATATACCAGTTTATGACATCTCACTGCTCAGGAACATTTGGGAAGGCAGAGAGAAAAAATACAAAAACAAGCAGAAGAAGGAACACGAGCGAGTACAGAAAAGCGCTCTGACCAAGTATGTTTATTAATCAAAACTCAGAGGTTTGACAACCATATTCTAGATATATTTTCATATTATTTTTAACTTAAAGGAAAATTAAACCCCAAAACTATATTTAAGGTATTTGTTTCAGTAGTCCATTGTTAATATAGTCCCATTGTTTTTTGCATGACAGCAATCAAGTTTTTAAGATACATAACTTTCAAAATAGAAAAGTACAGCTGGTATGATGCATTGTGGAGAAAATATGGCGCCGACAGAGAGGGCTGCCTCGCTTCTAGTCCTGAGTAACTTAGCWGTATTTTGTAATTTTATGTATTATTTCTTACATTGTTAGSCCASAAATTCTTAAGTGTTATTACATACAGCCGGGAAGAACTATGGATATCAAAGCAACGTCAACTTACCAGCACCAYGACCAGGAATACGACTTTCCCGAAGCGGATCCTTTGTCCAAACCACCCAGGGCATTTGAACTGATTCCAGAGGCTGACCCAAAACAACGCCGCCGGAGAAGAGGCAGACGGAGCGGTCTTCTGGTCAGACTTCGGAGGCGTGCACACCACCCACCACTTCCAGGTATATTACTCGCTAATGTTCAGTCTCTAGATAACAAGGTAGACGAAATTAAGGCAAGAGTTGCTTTCCAGAGAGACATCAGGGATAGTAACATACTCTGTTTCACGGAAACATGACTCTCTCGGGATATGCTGTTGGAGTCGGTACAGCCAAATGGATTCTTTGTGCGTCATAACGACAGGAATAAACATCTCTCCGGGATGAAGAAGGGCGGGGGTGTATGTTTCATGATTAACGTCTCATAGTGTAATTGTAACAACATACAGGAACTCAAATCCTTTTGTTCACCTGACCTAGAATTCCTCACAATCAAATGCCGACCATATTATCGCCCAAGGGAATTCTCCTCGGTTATTGTCACAACCATGTATATCCCTCATCAAGCCGATACCACGACGGCCCTCAAGGAACTTCACTGGACTTTATGCAAACTGGAAACCACATATCCTGAGGCTGCATTTATTGTAGCTGGGGATTTTCACAAAGCAAATTTGAGAACAAGGCTACCTAAATTCAATCAGCATATTGACTGTACTCACGCTGATAAAACACTGGATCACTGCTACTCTAACTTCAGCGATGCATACAAGGCCCTCCCCCGCCCTCCTTTTGGCAAATTTGACCATGACTCCATTTTGCGCCGCCCTTCATATAGGCAGAAACTCAAACAGGATGTACCCGTGCTAAGGGCTATTCAACGCTAGTCTGACCAATCGGAATCCACACTTCAACATTGTTTTGATCACGCGGACTGGGACATGTTCCGGGTAGTCTCAGAGAATAATATCGACGTATACGCTGATTCAATGAGTGAGTTTGTAAGGAAGTGTATTGGAAATGCTGTACCTACTGTGGCTATTAAAACCTACCCTAACCAGAAAACGTGGATAGATGGCGGCATTCGCACAAAACTGAAAGCGCGAACCACCGCATTTAAACATGGAATGGTGACTGCCAATAYGGCTGAATACAAACAGTGTAGTTATTCCCTCCGCAAGGCAAACAAACAAGCAAAACGTCAGTATAGAGACAAAGTGGAGTTGCAATTCAACGGCTCAGCCACGACACGTATGTGGCAGAATCTACAGACAATCACAGACTACAAAAGGAAAACCAGCCACATCACAGACACCGACGTCTTGCTTCCAGACAAACTAAACACCTTCTTTGCCCACTTTGAGGATAATACAGTGTCACCGACACGGCCCACGGCCCACTACCAAGGACTGTGGGCTCTCCTTCTCTGTGGCCGACGTGAGTAAGACGTTTAAACGTGTTTACCCTCACAAGGCTGCCGGCCCAGGCGACATCCCTAGCGGCGTCCTCAGAGCATGYGCAGACCAGCTGGCTGGTGTGTTTACAAACATATTCAATCTCTCCCTATCCCAGTCTGCTGTCCCCACATGCTTCAAGATGGCCACCATTGTTCCTGTACCCAAGTAGGAAAAGGTAACTGAACTAAATGACTAACGCCCCGTAGCACTCMCTTCTGTCATCATGAAGTGCTTTGAGAGACTAGTCAAGGATCAGTCATATCACCTCCACCTTACCTATCACCCTAGACCCACTTCAATTTGCTTACCGCACCAATATGTCCAGACGATGCTATCGCCATCACAATGCACACTGCCCTATCCCATCTGGACAAGAGGAATACCTATGTAAGAATGCTGTTCATTGACTGTAGCTCAGCATTAAACACCATAGTACCCTCCAAGCGCATCATTAAGCTTGAGGCCCTGGGTCTCAACCCCACCCTGTGCAATTGGGTCCTGGACTTCCTGACGGGTCGCCCCCAGGTGGTGAAGGTAGGAAACATCACCACCACTTCACTGATCCTCAACACTGGGGCCCCACAAGGGTACGTGCTCAGCCCCCTCCTGTACTCCCTGTTCACCCATGACTGCGTGGCCATGCACGTCTCCAACTCAATCATCAAGTTTGCAGATGACACAACATTAGTGGGCTTGATTAGCAACAACGACGAGACAGCCTACAGGGAGGAGGTGAGGGCACTCGGAGTGKGGTGTCAGGAAAACAACCTCTCACTCAACGTCAACAAAGCAAAGTAGATGATCGTAGACTTCAGGAAACAGGAGAGGGAGCACCCCCCTATCCACATCGATGGGACAGCAGTGGAGAATGTGGAAAGTTTTAAGTTCCTCGGCGTATACATCATGGACAAACTGAAGTGGTCCACYCACATAGACAGTGTGGTGAAGAAGGCRCAACATCGCCTCTTCAAACTCAGGATGTTGAAGAAATTAGGCTTGTCACCTAAAACCCTCACAAACTTTCACAGATGCACAATTGAGAGCATCCTGTTGGGCTGTATCACCGCCTGGTATGACAACTGCACCGCCACAACCGCAAGGCTCTCCAGAGGGTGGTGCGGTCTGCACAACGCATCACTGGGGGRAAATTACCTGACCTCCAGGACACCTACAGCATCCAATGTCACAGGAATGCCAAAAAGATCATCAAGGACAACAACCACCCGAGCCACTGCCTGTTCACCCCACTACCATCCAGAAGGTGAGGTCAGTACAGGTGCATCAAAGCTGGGAMCGAGAACCTGAAAAACAGCTTCTATTTCAAGGCCATCAGACTGTTAAACAGCCATAACTAACACAGAGAGGCTGCTGCCTACATACAGACTTGAAATCATTGTCCATTTTAATAAATGGATCATTAGTCACTTTAATAATGCCACTTGAATAATGTTAACATATTTCATCACTCATCTCATATGTATGTACTGTATTTTATTCTATGCGATCTATTGCATCTTGCCCATGCCGCTCCGTCATTGCTCATCCATATATTTATACAGTTGAAGTCGGAAGTGTACATACACTTAGGTTGGAGTCATTAAAACCCGTTTTTCAACCACTCCACACATTTCTTGTTAATKAACAAACTATAGTTTTGGCAAGTCAGTTAGGACATCTCCTTTGCACATGACACAAGTAATTTTTCCAACAATTGTTTACAGACAGATTATTTCACTTATAATTCACTATGATCAAATGTCCAGTGGGTCGACGTTTACATACACTAGTTGACTGTGCCTTTTGAACAGCTTGGAAAATTCCTGAAAATTTGTCATGGCTTTATAAGCTTCTGATAGGCGAATTGACATAATTTGAGTCAATTGGAGGTATACCTGTGGATGTATTTCAAGGCCTACCTTGTAACTCAGTGCCTCTTTGCTTGACATCATGGGAAAATCAACAGAAAATCAGCCAAGACCTCAGAAATAAATTGTAGACTCCACAAGTCTGTTCATTTCTTGGGAGCAATTGTCAAAATGCCTGAAGGTACCAATTCATCTGTACAAGCAATAGTACGCAAGTATAAACACCATGGGACACGCAGCCGTCATACCGCTTCGGTCTCCTGGAGATGAACGTACTTTGGTGCGAAAAGTGCAAATCAATCCCAGAACAGCAAAGGACCTTGTGAGATGCTGGAGGAAACAGGTAAAAAAGTATCTATATCCACAGTAAAACAAGTCCTATATTGACATAAACTGAAAGGCCGCTCAGCAAGGAAGAAGTCACTGCTCCAAAACCGCCATAAAAAAGCCAGACTACGGTTTGCAACTGCATCATGGGGACAAAGATCGTACTTTTTGGAGAAATGTCCTCTGGTCTGATGAAACAAAAAGATAACTGTTTGGCCATAATGACCTTCGTTATGTTTGAAGGAAAAAGGGGGAGGCTTGCAAGCCGAATAACACCATCCCAACCGTGAAGCACGGGGGTGGCAGCATCATGTTGTGGGGGTGCTTTGCTGCAGGAGGGACTGGTGCACTTCACAAAATAGATGGCATCAGGAGGCAGGAAAATTATGTGGATTTTTCGAAGCAACACCTCAAGACATCAGTCAGGAAGTTAAAGCTTGGTCGCAAATGGGTCTCCCAAATGGACAATGACCCCAAGCATACTTCCAGAGTTGTGGCAAAATAGCTTAAGGACAACAAAGTCAAGGTATTGGAGTGGCCATCACAAAGCCCTAACCTCAATTCTATAGAACATTTTTGGGCAGAACTGAAAAAAGCGTGTGCGAGCAAGGAGGCCTACAAACCTGACTCAGTTACTCCAGCTCTGTCAGGAGGAATGGGCCAAAATTCACCCAACCTATTGTGGGAAGCTTGTGGAAGGCTACCCGAAACGTTTAACYCAAGTTAAACAATTTAAAGGCAATGCTACCAAATACTAATTGAGTGTAYGTAAACTCTCTGATCCACTGGGAATGTGATGAAAGAAATTAAAGCTGAAATAAATCATTCTTTCTTCTATTATTCTGACAATTGACATTCTTAAAATAAAGTGGTGATCCTAACTGACCTAAAACAGGGAATTTTTACTAGGATTAAATGTCAGGAATTGTGAAAAACTGAGTTTAAATGTATTTGGCTAMGGTGTATGTAAACTTCCGACTTCAACTGCGTGTTTATATTCTTATTCCATTCCTTTACTTAGATTTGTGTGTATTAGGTAATTGTTATGGAATTATTAGATTACATGTTAGATATTGATGCACTGTCAGAACTAGAAGCACAAGCATTTCGCTACACTCGCAATAACATGAATCAATCAAATTCATAAGCCCTTTTTACATCTGCTAACCATGTGTATGTGACCAATAAAATTTGATTTGAACGCAGCATTATTTGATGCAAAATGCATCATACCAGCTGTATTGCTGTATTTTGAAAGTTACATATCTTGAAAATGTGATTTCTGGCATGCAAAACATTTTGGGACTATACCAACAATATTCTAATGAAACAAATACCAAAAGATAGTTTTTGGGTGGAGTTTTCCTTTAAGTCACCTAGATTTCCAGTCTGCTTGTGCCATCATGCAACTCCTTGTTTGGAGCGGCAAAATATTTGGTATGACAAGACGACGAGTAGCATGATGGCACAAAAAAAGACTGGTACCCCAGTAAACTAGATTCACCTTAGCTATGTGATAATAATGACATCCAACAGCAGTGTCTTTCTCGTTGCTCTCATCCAGACAATGTATTTTCAACAATTGATGTTGCTGTGATCTGGTCCAATCTTGCCTTTTGTAAATAGGCTACTACACAAATGTAAACGTTTCCAGATAAACTTTTAATTGTTTTTCCCAAGGATCGATCAGCAATGGCAGTATCGCATAGCATGCAAGAAATTGAAATCCAACGAGGTGGAAGTGCTCCAACACTACCTGACGAGAACAGCTCTGAATGAAATTCAGCTCCACCAGGATATACCAAACACAGGCAAGCTCAGCAAAACAATTAAATCATTAGGACAGCAATCCAACATGTCCCGTGAAAATGTTGTAAATGTATAAAAATATAAAACAAATATACATTTACATAAGTATTCAGACCCTTTACTCAGTACTTTGTTGAAGCACCTTCGGCAGTGATTACAGCCTTGAGTCTTTTTGGGTATGACGCTACAAGCTTGGCACACCTGTATTTGGGGAGTTTCTCCAATTCTCTGCAGATCCGCTCAAGCTCTGTCAGGTTGGATGGGGAGCGTCGCTGCACAGCTATTTTCAGGTCGCTCCAGAGGTGTTCGATCGGGTTCAAGTCTGGGCTCTGGCTGGGCCACTCAAGGACATTCAGAGACTTGTTCTGAAGCCACTCCTGCATCGTCTTGGCTGTGTGCTTAGGGTCGTTGTCCTGTTGGAAGGTGAACCTTCGCCCCAGTCTGGCCACTACCATAAAAGGCCTGATTGGTGCAGTCCTGCAGAGATGGTTGTCCTTCTGGAAGATTCTCCCATCTCCACTCTGGAGCTCTATCAGAGTGACCATCGGGTTCTTGGTCAACTCCCTGACCAAGGCTCTTCTCCCYCGATTGCTCAGTTTGGCCGGCGGCCAGCTACAGGAAGATTCTTGGTGGTTCCAAACTTATTCCATTTAAGAATGATGGAGGCCACTGTGTTCTTCGGGACCTTCAATGCTGCAGACATTGTTTGGTACCCTTTCACAGATCTGTGCCTCGGCACAATCCTGTCTCTGAGCTCTACGGATAATTCATTCGACCTCATGGTTTGGCTTTTGCTCTGACATGCACTATCAACTGTGTCACCTTATATAGACAGGTGTGTGCCTTTCCAAATTATGACCAACCAATTSAATTTACCACAGGTGGACTCCAATCAAGTTGTAGAAACATCTCAAGGATGATCAATGGAAACAAGATGCACCTGAGCTCAATTTCGAGTCTCAAAGGGTCAGAATACTTACTGTATGTATTTCTGTTTTTTATTTGTTATAACGTGCAAAAAAACGGTTTTTGCTTCGTCCGTATGGGGTATTGTGTGTAGAGTACATGTTATAATTTAATCAATTTTAGAGTAAGGCTGTAATGTAACAAMATGTGAAAAAAGGGAAGAGGTCGGAATACTTTCCGAATGCACTTTATATTTATCTGAATAAGTACTTGTGCCATAGTTACTATGCTCACTCTCTTCTCACTCTCAATCACTGCCATGCTCCACTCTTTAACTGACTTTTTTATCCTACAGATGCAAATCCCATAATTGATGGCATCAAATACATTTTTGAACTGGATGGTGATAAATGGATGGTAAATTGGCTCATACCATCTCATTCTTTTTCATTATGATTGTTTTCAGATAAAATCACTACCATTGTATGTATCCACACTAWCGTTGTTTTCATGTTGTATTACTTTCAATGCAGGATCTTCCTGATAATCTTCTTGATATGACATACCTTCGAGAATGGCACATAAGAAGAACTAAAATCTGCAAATTACCAGAGTGGATTGTGCAGTTTCCGGACCTCTGCGTATTGGATATACCCCAAAACGGAATTGGCAAGCTGCCTGTTGAAATAGGTAATTATTATGTATCATGCATGTCCTCCTATTTGAAAATATGAACGCTGAAGTCTCTCCTATGACTTTGTCTTTATTTGTTACATTAGCTCATTAAACATCCTTAATTTGAATTGAATTTAAATGGGATTTAGAACATATCTGTTTCTACATTCCGTTACATGTCTTTCCTATGTTTTTTTGTAAGGTCAATTAACAAAGCTGAGGGTGCTGAAAGTTAATTACAATAGGCTGTCCAGTATTCCTCCAGAACTTGGTGAATGTGAGAATCTGGAGAGATTGGAGCTAACTGGAAATKATCTTGAACAGTTGCCTTTTGAGGTAAGGGGTATTTGTGTGAAATGGCTTGTGTGGTATGATATCTTCAAAAGCTCTGTTTATAGCTTGTTCTAACATGCATCCATTTTCCTGATTTCGTCCAGATTCTGATTGTGCCCAACATTTTTTGACATGGGTAGACAATCAAAATACACATTGTGATCAGATCTTCTTGCCCACCTCCGGAGTTAGTCAGACACACATTGGATCTGGATATCTTACAATTGTAGACAGATCTGGGCCTCGTTTCCCAGTTGTGACACAAATTAAGCATTACGATGATAGTACCAGATGCAGTGCTTCCCAAGTAATTTACTTTTAAGTGTTTCCCAAACAAGCACGTAGAGTGAATCTGTAAGTGTGACAGCTAAGAGCATCATTGGGGCCATGTTTGGTTTTTCACGTGATCCCATCCAGTTCCCTGGTACTGAAATCGCAAACACAACTAATAGCCCACATTTCATGTGAAATGTAAGCTATGCCAATACATTTCACAGATTAGTTTTTATGAATGAAAATAAATAACAAAAATAAATAACAAACAAACCATTGATTTCAAGATTTGAATCTGCCRTCTTCTTTTCTACAGTGCTTAAGCTCTAGTGCTGAGCTAATTGAATTTTGGTATAATTTTTTTCTGTGAGCTCAATATGCACATTGCGCAGTTTCTCTAGAGATCAATACAATCAAGCAGGCTATGGTGTGAAATAGGCTTCTAGAAGTGCCGTCTTTATTTTATTACTTATCATTAATGCCGTCTTTTGTGTGCTTATCAATACACGAGCACCTCTTTTCAAGTTTCAAGTTTTAATGTCACATGCAGTAGAGTGAAATGCCTTTCTTGCAAACCTCGAAAATCAACAATGCAATAATCAATAACAATGTATAACTAGAAGGGAAAAAAACAAGAAATATCAAGAACACAATAAGTAAGTAAGCATACTATATACAGGGTCAGTTCCAATACCACATTTACAATGTGCAGGGATACTGGAGTGATGGAGGTAGATGTGTATAGGGGTAAGGTGACTAGGCAACAGGATATAAGATACACAGAGTAGTAGCAGCTTGTTTGTGAGTGGGTGTGTGTAGAGTCAGTATAAATGTGTGTGCATATTATGTGTGAGTGAGAAGATGATGGAGTGAGTGTGTGTGTGAGTGTGTGTGTAGGGCCCTGTGAGAGTGCAATGCAAAAATAAAAATAAAAGGTCAATAAGGATACAAGGTTAACTCAGATAGCTATTTTGTTATCTATTTATCAAGTCGTATTGCTTGGGGATAGAAGCTGTTCAAGAGCCTGTTGGTGCAAGACTTGACGCATCGGTACCGCTTGCCGTGCAGAAGCAGAGAGAATAGTCCTATGGCTTGGGTGGYTGGAGTCTTAACAATTTTCCGGGCCTTCCTACTACACTGCCTGATAAAGATGTCCTGGATGTSAGGGAGCTCGGACACAGTGATGTACTGGGMTATCCGCACCAAGCTCTGTAGCTCCATGCGATCAAGGGCGATGCTATTGCCATACCWGGCAGTGATGCAGCCAGTCAAAATGCTCTCAATGGTACAGCTGTAGAACTTTTTGAAGATTTTAAAGCCCATGCCAAACTTTTTCAACCTCCAGAGGGGAAAAGAGGCGCTGTCGCGCCWTCTTCACAACTGTGCTCGTGTTTGRACCATTTTAAGTCTTTAGTGATTTGGAAACCGAGGAACTTGAAGCTCTCAACCTGCTCCACTGCAGCCCCGCCGAGGTGGGTGGGGGCGTGCTCGCCCCCCCGTTTCCTGTAGTCCATGATCAGCTCCTTGGTCTTACTGACATTAAGGGAGAAGTTGTTGTTCTGGCACCACACTGTCAGGTTACTGACCTCCTCCCTGTAAGCTGACTCATCGTCGCCGGTGATCAGGCCTACCACCGTCATGTCATCAGTAAACTTGATGATGGTATTGGAGTCGTGCGTGGCCACGCAGTTGTGGGTGRACAGGGAGAACAGGAAGGGACTAAGCACACACCACTGTGGCGCCCCTGTGTTGAGGGTYAGAGTGGCGGAGGTGACGTCGCCTACTCTCACCACCTGGGCTCGGGCCGTCAGGAAGTCCAGGATCCAGTTGCAGAGGGAGGTGTTCAGACCCAGAGTCTTAAGCTTGGTGGAGAGCTTGGAGGGGACAATGGTGTTGAATGCTAAGCAGTAGTCAATGAACAGCATTCTCACATACAGTATGTACTCCTCTTATCTAGGTGGGTGAGGGCAGTGTGAAGAGCAATTGAGAATGCGTCATCTATGGATCTGTTGGGGCGGTATGCAAATTGGAGTGGGTCTTGGGTGTCTTGGTGTCAGCCTCTATCCTATCGATAAAATAATTTGATTAAGTCATACAAAAAAAACTAATTTAAGGGTTTTTCTTTATTTGGACTATTTTCTACATTGTAGAATAATTGTGAAGACATCAAAACTATTAAATAACATATGGAATCATGTAGTAACCAAAAAAGTGTTAAACAAATAAAATACATTTTATATTTGAGATTCTACAAAGTAGCCACCCTTTGCCTTGATGACAGCTTTGCACACTCTTGGCATTCTCTCAACCAGCTTCATGAGGTAGTCACCTGTAATGCATATCAATTAACAGGTGTGTTTTGTTAAAAGTTAATTTGTGGAATTTATTTCCTTCTTATTGCGTTTGAGCCAATCAGTTGTGTTGTGACAAGGTAGGGGTGGTATATAGAAGATAGCCCTATTTGGTAAAAGACCAAGTCCATATTTATTTATTTTTTATTTCACCTTTTATTTAACCAGTCAGGCCAGTTGAGAACAAGTTCTCATTTACAACGGCGACCTGGACAAGATAAAGCAAAGCCGTGTGACAAAAATAACAACACAGAGTTACACATGGGATAAACAAACGTACAGTCAATAACACAATATAAAAATCTGTATACAGTGTGTGCAAATTAAGTAAGGAGGTAAGGCAATAAATAGGCCATAGTGGCGAAGTAATTACAATTTAGCAATTMACACTGGAGTGATAGATGTGCAGATGACGATGTGCAAGTAGAAATACTGGTGTGCAAAAGAGCAGAAAAACAAAAACAAATATGGGGAGAAGGTAGGTAGTTGGTAAGAACAGCTCAAATAAGGCAAGAACAATATAGCAAGAACAGCTCAAATAAGCAAAGAGAAATGACAGCCCATCATTACTTTAAGACATGAAGATCAGTCAATACAGAAAATTACAAGAACTTTGAAAGTTTCTTCAAGTGCAGTCACAAGAACCATCAAGCGCTATGATGAAACTGGCTGTCATGAGGACCTCTACAGAAAAGGAAGACCCAGAGKTACCTCTGCTGCAGARGATAAGTTCATTAGAGTTACCAGCCTCAGAAATTGTAGCCCAAATAAATGCTTCACGGAGTTCAAGTAACAGACACATCTCAACATCAACTGTTCAGAGGAGACAGGCATTCAAGGTCAAATTTMTATGAAGAAACCACTACTAAAGGACACCAATAATAAGAAGAGACTTGCTTGGGCCAAGAAACATGAGCAATGGACATTAGACCGGTGTAAATCTGTCTGACGAGTCCAAATGTGAGATTTTTGGTTCCAACCGCCGTATCTTTGTGAGACACAGAGTAGGTGAATGGATGATCTCCGCATGAGTGGTTCCCACCATGAAGCATGGAGGAGGAGGTGTGATGGTGCGGGTGTGCTTTGCTGGTGACACTGTCTGTGATGTATTTAGAATTCAAGGCACACTTAACCAGCATGGCTACCACAGCATTCTGCAGCGATACGCCATCCCATCTGGTTTGCGTTTAGTGAGTGATGGAGTGCTGCATCAGATGACCTAGCCTCCACAATCACCCGACCTCAACCCAATTGAGATGGTTTGGGAGGAGTTGGACCGCAGAGTGAAGGAAAAGTGGCCAACAAGTGCTCAGCATATGTGAGAACTCATTCAAGACTGTTGGAAAAGCATTCCAGGTGAAGCTGGTTGACAGAATGTCAAGAGTGTGCAAAGCTGTCATCACTTTGAAGAATCTAAAATATATTTTGATTTGTTTAACACTTTTTTGGTTACTACATGATTCCATATGTGTTATGTCATAGTTTTGATGCCTTCACTATTATTCTACAATGTAGAAAATAGTCCAAATAAAGAAAAACCCTTGAATGTGTAGGTGTCCAAACTTTTGACTGGTACTGTATGTATTTACACACAAAAACAGTTGAATAATAAAATATTTAATCAATTATCTTCCTCAATCAATATTTGCAAGAGGGAGGTATTCTGATTTCATTGGTCCTCTACTCGCAGCTCAAACACTTCATTCAGGATAAATGGAGTTAGCCCTGAGTTAGTCTGCCCCGGAGCAGGTTAGATCTGAAGGATTTGTTGCCATAAAAATTGACCTGACTAAAAKGTAAGCCATATTCATATGACTGGTTATCCCGAGTTGAACTCAGAGTTGACCAAAGTTACGTCACTCTGGTCTCATAGACTAGATGCAACATAGTAAATGAAAATCCAAAATTAACCCTTTAACCTAACTTCTAACCTTATCCTTAACCCCTAGTCTAGCTAACGTTAGCGTTAGCCACCTAGCTAACATTAGCCACAACAAATTGGAATTTGTAAAATATCATATGTATTGCATATTTTGAACTTATTGTACGAATTGCAATTTCTGACATATACGGATTGTAATTCGAAACATATCATACTAATTGTAATTTGAAACATATCATACAAAATGGATGATGGACCTCCACAAAGTCATACATACAAACGTAACATTTCATACTAATTAGAGTGTCCCGGATTTTTGTTTACTATGTTACATCTACCCCTAAGCCCAGGTTGCAGCACTCAGGCAAAGTTGCAGTGGGTTGGTCGGCTGATTGAGGGAGACACAAGGTCAAGCAGTCTGATTATCTCCTCTTGTGGGACCCTGTATTTTTTAAGGAAAGCCCCATCATTGTGAGTCTGCAACAGGCTCAGGTTGTTGTGAATATGCACATTTATATACACCAATCAACTGCGCGGCCGTTGCTGCAAGTTATGTTACAGAGCAACAATCCTCTGAATAGCAGCCATGCTATATTACTGAACAACAGTAACAACTGTTCCGCTGAACAACAGTAACAACTGTTCYGCCGACCTCTAGCTGGGTGTTTATAGTGTCCAAGGTCTTTCCAAAATTGTCTGGAACTCTATTGGAGGGAAGCGACACCATTCTTTCTCGAGAAATTCCATAATTTAGTGTTTTGTTTATGGTGGTGGAAAATGTTGTCTCAGGCGCCTCTCCAGAATCTCCCATAAGTGTTCAATTGGGTTGAGATCTGGGGACTGAGACTGCCATGGGATATGGTTTACATCATTTTCATGCTTATCAAACCTTTGTGACCACTCATGCCCTGTAGACGGGGGCATTGTCATCCTATGGGGGCATAGCCATGGTAGCCAAAATAATGGCCTATCCAGCATTTTTATATACGACTCTAAGCATGATGGGATGTTTATTGCTTAATTAACTCAGGAACCACACCTATATGGAAGCACCTGCTTTCAATATACTTTGTATCCCTCATTTACTCAAGTGTTTCCATTATTTTGGCAGTTAACTGTATTAGAACCAGGTATTTCCACTGAGTGTACAAAACATTAAGAACACTCTTTCCATGATATAGACTGACCAGGTGAATGCAGTTGAACGCTATTATCCGTTACTGATGTCACTTGTTAAATCCACTTCAATCAGTGCAGATGAAGGGGAGGAGACCGGTTTGAAGAAGGATTTTTAAGCCTTGAGACATGGATTGTTTTTGTGTGCCATTTAAAGGGTGAATGGGCAAGACAAAGGATTTAAGTGTCTTTGAATGGGGTATGGTAGTAGGTGCCAGGAACACTGGTTTGTGTCAAAAACTGCAACACTGCTGGGTTTTACAAGCTCAACAGTTTCCCGTGTGTATCATGAATGGTMCACCCAAAGGACATCCAGCCAACTTGACACAACTGTGGGAAACATTGTAGTCAACAATCCCTGTGAAACGCTTTCGACACCTTAAAGTCCGTGCCCCTATGAATTGAGGCTGTTCTAAGGGGGGTGCTACTCGATATTAGGAAGGTGTTCTTAATGTTTGTACACTCAGTGTGTATACTGTACAACAAGCAACAATGGCGAACCACAACCATGCAAAAACTTAACAAAAATGCAAAAGGTCTCATTCTGTGATGATAATGTTTTATAGGACCTTTATTGTAGGGATTTGTTTTCTTGCTACTGCTCTTCTATGTAAACACAGAATTAATCTGAGTCTTTGTTTCAGTTAAGCAATCTCAAGAAAGTCACACATCTGGATATAGCAGAAAACCAATTCGCCAGCATACCCATCTGTGCTCTTCGAATGACAAGCCTACAATTGTTGGATATGAGTATCAACATGTTGACGGATTTGCCTGAGGATATGGACAGGTATGTGAAGCATAGCCTTAATGCTATAACAGATGACCATTTCATCATTCATCACTCACACATTACCATCATTGATTATCATCATGATCATCTAATGATAAAAGTTTCATATTCATAAATGATATTAAAATGGTTATTATGAAGTACTACATGTTTCCACTCTGGGTGGGGGCAACCTTCTGCCTGGAGAGCTACTGAGTGTGCAGGTTTTTTCTCCAGCCCTGCTGAAAGCTCTGTTAATCAGCTGCTCATCAGRATCTTGATTAGCTGGGGTGTATTTGCTAGTGCACATCGTAGCAAAGTATTTGGCAAYGAAAAATGTTCTGCAAGGAAAAYGAGTTCATTTTTGTTCAAATTTAGKTAGGACCCTMCACGTTTTGTCACATTTGCTTTGGTTTAGTTCCTAGTAAGTACACCCTTGAATTAAATGTGTGTTGGGTTGAGGGAAAAGCCTGTACCTTGTAGCTCTCTAGGAGGAGGGTTGGCCATCGCTTCTTTAACTATTTCCAATATCTGTGTCCGATTCAGGTTGGAAGAATTGGAATCCTTGTTTGTTCATAAGAATAACATGTCATATTTGCCAAAGTGTTTGGTAAATATCACTACACTCAAGATGATTGTTGTTAGTGGAGACACATTGATCTGCTGGCCTTCAGGGCTTAAAGAAAATCCTGCCATCAAGTAAGTCTGACAAGATGACTGAGAGTGTATAGTATCATAATATCACTGTATAACTACGCCTGTTGGTCACATATACACTATATATACAAAAGTATGTGGACACCCGTTCAAATTAGTGGATTTGGCTATTTCAGCTACACCCATTGCTGACAAGTGTATAAAGTCGAGCATACAGCCATGCAATCTCCATAGACAAACATTGGCAGTAGAAGGGCCTTACTGAAGAGCTCAGTGACTTTCAACGTGGCACTGTCATAGGATAAAATTCTATTAAATTGTATTGGTCACATACACCTTCAGCAGATTTTACTGCGAATGTAGCGAAATGCTTGTGTTTGTAACTCCAACAGTGCAGAACTAACAAGTAATATCAAACAATTTCACAAGAATACACACAATACACACAAATCTAAGGAAAGGAATGGAATTAAGAATATATAAATATAAGGACGAGCAATGTCAGAGCGGCATAGACTAAGATACAATAGAATAGAATACAGCATATACAAATGAGATGACTAATGCAAAATATGTAAACATTATTAAAGTGATTAGTGTTTCATTTATTAAAGTGGCCAATGATTTCATGTCTATGTACACTACCGTTCAAAAGTTTGGGGTCACTTAGAAATGTCCTTGTTTTTGAAAGAAAAGCACATTTGTTGTCAATTTGTCACGCCCTGACCATAGAGAGCTTTTTATTCTCTATGTTGGTTAGGTCAGGGTGTGACTAGGGTGGGTCATCTAGGTGATTTAAATTTCTATGTTGGCCTGGTATGGTTCCCAATCAGAGGCAGCTGTTTATCGTTGTCTCTGATTGGGGATCATATTTAGGCAGCCATTTCCCCTTTGTGCTTTGTGGGATCTTGACTATGTATAGTTGCCTGTGAGCACTATAGCAGCTTAACGTTTYGTTTTACATTTATTGTTTTCTTTGAGTTTCACTTCATAATAAAGAGGATGGAACCATACCACACTGCATCTTGGTCCACTCATTATGACGATCGTGACAGAAGATCCCAACAACAACGGACCAAGAAGCGTGCGCAGGAGGAAAGCCAGGAGTGGAGGACATCCTGGACGTGGGACGAGATTATGGCAGGAGACAGAAGCCTGCCATGGAAGCAGGCGGCGAAAGTTGAGGGGAGTGAACCAGAGACTGTCAGTGAGTTGAGGGAGAATGTGGAGGAGAGAGAAATGAGAGTTATTGAATTGGTGGAGGATGCACGACATTTGCCCTAAGGGGCGTGTTATCGATTTAAAGCTACCTGAGTCAACTCTCCGTACTCATCCTGAGAAGTGTGTTAAAGTTCCGGTACAAGTGTTGCCGGCTATACGCACCAGGTCTCCAGTACACCTTCCCAGCCCAGTACGTCCTGTGCCAACTCCCCGTACTCGTCCTGAGAAGTGTGTTAAAGTTCCGGTACAATTGATGCCGGCTATACGCACCAGGTCTCCAGTGCGCCTTCACAGCCCAGTACGTCCTGTGCCAACTCCTCGTACTCACCGTGTGAAGAGTGTCATCGTTCCGGTACAATGTGTGCCGGTTCTAAGCACCGTGTCTCCAGTGCGCCTCCACAGCCCGGTACGTCCTGTTCCTGCTCCTCGCACTCTCCCTCAAGTGTGCCTTCCCAGTCAGGTACGTCCTGTACCTGCTCCTCGCACTCTCCTTGGAGTGTGTGTCCCCAGTCTAGTACGTCCTGTACCTGCTCCTCGCACTCGCCCTGAGGTGCGTGTCACCAGCCCGGTGCCACCTGTACCGGCCCCACGCATCAGGCCTCCAGTGCGCCTCCACAGTCCAGTATGTCCTGTGCCTCCTCCCCGCACTCGCCCTGAGGTGCGTGTCATCAGCCCGGTGCCACCTGTACCGGCCCCACGCATCAGGCCTAACATACACCCCACCCTTCTTCTTCCTGGAGAGATATTTATTTCTGGCTGCGCGATGAACTGAGAACCCAACTGGCTGTACGGACTCGGACCGTAAATCCCAAGAGAGCCATGTTTCTGTGAAACAGAGTATGTTACAATCCCTGATGTATATCTGGAAGGAAATCCTCAGCTCATTATCTTTATTATCCAGAGACTAAACATTAGTGAGTAATATACTCTGAAGCGGTTGGTGGTGTGCGTGCCTCCTGAGTCAGACTAGAAGTCCACTCCGAGTACCTCTTCTCCGCCGGTGATGTTTTGGGTCAGCCTCTGGAATCAGTTCAATTGCCCTGGGGGGTACAAACAAAGGATTTGATTCAGGAAAGTTGTGTTCCTGGTCATAATGCTGGTAATGCTGGTGAGTTACCGCCGCACTGATATCTAAAWGTTCTTCCCGGCTGTATGTAATAACACAAAAATAATTCTGGCCTAATAATGTAAGAAATAACACATAATCAAAACAAAATGTTGCAACGTTGCCTAGGGGCTAGAAGCACGGCTGCCCTCTATCGGCACCATATTTTTAATCGACCCTCTTAGTGCCAACAAGTCAGTTCATCACATTTCTGTACTGCTAGAGCCGTCCCAGTCAACCGTAAGTGCTGTTATTGTGAAGTGGAAACGTCTAGGAGTAGCAACGGCTCAGCCACGAAGTTGCAGGCCACAAAAGCTCACAGACGGGACCGCCGAGTGCTGAAACGAGTAGCTCATAAAAATCATCTGTCCTCGGTTGCAACACTCATTACCGAGTTCCAAACTGCCTCTGAAAGCAACGTCAGCACAATAACTGTTCATCGGGAGCTTCACGAAATGGCCGAGCAGCTGCACACAAGCCTAACATCACCAYGTGCAATGCCAAGCGTCGGCTGGAGTGGTGTAAAGCTCGACACCATTGTACTATGCAGCAATGGAAACGCGTTCTCTGGAGTGATGAATCATGCTTCAYCATCTGGCAGTCCAACGGACGAATCTAWGTTTGGCGGATGCCAGTAGAACGCTACCTGCCACAACGCATAGTGCCAACTGTAAAGTTTGATGGAGGAGGAATAATGGTCTGGGGCTGTTTTTCATGGTTCAGGCTAGATCCCTTAGTTCTAGTGAAGGGAAATCTTAATGCTAGATTATACAATGACATTCTAGACGATTCTGTGCTTCCAACTTTGTGGCAACAGTTTGAGGAAGGCCCTTTCCTGTTTCAGCATGAGAATGTCCCCGTGCACAAAGCGAGGTCCATCCAGAAATGGTTTGTCAAGATCGGTGCAGAAGAACTTGACTGGCCTGCACAGAGCCCTGACCTTAACCTCATCAAATACTTTTGTGATGAATTGRAACGCCGACTGCAAGCCAGGCCTAATCGCCCAACCTCACTAATGCTCTTGCGAATGGAAGCAAGTTCCCCGCAACAATGTTCCAACATCTAGTGGAAAGCTTTCCCAGATCAAAATGAATCAAATCTGTAACATATCACATCATATACTACAACAAAGATCATGTTATATRATCCCATGACATGTGTTCTAATGAAGGGGAACAGTCAAATGGGGGAACAAGATTGGGACAACACAGGATAATTTTTTCTGTATTAAAAAAACTGTGTCCAGATGATAAATATTAAATAAAAATTGAAAATATGTGATATGCCTTTTTCCTTTCAGATTCATTAAGCTATATGACAACATGGTTGATGAGATAATGGAGGGGGATGATGAGATATTGGAAACAAGACAAGACCATCACAAAGAATTTCTGCAGACATACATTGACACAGTGAAGGACAGAGGTAAGACATCGCTTTTCATATTTGTGAGTTGTTTCACTGTTGGACAAGTTAGCAATCACTTCGCAAGACATTAGATCCATCCACCACAGACTATTTCTTTACAACGCAAGGCACTCATATGTTTAATAATCTAGTATTGTGTAGACTATAAATGCAGAGTTCAACATGTAAATGTATAATTTCTCTCCAGAAACTGCGCCAACATACACCACCAAAGTGTCATTCTCATGCTGTCTGTAATGGAGATTCAGATGACCAGAAGAAAACGGACAACCATGCTGCTGTGCATGCATTGCATATCAATCCTCTGAACACTTGTAAACAGTGGCCGAGTTCCAGGCTGACTACATTGCAGATTCATGCCAAAACTCACATCACCTGGATAGATGTTTAACACAGGGGCGTAGGCATGTAATGCTCTTTACTTGTCAGTGTTCCAAACGGGATATTATTTACCTAAACATACAAACACCATCAGAWAGAATTCATAGCAAGCAGTGCATTGGGTTAGTCAGATTTGAGTAAATATAACAGAAGAGATGAACTGGAATGACATTCACTCTCATGGGATGGGTTGCCAAAAATAACTAACTGGAAACCACACTCCCAATAATTCACGAATATGACTGCAATGCAGCTTATATCCTTGTGCTTCTATGCCACTGCCTATTTCATTTGTTCATTTAGCAAACAAGACAGCTCATATTCCAGTGCCTTTTATCAAAGTCAACCACCTAAATTTGATTTTTAATTAGCTATAAAATTGCAGGAAATTAGCTTTAAAACAGTAACATTTTCTCTCAGCCTCATGGCAAAACATATAGAATAGCATGAGATTAGCTATAAAACAGCTAAATTTTCTCTTTGCCCCATGATAAAAAAAGAAAAAAAATATACAAAATTGGCCAACGGCACTGTTTTAACATATAAACTAACTCCATAGGATTTTGCAATCTGATGCTGACGCAGTCGATGACATATCACGCAACCATTGGTTGATGCAATGCAATGAAGTCGACCTGGAACTCTCCCAGTAATTGCACCCGGTAATGTACTACTTTAACAGTTCAAGTTAGTTTTTTCAAGATTATGGATGGGTTAATATTGTGCCATGATTACTAGTCTCTGCTGGAGTGCAATATCATTTAAAAATGTTGCAATATAGTATGCTGTGTGATTTCTACTTCATATATCAAATGCCTTTTGGGGACCTTGCATTTTGCCAAGGAAAGCATGGTCCCCCGCTTTTTAATCCATGATCAATAAGGCTTGTAAATGACATGACCATATCGATATACATTTGTTTAGTGTAAAATTTGTGCAGATTGGGCTAGCACTAGCTTCAATATTTACAARATGGTCTCTCACATGTTATGAAATATGGTATATCTGTTCTGATGTGACCAAACACTTGTTGCAGTGCAATAGTGAAAGGCCTGAATGTAGGTAGGATTATATTTTTCTAACTTTTTTCTCAAAGACAATGATTGTCAATCAAGTTTACTGAATGGGTGTCTGGGGTGCCGAGTGTTTTGCAAGTGAGCAGTTTGTATTATTTGTTATAGACAATGCTGTATGATTAAACACTTTCGAAGTCTGCATGACACCAAGAAAAAATATGAGGAATCCTTTTCACATAATCAAATTTGATAGAATACCCACATAATGGTCAAAATGTGTGGATTATAAAATCAGTTAGTATAAATTATGTAATGCAGACATCCAACAATTGCTATACATTTCTTTATTATTGTAGATATTATCCAGAATTATGATTTAAGATCAAACAAAGCGATTACAAATGCACAACCCATGAAGAAATAATTCAAATCATTTAAAAAAAGACGTCAAAATACATTGAGCAAAAATATTAAACGCAACATGTAAAGTGTTGGTCCCATGTTTCATGAGTTKAAATAAAAAATCCCAGAAATGTTCCATACCCACAGTGTATTTCTCTCAAATTTTGTGCACAAATTTGTTTACATCCCTATTAGTGAGCATTTCTCCTTTACCAAGATAATCCATCCACCTGACAGGTGTGGCATATCAAGAAGCTGATTAAACAGCATGATCATTACACAGGTGCAACTTGTGGTGGGGACAATAAAAGGCCACTTTATAATGTGCAGTTTTGTCACACAACACAATGTCACAGATGTCTCAAGTTTGTTGGGAGCATGCTGACTGCAGGAATGTCCACCAGAGCTGTTGCCAGATAATTGAATGTCACTTTCTCTACCATAAGCTGCCTCCAACGTCATTTTAGAGAATTTGGCAGTGCGTCCAACCGGCCTCGAAACTGTAGGGGGTTAGAAACATTACAGTCTGTAATAAAACCATTCTGTGGAGAAAAAGTCATTCTGATTGCCTGGGCCTAGTTCCCTATTGGATGGGCCTATCCCCTCCAAGGCCCATCCATGGCTGCACCGCTGCCCAGTCATATGAAATCCATAGATTAGGGCCGAATGAATTCATTTCAATTGACTAATTTCCTTACATGAACTGTAACTCAGTAAAATCTTTGAAATTGTTGCAAGTTGCGCTTATATTTTTGTTCAGTATATTAACATGTATATATATTTTTAGGCACACATTCACTGAAATTAAGGTGCAGTACTCAGCAAATTAATGCATAATTTACACTGCAAGAGTTGAGTAAATGACTTGTTCATGTAGAAATAAGTATATTTTAACTGCATAATTGAATAGTTTTCTTTAGCAATAACAATGGCTAAATATATTAACCTTGTTCTTAAAAAGTGCTACATTACGAAAGTCCAAAAGACTTGGGTCTTACGTAAGTTATTGAACAGATTCATACGGTTTCATCAACATGTTTGTAGAGATATGTCATAAGTTAGATTCAAACCTGCTGGCAAAATGAATACAGTACACAACATGGAAAATGTAACACTAAATTCCACTTTTACAGGTTAGTTATGATTGTATGCAAAAATATAGGTTGTATTGTGTTTCTTTACACCAACTATCTTTGAGAAAGCAACATTTAAAAAAATCTTAAGATCTGACAGAGCAACATCTTGGTCTCAATTCAGTCTGGGGTCATAAGATACAGGCAACCTCTAAAATACAGGAAACACCCACAAAGTGTCTTAATAGGGCATTGGGTCACCACGAGCCGCCAGAACAGCTTCAGTGCACCTTGGCATACAAYAGATTCTACAACTGTCTGGAACTWTATGCGACACCATTCTTCCACGAGAAAATCCATAATTTGGTGCTTTGTTGGTGGTGGAAACCGTGGTCTCACGCGCCGCTCCAGAATCTCCCATAAGTGTTCAATTGGGTTGAGATCTGGTAACAGACGGCCATGGTATATGGTTTAAATCGTTTTTCATGCTCAGCAAACAATTCAGTGACCATTCGTGCCCTGTGGATGGGGGCATTGTCATCCTGGAAGAGACCACTTCCATCAGGACAGAAAGGATTCACCATAAGTTGGTGATCACTCAATGGCTGTGTATTCATTGGTGTTTACCTTGTCCTCTAAGGGGTKGAGTGGAACTAAACCATGCCAGGAAAATGCACCATAACAGAGCGGCCAGAACCCTCATTTACTCAAGTGTATCCTTTATTTTGAGTTACCTGTACCATACCACAAAAAAAGCACTTTCCAACTAGTTGCAATAGTTATGAGGCCAAACAACTGTACTCTGAAAATACATTTTTAAAGTACCACAATATGCCATTATCACAGTTTTAATTTCAATTCAGGATTGGCAGTTAAAATGTTAAAGTCTCAAGTTAAAAACTGAGGAGTACAACTGTACTGTGGGTCTCAAGTTAATCCATTAATACTTCACTGGTAGCCACAATCCCACCAGACCTTTATGCAACACAAGAACTAACACTCAGATGTAAAAAGTAACAGTTGCTGTAAAAGTGATGATTTCGTTTTTAAAGGTTATAAGAAGCTATACCAAATCAGGGGGCCTAGATTTGTCTTAAATTTACATTTTATGAWGAGGTAAACATTTGAGGTAGCTGACAATATACGCAGGTTGGGATTTGTAGGGTGGATAGGCATATTTGGAATGTCATGTTCAACTCCTTCAGCAACTATTTCTGTAACATTCAAGTCCAAGTCAAGTCTCACTCGGCTGATTCAACAATGCATGACAAAAAGGCAAAAATAAAAATAATATATGGCACAGCATTTATAATAAATTGCATCACCTTTAAGGTACATACACTATATATACACAAAAGCATGTGGACACCCCTTCAAATTAGTGGATTCGACTATTTCAGCCACACCCGTTGCTGATAGGTGTATAAAATCAAGCACACAGCATTGCAATCTCCATAGACAAACATTGGCTGTAGAATGTCCTTACTGAAGAGCTCAGTGACTTTCAACATGGCAGTCATAGGATGCCACCTTTCTAACAAATCAGTTTGTCAAATTTCTGCCCTGCTAGAGCTGCCCCGGTCAACTGTAAGTGCTGTTATTGGGAAGTGGAAACGTCTTGGAGCAACAACAACTCAACATGACAACGCCCCCGTGCACAAAGTGAGGTCCATACAGAAATGGTTTGTCGAGATCGGTGTGGAAGAACTTGACTGGCCTGCACAGAGCCCTGACCTCAGCCCCATCGAACACCTGCACTGTTGGAGCTAGAAACAAAAGCATTTCGCTACACCCGCAAATACGTGTATGTGACAAATAAAATTTGATTTGACACCTTTGGTATGAATCAGTRCCCTACCTCACTAATGCTCTTGTGGCTGAATGGAAGCAAGTCCCCGCAGCAATGTTCCAACATCTAGTAGAAAGCCTTCCCAGAAGAGTGGAGGTTGTTATAGCAGCAAAGGGGGGGACCAACTCCATATTAATGCCCATGATTTTGGAATGAGATGGTSTAAGAGCAGATGTCCACATACTTTGTCATGTAGTGTATTTACCTAACTATACACCAATCCTTTTACAATCTAGATTGCACAGTAACTTTGATGAGATACAGGTCAATATTTTATTAACATAAAGCTGGAGTGGGCATTGATTGGCCTTTTAAACCCATTAATAGGAGGGGGGTTCTTTAAGCATGAGAAACCAGCAGAGCTTACGGTCATCTCTTCAACTCAGCATTGTTTCTGTCCTTGTCGCAATGTAAAATCACAGTAAACGATAAAACCATCTCGCTGGACAAAAGACCGTTCCCTAATCGTAGAAACAGAACTGTGTGTTCAATGTGGTTGAAGGATATACCCTGAATGGCTCCATGTCAGCTGCTGCTGGTTGAGGTTGTAGTTTGGGGACCATTAGGGGGGCTCATGTTGGAGTCCCTTTCAGACAATCACATGCTGCTGTCCTGCAGGAGAGGCTCTATGTCCTCTTCACTGGCAGGCAGGGGGTTTAAACTCTGGAGGTTGTTGCTGGTGCTGATTTTGCGCGTGTTCGTGTAGGTCTTCACTGCCATAYTTCTGTGGTCAGGGATGAAGATGGCCACAAGGAGAGCCAGCACCACTAAACAGGCTCCGAACAGGAAGGGCGGACCGGGAATGGTCGGTTTCTGAAAGAAAATTCACAATAAATGTTACCAAAACGATCCGCTTGCATGTACAGTGCATTCGTTAAGTATTCAGACCCCTTGACCTTTTCCACATTGTGTTACATTACCATGTTATTCTAAAGTGGATTGAATTGTCCCCCCCCCTCATCAATCTACACACAATACCCCATAATGACAAAGCAAAAACAGGATTCTATTTTTTGCAAATGTATCAAATAAAACGTAGACAATTTTACATAAGTATTCAGACCCTTTACTCAGTACTTTGTTGAAGCACCTTTGGCAGCGATTACAGCTTCGAGTCTTCTTGGGTATGACGCAACAAGCTTGGCACACTGGTATTTGGGGACTTTCTCCCATTCTTCTCTGCAGATCCTCCTCTCAAGCTCTGTCAGGTTGGATGGGGAGCGTCGCTGCATAGATATTTTCAGGTMTCTCAAGAGATGTTCGATCGGGTTCAAGTTCGGGCWCTGGCTGTGCCACCCAAGGACATTCAGAGACTTGTCCTCTAGCCACTCCTGCGTTGTCTTGACTGTGTGCTTAGGAGCGTTGTCCTGTTGGAAGGTGAACCTTCACGCCAGTCTGAGGTCCTGAGCTCTCTGCAGCAGGTTTTCAAGGTTCTCTCTGTACTTTGCATCAATCCTGACTAGTCTCCCAGCGCATGCCGCTGAAAAACATCTCCACCGCATGATGCTGCCACCACCATGCTTCACCGTAGGGATGGTGCCATGTTTCCTCCAGACGTGACGCTTGGCATGGTTTTCATCAGACCAGAGAATCTTGTTTCTCATGTTCTGAGAGTCCTTTAGGTGTCTTTTGGCAAACTCCAAGCGGGCTGTCATGCATCTTTTACTGAGGAGTGGCTGTGCACTGTATGTATTGATGATAGGTTTTACTTTGATAATGATTATTTTAACCATYATCAAAAAGTAGAAGAAGCTTCTCTTAATGGGATAACTTTTTGTTTTACTAATCCAACGCCATAAAATAAAACTACTGTTTCTTAGCCAACAGAAGGGGTTTTTGTGCTCTTTGGGCCTAAAGCAAACTGACATCACATTCACCATCACACRAACACAGCTGTACTCATATGATCTCAGAGTTACACAGCCATGAAATTAAAGATGTAAGCGGGCTCTGTACCTCGCTGGGTTCCTGAGGTGTGCTTTTGTTTCTTCCTGTCATAGGGTCAAGCTCGTTCAGCTCCACGTTGAACAGGAAGAATATGAAGCCGTACAGAGCTGGACCCAGCCCATTGCATAGGCCTCTGATACCCGTAATCATTCCCTGGACACATCCTGTAAACGTAACAAAGACAGATTTTACTCTGACGGCACAGATAAACTCACAATTCACCTCCTTTCAGACACCTCAGGTAGAAAGGGTATAAAAAGCATAATGCCTGTTATGGTGAAAGGGAGAGCAAGGTAGAGATTACATAGACCAAGGCTTGAATCAGTTGTCACATGTCAGCTGTTGCTCTTTAGTTGGTCAGTGGCAGTGACCTCTGCAGCTCTGTGTAAGGGCAATGTGTAGAGGGGAAAAGGTAGAGCCACAGAGAGGAGACTGGTGTTGTCTTACCTTGCTGATCAGAGGCTGCTATCCGGGACACCAAAGCACTGACTGCAGGGAAGGTGATACTGGACATGGCTGCGACTGTACCCGCAGCCCACATCATCCTGAAAGGCAGGAGGTCCCACAGTGGGGTTAGAGCTATTTCACACGGACAATGGACAAATCCCCTCCACACTCACGCGGTGCCAACACTTAGACAGCTGGACAACACTGAAGACTAAAAGACCAACCCTATGTATGAGATATCATTTTGGCTGTGGATCAAACACAAACTTACCATGGTTCTGATCCAAAGCCATACCAGGCTAGCTGGAACAGCTGAAACCCCAGTCCAAGCAACACTGTGTTTTTATTCCCGATAGTTCTCATAAAATAGGTTAAGAGCAATGTCTGTTAAAAGAAAAAGGGGGRAGAGAAATTACAGTAAATCCAAAATATTGTATTCTTCATTATCTTTTAATAGTTTGAGGTAAATATTGACGTGGAACATCGTAAATAGTGACACTTTTCACAGTTGATGAATAGCAAAAATACTAATATAGCAACACAATACCTGAGCGATAATAGAGAGGATCCCGACCATTGCTATAAAAGCAGCAATTGCTGCAGGTGAGAATTCAATAACCTGAAAAGGAACACAAAGCACAGTGCATCTCATATTACACAGTGTGGATAAAAGTTAAGTATACACGTCACCCTCAACATATCCAATTAATTTAGACAAGGCAGATGCAATGTTGCCAATTGAGTGACTTTGTTGCTAATACTATGCAAGTTCAGACCCCTCCAGCGACTTTTAATGGCTCTAGTGACAAATTCAGCTACTTTTCAGTGTGCCTTTGTGAAGTTTTGACACGAGGGCTTTTCCCACTAAATTCTGCCGCAAACGAGAGTGGGATTCACAGCAACGACACACACACAGGCTGAGAAGCACACGGGGAGGGGATGAGCGGCGAGAGAGGGGGCGAAAACACTACATCAGGGACTGCAGCTATGCCGCAGCAAGCCAAATTTGGGCTGTGACATCGTCGCAGCAATGCCAAAACATCTAGAGAGTTCTAGCGACAAATCAAGGAGCCAAAAGCGAAATTCACCGCAAAATTGTTGGCAACACTGGTCAGATAACATTACATAATGATTGATAACAATGCTAGAATGACTTAAGACGTCCCATGATGCTTATAACTGACTTATAACCAGTCGCACCTGTCGCAGGTAGAGGAAGAAACTGGAGTATTGGCCTGCCTCTGGCAAGTAGGACAGGAACACTGTGACACATATAAGCAGCACTGTCGGGTCCTTTCCCACTCGCCTAAGAGACTGTGGACAAATGACATGTGAGGAAGAAAAAAACCAAGTGGTCAACATTCAGTATCACAGTGAAATTCTAAACATATCGAACAGCTGTAAGACTTGAGGCTAATTTGTACACAACCAACATACGCAAGAATGCAAAATGACGATCCAAAATACGCAGACATATGCAGCCCTTCAATTTTTTTACTCCGCAAAATCGCCATGTTACGGAGCTAATTGCCTTCTTGCATTGCATATGTACATAAGGTATAACAGTTTATTCAATTTGGGTAAGGTTATGTCAATGTCACTCACAGCAAAGGGGTCAGCTTGCTCCCAAGAGATAGGCGACCCCCAGGACGTCAGTCTCATTTTGTCTGGGAGAGATTCTGGCACGACCAAAAGGACAAAGGCGATATCCACCACTGCGATGATAGTGGCCACTAGCACCACCAAACTGTCGCCGTAATTTGCAGAAAGGTAGGCACCGATGGCGGGACTCGTGACCAAACTGGCGGCAAACGTTGCTGACACCTGAAGCAGAAGGGGAAGGTGGAACATTCTCAACATTTGTGTGTTAATTTATTCTATCCTCTTTAACATATAAGTGGTGGGGGTTAAGGCGTTAAGACAGACAAGAGCCATTACCAGTCCATATGCTGTGCTTCTTTCATGTTCTTCAGTGATGTCTGCAACATATGCAAATATTACAGAGAAAGTCACAGCGAAGACGCCCGAGACTGATATCATGGCAAAATACCACCTGTAGAGAAACATTCAAAAGTAAAAATCTTACTCAAAACAGAGGAAATGTCACATATATTCAACACTGATAGAAATGTATATTGAAAACAAAGTTATTTAAATTCAGCAGCGAAGATACATTTCTCTCAGTGAGAGAAGGTAAGCATCAGCAGAAAACACATAGGGAGAATCTCAATTGCCTACTCCTCGCTTCCTCTCTTCTTGCCTCCTTCTCAAAACCCATTGGAGGAGAAGATCAGAGGGGAGGGACCTATGGCTTTCTCATCCAATAGGTTTTGAGAAGGAGGCAAAGAGAGAGGACACGAGGAGTATGCAATTGAGATTTTCCCATTGCCCACATACGACCCTTGTTCCCAGCAGGTTCGCAGTCAGAAGCCACGGAGAGCGCTGTAGAGATCACTCACATGAGAAGCATGTGACTGAGCACAAAGGGTGCTATGTCTACCGGTGCCTCTTACCATGGGCTTATCCTCATTAGGGGGATTGGGGCACAGGTGAAGAACACTGTAACCAGCAGGAAGGACTTCCTGCCCCAAACATCTGATAAGGCACCTATCAGAGGGGCACTCAGGAAAGACAGCAACCCCTACACACGACACAGGGGGGTGGGTAAAATGTAATCACAATGCTACGYCAAAAATGCATCAAGCACGAGACCTATATGGGCAGGCGTTTCACACAACTCAATGTAGGTGTGAAAGAGCTACATAACCAATGTTAAAATTGCTCACCTAAGCACATAAAGAGTGTGACATAGCTAACTGAAGTATAGTAACATGGGGTCTTGCTGTGGGTAGTAAATGCAGCACAAAGACGATCATGACCAAACCTTAGGCAGACCTGGGTTACCAGGCAAGCTCAACCCTCTGTGATTCTGACTGACAACCATCTATGTCATACATGACAATATTTTATATTACAATGCTGTAATACTCAGCTCTTTTCACCAGTGACTAATGCTGATCTGAACAAACCAGATAGACGAAAAGACAGTGCCTAGTAGAAACTTGACAAACAGTTTCCCCCCTGCACCTCTCACCTACACCAAAAAGCTAGATCACCTAAAAATAATCCAGAAACATTAACTAAAAGAACAAGGCTGTCTGAAATTAGAAAGTGAGCATAGTGACCAAAAATCCTCTTATCGCAACTGAGATAAAAGTTACTATTTTTTTTTAAACAAAAAAAAACATTGAATCTTAAAAGCAACCCAAATGGAAATGCCTCTTACCTTAACACCTTGAATCAGACCATTCATGAGAAATGTGTGCTGTGGGAACGTTTCATGAAGAACCTGGAGGACAGAGGAAGGAGACAATACAAATACCCTTGTTAGGTAATTTGCAAAGTCTAAACAGATAATGCTGTCATTCATTCATGACCTTTGGGGCACTGAGGAGGGCGCACGTCTTGCCGCTTCCTGCTCGACTATTTTTGCATTAATTATGACTTTGTTTGTTCAGAATGTTTGTGTAATAATTTCCTACGAGCGACAAACACTTCTGGATCATGAATCAGAAGCTACAGACTTATCGCTSAGCCTCCCAGTTCTGGAATAATTCATTTCTCGCACAGCTGGCTTACCTGTTTCTCCTGGCCGAGACGACAGAAGGCAATGCCGGTGACGACGAAGAAGAACGAAAAAGGGGACTCCAAGCCAAGCTGAAAAGACAGGCTACATGTCCTCCTCTTTCTAGCATCCCGATGGCTAATGTCCAATCGCTGGAAAATTAACTTTGTGAACTCAGAGCAGCAAGGCTTCAAATCGTAGAGGGACATCAGGGAATGCTGAGTCTTGGTTTTTACAGAGACATGGCGTATGGACAACTCATTTGACTCTGCTATTCAACCAGACGACTTTTCAATTTTCCGTATTGATTGAACRCCGGCTTCTGGTAAGAGTAGGGGGAGGCATATGCTTCCTCGTCAACAGTTCATGGTGTACCGAAGTTAAAAACATCAAGCTCCTGTTCACCCTACATTGAGTTTTGGGTTTTTGGACCCCACGATATGCCGAGGGAATTCACGTGCGTTATTACCACGGCTGCGTACAAACAGCTACAAGCAAACATCAAAGCGGCACTCAGCGAACTGTACAAGAAAATTGGCCAGCAAGAATCCTCTCACCCGGACGAAGTCTTTATGGACGGGGGAGATTTTAACAAAGCAAGTTCATTTTTTATTATTCCAAAGTATCACCAAAATGTATCCTGGACCACGAGAGGAAACAACGTGCTGGACCATGTGTACACAAAACATCTGTGACGCATACAAAGCCGTCCCCCGCCTCCACAACGGCCAATCAGATCACGTCTCTCTGTTCCTACTCCCTGCCTAGAAGCAGCAGCTCAAGAGGGAGCCACCAACACAAAGAATAGTGAAGTACTGGACAGAGGCAGACTCAATACTGTAGGACTGTTTAAGAATATTAATTGGAATATGTTCAAAGATTCATCCACCCAGGACTCATCCATCAATATTAAGGAATATACATTGTCAGTCACAGGCTTCATTATGAAATGTGTTGATGATGTACTTGCAAAAACAATCCAGACATACCCTAACCAAAACCCTGGAAGAACAGAGAAATCCGTACCATGCCGAGAGCCCATACTGCAGCATTCAATGTCAGCAGCGCAAACCCCAACAAGTCGGTGGCGTGCGACGCGTACAAGGCAAGCAGGAACGAGCTCTACAAATCCTTTAGGGATGCAAAAAGACACTACAAACTCAAAATTTAAATCGATGTTTGACAACTCAGTCTCGCAACGCATGTGGCAAGGAATACAGGCTATCACGGACTACAAAGGCAAATCCAGCTGTGTGATGCCCTCCCTCTCAGACAAGATTAACACAATCTATGCACTCTTCGAGGCAGACAATACTGAGCAATCCAGGAAGGCTCTCGCTGCTCCAGAACCAGATGTTTTCGCTCTCCGAGTCTGACGTGAGGAACTCTCATGAGTGAATACACATAGCCGCCGGCCCAGATGCCATCCCTGGCCGCGTCCTCAGAGTGTGCGCTGACCAGCTGGTGGGAGTCTTCTCTGCCATCTTCAACCTGTCCCTGTCCCATGCTGTAGTTCCCCCACTTGCTTCAAGGAGACCACCATCATCCCAGTGCACAAGAAAAACAAGCTGACATGCGCAAATGACTACCGCCCAGTCGCACTCACCGGTCATCATGAAGTGCTTCGAGAGGCTGGTCATGGCCCACATCAAGGCCAGCATGCCAGGCACACTGGACTCACTCCAATTTGCCTACCGCTCCAACAGATCCACGGAAGATGCCATTACAACCATTATTCATACGGCCCCTAACACATCTGAACAAGAGGAACACCTATGTGAGAATGCTGTTCATTGACTACAGTTCAGCATTCAACACTATTGTTCCCTCGAAGCGCAGAGCCCCAACTCTGGACACTACCCTCTAAAACTGGACGCTGGACATCCTGACGGGCAGACCACAGGTTGTGAGGAATGGCAACAGAACCTACTCCATTCAGACTCTTAACACGTGGGCCAGCATCCACATCAAAGAGGACTTGACATGGACCAACACCACCACTCGTCAAGAGGGTGCAACAGCACCGTTGCTTCCTAAGGCAGGCTGAAGAAATGTGGCATGCCACCCCAGGTCCTCTCCAAATACTACCGCTGCACCATCGASAGCATCCTTACCAGTTGCATCGCAGCCTGGTACCGGAATTGCTCCGCTAACGACCGCCAGCGGGTGGTGAACACTAGCCTTGGGTCGTATACCGAGGTATTTTGAAATAGCCACGGGATGGTTTTTCAATACCGGTGAAACTATTTATTACAAGTTTTTCTATACATTTTAATATTTGTAGCTACTTTTTAAGTAAATACCTGCAGTCAACTTGTGCAATATGTTAGAAGATAAAGCAGATTGAATTCTCCATTTCACCTGTCATTATTTTACATTATGAAGCATACCGTAGTTCCCCAGAACATTTGAGCCAGTCACGTGTTTGTTTGTAAATAGCACAACTGGAGAAAGCGGAAGCAGATGAGTACCGCTGTTTATTGACACCAGTTGCGTTTTATATTGAAAGTCAGTTGTTTTTTTTGCTTCAATAGAGTGTTCAGGGACGTGCAACTATAGTTTTCCATTACAGAAAATACTTTAGTGCAACAATTGGCAGAAAATAGTCATTTTCATCAGATGACAACAGAAGTACAACGCTATTTGGCTGGAAGTAGGCTAAATGAGCCTACAATGAAAAAGCAAGGTATTTTTTTTGCTAAATCAATGCACGGCCATCATATTTCAGTTGATCACAGAAAGAATGTAGCCAGCTTGCACTTTACCAGAGAAAAGTTGGCTGGCCACACCACGAAAAGTACCAGAGAAAAGTAGCTACACATCAGTCAGAGCGCTGTCTGCTGATAGAATGCCCGTTTTTGAATTCTCATCCCAGTGGAGAAGTGCAACAAAAGCACAAAGTTGTCTGATGCCGAGAAGAAAGATATTTATGCGTATTATCTTTTTTTCCAAGTGTGAAAAACAAAGAATTCTACGTTAAAGCAAGCCCTAAGTTTAACTTGCTAGTTATCTAAGTAAGTAAGTGGCTGAATTAATAAGGTGACGGGGCATCATATTGTGTTGGCTTTGCCGTGTTTGAGAAGTCAAAGCCCTTTGGATGAATTATCTGTACAGCTGCCACTGTCTTTTGATTTCCTTGCATTTTTTCTCCTCTCCGTTCTCGGCCTGTCTGCTCTTTCGCCATCTTCTCCAGGCAGGCCCATTGCTCTACCAACTCCAGACTCCACACAGACACAGCATGTACACATGCTACTCCATAGCCAGTACTGTTCATTTGCACAATGTCTCTCGTTCACATGTAAATGTCCAAACTCACCAATAATGACATTCTGTAGCACCTACCTATTTACAGTGCATTCGGAAAGTATTCAGACCCCTTGACTTTTTCCACATTTTGTTTCATTACAGCCTTATTCTAAAAATATATTTTTTAATTATCAATCTACACACAATACCCCATAATGTCAAAGCAAAACAGTTTGTTAGACATTTTTAAAACTGAACTATCACATGTACATATGTATTCAGACCCTTTGTCAGTACTTTGTTGAAACAACTTTGGCAGTGATTACAGCCTTGAGTCTTCTTGGGTATGACATTAAAAGCTTGGCACACCTGTATTTGGGGAGTTTCTCCCATTGTTTTCTGCAGATACTCTCAAGCTCTGTCAGGTTGGATGGGGAGTGTCACTACACAGCTATTTTCAGGTCACTCCAGAGATGTTCATTCGGGTTCAAGTCCGGGCTCTGGCTGGGCCACTCAAGGACATTCAGAGACTTGCCCAGAAGCCACTCCTGTGTTGTCTTGGCTGTGTGTTTAGGGTCGTTGTTCTGTTGGAAGGTGAACCTCTTCCCCAGTCTGAGGTCCTGAGCAGGCTTTCATCAAGGATCTCTCTGTACTTTGCTACATTCATCTTTCCCTCGATGCTGACAAGTCATCAGACTAGAGAATCTTGTTTYTCATGGTCTGAGAGTCCTTTAGGTAACTTTTGGCAAACTCCAAGTGGGCTGTCATAGGGAGTGGCTTCCGTCTGGACACTCTACCATAAAGGCATGATTGGGGGAGTGATGCAGAGATGGTTGTCCTTCTGGAAGGTTCTCCCATCTCCACAAAGGAACTCTGGAGCTCTGTCAGTGACCATCGGGTTCTTGGTCACCTCCTTGGCCAAGGCCCTTCTCCCCCGATTGCTCAGTTTGGCTGGGCGGCCAGCTCTAAAAAGACTCTTGGTGGTTCCAAACTTCTTTCATTTAAGAATGATGGAGGCCACTGTGTTCTTGGGGACCTTCAATGCTGCAGAAATGTTTTGGTACCCTTCCACAGATCTGTGCCTTGACAAACCTGTTTCGGAGCTATAGGGAAAATTCCTTTGACCTCATGGCTTGATTTTGGCTGACATGCATTTCCAAATCATGTCCAATCAATTGAATTTACCACAGGTAGAAACATCTCAAGGATGAGTAAAGGATGAGTCTCCTGTGTTAAAATGACTAATAAAATATAAAAAAATATTTTAAAAAACTTAGGTGTCTGGTGTGTTTACTTACAGTCAGCATTGGTGTTGTAAGCAGCCCCCAAGCAAAGAACTCTAGAAAGATGACCACAACTGCATGGGACACCTTGGCACGGCCGGTGGTGTGCTGCAATGGGAAGATAGTGACAGAGGCTGTTTAGGACAGTCCACGGTGCAAAATAGCAGTGTCTTATCTGTAATAACAACATTGAGCAAGAACTTGCTACAACCTTCCTTGTTTTAAAAGTGAAAATGTCAACGTGGGGAGATGCTACAGTAGGGGGACTACTGCCGCGTTCAGGTCATGTCGGAAACTCGGGACCTCAGAATTAAATTTAATGTAAGTTAGTTACGTAGACTCTTAAAGCTTCCTATTGGTTGATTCTGATGAATATTGGTTGATTCTGATGAATAGTAATGGAGGAGTTTCCTGCCGAAACTCAATTGGAAATGCAAATGGAAAAATGATAAATCAATATCAAGATTGCAATTCCTTTTCCTCAATAGGTATGCATTTTGTGACAATTCATATTGAAATGCAAAATAAATTGCATTATAATTTTCATGATTGAGTACACGTCTGCCAATTTGAAAAAGATAAATGTCTGACATTTAATTCCCATGGTACTAACCAGTACAACACTGACACATTTAAAAATCTAACGTAAATGCATAAATGACAAATAATTTCTCATGTTTGCCATTTAATTGCATTGTTGTGATAACATGAATTGTGACAAATCTAATAAATTCTCAACTGGCAATTGACAACGCTTTTCCATACTCTGTGTGGTTTAAGACAGTCAAAATTCAAATGATCAAACTCAAAAAATCAATCGCAATTCTTAATTTTGCTATTTAGTTTAGGTTATCGTTTTCGACTTGTTGGCGGGGTTTTGGTAACATGAGGCGGAAGAGATTGCCTATGCTTGTTGGGAACAGTCACTTTTGGTCATAGCTGTATCGATGTGGCGTGTTTTTAGGTTGTCCCGGCAACAACAACCAGTGTGAAACCCTACAGATGAAAAAAAACAGACAATGTGCGCAAGGAGTTTGCAAGAGGGGACTATAAATCTCAGTGGAGGGGACACAGGGAGCTAGTAGCTAGCTAATATGKCTAATTGGCTATTAGATGTACAATGCGGAGAAAGTTTGTGAACACCTTAGGATTTTCACATAAAATGTTAGATCTTAATCTATGTCCTAATAATAGACAAAGATAACCTGATTAAACAAATGACACAAAAACATTACTTTTTCAACATTTATTTATCCACAAATGATTCAACATGCAATATCCGTGTGAAAAAGTATGTGAACCCCTGGTTTTATCAGGTCAATTAAGGGGAAAAATAGAATTGGGTGTTTAAATAATTTCATGGATGCTCGTCACCACATTAGCTCTTTGAGATACATTGGCATCGAACATGTTAAAGACTCCTAGGAGGGGGGGAAGATACTGATAATCTATTATTGGAGAAGAGAATTGTAATGGATTGGAATCACCGTTTGTGTACCATGTCTCCTAGAGGTCTGAAACAAGAGTTTGATATCTGACAATTTTTTACATGAATATGTCACTTTGATTTGTCTTGACTTCCAGGTCACCTACTTGGACATTTTGTAATTATCTGGAACTACTACATGTACCCATCTCATTGTTATCAAGTTATTAGAGATACACAAATAGTTTTTGCACCCACCATACGTCATGTCCACAATGGTCATGTGAGGTGAAATGTGTATATTTTGGGATGTGAGCACCCAGTTTGTGTGTTTGGCCTGACGAAGATTCGTTACGGATCGGAACTTTGTCAATAAGCGGTGAATTGGGAGCTTTAACAGTGTGGGGGAATTATTGTTTACTAGAATTCTTTATAAGCCCAGCACCTACAGTACCAGTCAAAAGTTTGGACACACCTACTCATCTAGGGTTTTTCTTTATCTGTACTATTTTCTACATTGGTCTAATAATAGTAGTGAAGACATCAAAACTATGAAATAACACATATGGAATCATGTAGAAACCAAAAAAAATAAAATAAAATATCTAAATACATTTTATATGAGATTCTTCAAAGTAGCCACCCTTTGCCTTGATGACAGCTTTGCACACTCTTGGCATTCTGTGTTGTCATGTGTTGTTGCCTTGCTCTGTTGTCGTCTTAGGGTCTCTATGTAGGGTTGTCTCTTGTCATAATGTGCATTTTGGCATATATTTATATCTTTTTTAAATTTTGAATCCCAGCCCCCGTCCCCACAGGAGGCCTTTTTCCTTTTGTTAGGCCGTCATTGTAAATAAGAACTTGTTCTTAACTGACTTGCCTAGTTAAATAAAAGGTTAAACACAAAATAAAAACTCTCAACCAGCTTCATGAGGTAGTCACCTGGAATGCATTTCAATTAACAGGTGTGCCTTGTTAAAAGTGAATTTCTTTCCTTCTTAAAGCATTTGAGCCAATCAGTGTTGTGACAAGGCAGGGGTGGTATACACAAGATAGCCCTATTTAGACCAAGGCCATATTATGACTAAAACAGCTCAAATAAGCAAAGAGAAACGACCGTCCATCATATCTTTAAGAAATGAAGGTCAGTCAATCCGGAACAATTAAAGAACTTTGAAAGTTTCTTCAAGTGCTGTGGCAAAAACCATCAAGTGCTAAGATGAAACTGTCTCTCATGAGGACCACCACAGGAAAGGAAGACCCAGAGTTACCTCTGCTGCAGAGTATAAGTTCATTAGAGTTACCAGCCTCAGAAATTTCAGCCCAAATAAATGCTTCACAGAGTTCAAGTAACAGACACATCGCAACATCAGCTGTTCAGAGGAGACTGCGTGAATAAGTCCTTCAAGGTCAAATTGCTGCAAAGAAAACACTACTAAAGGACACCAATAATAAGAAGTTACTTGCTAGGGCCAAGAAACACGACCAATGGACATTAGACCGGTGGAAATGTCTCCTTTGGTCTAATGAGTCCAAATTTAAGATGTTTGGTTCTAACCACTGTGTCTKCTTAGTAAGACACAGAGTAGGTGAACGGATGATATCCGCATGTGTGGTTCCCACCGTGAAGCATGGAGGAGGTGGTGTGATGGTGCTTCGCTTGTGACACTGTCAGTGACTTATTTAGAATTTAAGGCACACTTAACCAGCATGGCTACCACAGCATTATGCAGCAGTATGCCATCCCATCTGGTTTGCGCTTAGTGGGACTATCTGTTTTCAACAGGACACTGACCCAACACACCTCCAGGCTGCGTAAGGGCTATTTGACCAAGAAGGAGAGTGATGGAGTGCTGCATCAGATGACATGGCCTCCACAATCACCCAACTTCAACCCAATTGAGATGGTTTGGATGAGTTGAACTGCAGAGTGAAGGAAAAGCATATGTGGAAACTCCTTCAAGACTGTTGGAAAAGCATTCTAGGTGAAGCTGGTTGAGAGAAAGCCAAGAGTGTGCAAAGCTGTCAAGGCAAAGGATCTCAAATATAAAATATATTTAGATTTGTTTAAGACTTTTTTGGGGTAACTATATGATTCCATCTGTGTTATTTCATAGTTTTGATCTCTTCACTATGATTCTACAATGTAAAGAAAAATCCTTGAATGAGTAGCTTTCAAGTCTTTCCACGAAAATGCCATTTTTTGTTAATGTAACTACAACCATGCATAATTCACATTCACTAAAAATGACAAACTTCTTGTAGCAGGCATTAGGCTATTGAAAATTAACACAGGTCTCGTCAAATCTCTCAAACCCACCTGCTAGTRATTAGCCAGCTAATCTTTATATTTCAAGTTCAGCCAATTTGGATCTATTTGCTAGCCAACAAGGTTGAACAGTTGAATTGTTAAACACACCCTTCTGTGGCATGTTAGCCTTTCCACTTTGTTCAGATGTTGAAATCAAGTGGCCTTGCAAATTATGACTTGACTTAATAAACTAAGTAGATTGTCACAAGAGAAAAGATCATTTGCCCTTAACCTCGCCAGAATTTTCCATCAATGGATTTCGATTTAACTTGTTTGACTGCTATGATTAAGCAATAAGGCACAAACAAGCCGACTGGATACAGCCGTTAGCCATGGTACTGTATATTGGCCATATACCACAGGGTGCCTTATTGCTATTATAAACTATTTACCAACGTAAAAGTAATTTTTTCATTCCCATGGTATATGGTCTGATATGCCAACCAAACAGCATTCAGGGCTCGAACCCGGTTTATAATTGTAAGGAAATCCCTTTTGCGCATGAGCATAACTATAGATAAATCTGACAGGGGASTTTGAGTGATAAAAGATGGACAAAGGATCTCAATCTCTGAGCAAGAAACACTTCGATGAACTACATTTTTTTATTTTTTATGTTAGCCTATTTTCGGGCCATTGTGCCGTTATTATGTGCCAGCTATTAAGACTACAAACAGTTATAAATGGGCCCATTTGCGAGACTGACTTGTCATTTCAATAGGCATAGGCTACAAACTAAAATCTGGGTTTACGATTGTACTTAGATGCAAGTAGCCTATAGCCCCTGATAGGCTTCTGTAGACTGAAGATGTAAGTCAAACGTAGGCAAGATGTCATCTGAACGATTTAGCAGCTTGCTTAGTTCAAAGTTAGAGATTAATTTATTTGAACATGAATAGTTTGGCGATTTCGAGGTAAGAAGTGCTTGTGTTTCCCAATAGCCTGCTGGAATAGGCTACTGAGGATGGGGTCATAATTTCAATCACTGAATTAAATATGAATGATATGTTTATGAACTGAATATGCTTGTCAACAACAGCCAGTGTTTATTATTATTATTAATATTATTTCTTTTCTTTTTTTTATACCTGGGGCCTAAATCTGACTGACTGTTACCGTCAATCTAATGCGTTCTAACCACTGACCGGCAATTGCGATACAGCTTTGATAACTTCCAATTTGATCAACTAAATGTAGCCATTAATAATTGCATAATAACACAAGGCTACAACAAGAATACACTGAAGTTATAGGCTATTCGTTCAATCTGTTTGCCAGCTCCAGGTAGGCTACTTGATGGCCAACAGATGAAAATGTATTCATTGAGGACTTTTCCCCATAACAGAAGCAAGCAAGGGAGTTCCATAACTTCCATTTCAAGTTTCCACTTGCGCATAATGACAAGTTAAATAGTCTACCTACAACTGGTAAAAAGTTGACGAGCACGTGTGCTGCTTTGTCTACTCTCACTCACATGACTCAGCCAATAGTGGTCTAAGCTGCATGCTCTCTCAACACACACACAAATGGCGACCGCAGTGCAACTTAGAAGTAGCCCAAAAACCTGCAACCAATACATTTAACGTATCCCAATTTGGCAGGAAAAATGTGAACATGGCAACCCTGGTCAAAGAGGAAGATGTGAACTCTCAACTTTGTAAGCGTGAGAGGCAGGGGAAGAGGCTTGGTGTGTGGGCTTATTTTGGACCTAAGCTTGACGCCTGCCTTCCCGCATTTGGGAAAACGATTCCCATTGTTAGGGCGGAGATGTGCCTTTCGTCATTATATACAGATCTCTGATGTAAATGGGAAGGTGCACACAGTAGTTTTTATTTTATCTTTATTTAACTAGGCAAGTCAGTTAAGAACAAATTCTAATTTTCAATGACAGCCTAGGAACAGTGGGTTAACTGCCTTGTTCAGGAGCAGAACGACAGATTTTTACCTTGTCAGCTCGGGGAGTCGGTCTTGCAACCTTTCGGTTACTAGTCCAACGCTCTAACCACTAGGCTACCTGCCGCCCCAGTGAGTGAAGGAGACGAGACCAAAAATACAACATTAGAACAAGTGGACGTAAACGCTGATAAAAAAAAAAAGAAAAACAAAACTACAGGCATTTGGAATATCGCTCAAAAACTAATTTGAATTACATCAAAGTAATGCGATATACAGTATCGCCCAGCCCGAATGGAAGTGGGTGAGAACCACGAGCCTCCTAGGTTTTGTATTGAAGTCAATATACCCAGAGGAGGATGGAAACTATCTGTCCTCTGGCTACAACATGGTGTTACCCTACAGAGTGCTGTTAAGGCTACTGTAGACCTTCATTGCAAAACAGTGCGTTTTAATAAATTATTTGGTGACGTGAATATATTTAGCATAGTTACCTAAAAATGTTTCATTATGTTTATGAAATTCACCGAGGAAGGTCCTCCCCTGGTCTATACACAATATCCCATAATGACGACGCAAAAACAGAGAAATTTTTGCAAATTTATTGCAAATAAAAACATTTACATAAGTATTCAGACCCTTTACTCAGTACTTTGTTGAAGCACCTTTGGCAGCGATTACAGCATCAATTCTTCGTCGGTATGGCGCTACAAGCTTGGCACATCTGTATTTGGGGAGATTCTTCCATTCTTCTCTGCAGATTCTCAAGTTGGATGGAGAGCGTCGCTGCACAGCTATTTTCAGGTCACTCCAGAGATGTTCTGTCTGGGCCATTCAAGGACATGGAAGGTGAACCTTCAACCCAGTCTGAGGTCCTGAGCAGGTTTTCACCAAGGATCTCTGTACTTTGCACCGTTCATCTTTTCCTCGATCCTGACTAGTCTCCCAGTCTCTGCTGCTGAAAAACATCCCCACAGCATGATGCTGCCACCACGCTTTACCGTAGGTATGGTGCCAGGTTTCCTTCAGACGAGGAATTCTGGAGCTCTGTTAGTGACCATCAGGTTTCTTGGCCACCTGCCTGACCAAGGCCCTTCTCCCCCTGACACCTCAGTTTGGCCGGAAGGCCAGCTCTAGGAAGAGCCTTGGTGGTTCCAAACTTCTTCCATTTAAGAATGATGGAGGCCACTGTGTTCTTGGGAACCTTCAATGCTRCAGAAATGTTTTGGTACCCTTCCACAGATCTGTGCCTCGACACAATCCTGTCTCTGAGCTCTACGGACAATTCCTTCGAATTGTCAACTGTGGGACCATATCCAATCAATTGAATTTAGCCCAGGTGGACTCCAATCAAGTTGTGGAAACATCTCAAAGATGATCAATGGAAACAGGTTGCACCTGAGCACAATTTCGAGGCTCATAGCAAAACGTCTGAAAACAAGGTATTTCTGTTTAGTTTTTTTTTTATACATTTGCAAAAACCAGTTTTTGCTTTTTCATTATGGGGTATTGTGAGTAGATTTAATAAGGGGAAAATTATATTTAAGCAATTTTAAAATAAGGCATAACAAAATGTGTAAAAGGGGAAGGGGTCTGAAAACTWTCCGAATGCACAACTCCAGTGTATATTTGGCCTTGTGTTTTAGGTTATTGTCCTGCTAAAAGGTGAATTCATCTCCCAGTGTCTGTTGGAAAGCAGACTCCACAAGGTTTTCCTCTGGGATTTTGCCTGTGCTTAGCTCTATTCCGTTTCTTTATTATCTTGAAAAACGCCACAGTTCTTATCGATTACAACCATACCCATAACATTCTGCAGCCACCACCATGCTYGAAAATATGGAGAGTGGTACTCAGTAATGTACTGTATTGGATTCATCCCAAACGTAACACTTTGTATTCAGAACAAAAAGTTWAATTGCTTTGCCAATTTTCTTTGCTGTATTAATTTAGTGCCGTTTAGCTGCAAACAGGATGCATGTTTTGGCATATTTTTATTCTGTACAGGCTTCCTTCTTTTCACTCTGTCAGTTAGGTTAGTGTTGTGGATACCGGGAACAATTAATAATTTTCCAGAGAGTCCCGGGAAATACAGCAAAAATCGGAAGTGCCCATTTAAAGCGTTTAAAACCAAGATACGGTCACTTTGACAGGGATCTCCCAAAATTACATTGTCGGCTACACCACTATGTTAAGATTTCACAGCAAGTGAAACTGATATTTAGTAATGATAGAGTAACTTTGATCGACAATTGTGAAACAGGCTGTTCATAAATTCCAAAGTGTTATCATGTTCCTCAATTAATTCAGCGCAATTAAGCAGTAGGCCTATGCTATCTCCACACAGAGCGTGCTCAGGATCCACAGAACGCACCCAGAGTAGGCTATAGCGTTTCTGAATCATACAAACATTGTAACGACAGTCAAACAAAAGTCAAATTACCAACGTTGCAACAAATGACAGAATATCCCCTATTTGGCAAAATTGAGTTGTTGATTAAACAGATCAGCTCATGAATAAAACAGGGAGATGAAGAGAGGAAATAGTTTAAATAGCAAGGTATCTTAACAGGGACCAACTCCGTAAACAAACTATCCATACCTACTCTCATTCAGTCTGTTGATCACACATTCTCTACCGAAGCTCTCATATGGGCCGCAACAGGAGACAGCGCAGAGAAGCGGGGTAAATGTTATCACGGTATTTGACATGACTAGGTGAGACGTGCTTTGATAATGAAACCTATGGATTACAAAATAAAGTTATGAATTTWYRYGMKWYTSKGKKTYWMAAWMWMAMMMMAMWYTWTWTKYSMCASWYKCGGAATACAACAAGTGTAGACATCACCGTGAAATGCTTACTTACAAGCCCTTAACCAACAGTGCAGATCAAGAAGAAGAAAATATTTACCAAGTAGGCTAAAATAAAAAGTTATAATAAAAAGTAACACAATAACGAAGCTATATACAGGGGGCACCAGTACCGAGTCAGTGTGCGGGGGTACAGGCTAGTTGAGGTAACCTGTACATGTAGGTGGGGGTGAAGTGACTACCATAGGTAGCAAACAAACAGCGAGTAGCAGCAATATACAAAAGGGAGAGGGGTCAATGTAAATTGTCCGGTGGAGATTTTTATGAATTATTCAGCAGTCTAATGGCTTGGGGATAGAAGCTGTTGAGGAGCCTTTTGGTCCTAGACTTGGCGCTCCGGTACCGCTTGCCATGTGGTAGCAGAGAAAACAGTCTATAACTTGGGTGACTGGAGTCTGACAATTTTATGGGCTTTCCTCTGACACCGCCTATTATATAGTAGGTCCTGGATGGCAGGAAGCTTGGCCCCAGTGATGTACTGGGCCGTTCACACTACCCTCTRTAGCGCCTTACGGTCAGATGCCGAACAGTTGCCATACCAGGCGGTGATGCAACCGGTCAGAATGCTCTCGATGGTGCAGCTGTAGAACCTATTGAGGCTCTGGGGACCCATGCCAAATCTTTTCAGTCTCCTGTCGTGCCCTCTTCACAACTGTCTTGGTATGTTTGGACCATGATAGTTTGCTGGTGATGTGGACACCAAGGAACTTGAAACTCTCGACCCGCTCCACTAAAGCCCCAGTCGATGTTAATGGGGGCCTGTTCGGCCCGCCTTTTCCTGTAGTCCACGATCAGCTCCTTTGTCTTGCTCACATTGAGGGAGAGGTTGTTGTCCTGGCACCACACTGACAGTTCTCTGACCACCTCCCTATGGGCCGTCTTATCATTGTCGGTGATCAGGCCTACCACTGTTGTGTCGTCAGCAAACTTAATGATGGTGTTGGGGTAGTGTTTGGCCACGCAGTCGTGGGTGAACAGGGAATACAGGAGGGGACAAAGTACACACCCCTGAGGGGACCCAGTGTTAAGGATCAGCGTGGCAGATGTGTTGTTGCCTACTCTTTCACTGGGATTCAGTGGGAAAATAGCCTAAGCTTTATATAAGGCTAATACATGAGTCAATAGAWAAATAATACACTTGATTTACATTATGCTAAATCTTTCTGATCAGTAGATAGATGAGTAGACGAATAAATAAGCTACCACTTCCACTTGTCCAGCCAGAGATGAAGTAACCAAAGGCTTTTGGTCGGGAGTAGGACAGGCTACTACGCGAGTGAAGACCAAGCAGACTTGTATAACGTGCTAGCAAACGTTTCTGCTCTACTAATATATGAGCAAGCATTAGCACTCATCTCAATTTTGTTTCCTCGTCTCCTCACTCCGCTGCTGCCTGCCTCCGCCGCAATGTTTTCAACACATTTAAATCAAAATAGCCTGCTGTCTTCTAGAAATCTGTCTTTTTCGGGTTAATTCCTGTTATGTCGGACTGGGGCTCGGGCTTCAATTTACCGGGCTTGGGTCAGACCGTGATCTAAATGTCAGTTCTGATGAGAACTCTAAACTGCATTCGGTTCGCGTGTGCAGTCCGACAGTGTCAATTATGCATTCGCTTTGAAATTATTACATCTTCATGTGAAGGAAATACGCTAGGCTAAAGGCTTCCATGCAACAACCTGTTTGGATAATGTGCCATTTTACTTTTGGCCAATCTGCTGCTGCGCATGTTGTGTATTTTTTGGAATTGCATTTGTGCGACATTGGGGGGAAATGTTGTAATTTCCGGGATCTTGTCATTACATTTTTTCAGGACATGTGAAGAGTGGTCCCGGGATCCCGGTGTTAATCACTATTGTGGAGTAACTACAATGTTGTTGAGCCATCCTCAGTTCTCTCCCATTACAGCCATTAAACTCTAACGGTTTTAAAGTCGCCATTGGCTTCATGTCCTCTCCGGCAACTGCGTTAGGAAGGATGCCTGTATCTTTGTAGTGACTGGGTGTATTGATATTGATACACCATCCAATGTGTAATTATTAACTTTACCATGCCCAAAGGGATATTCAATGTAACTTTTTATTAATTTGTAACATTTTCGAAAAACATCATCCCACTTTGACATTATGGGGTATTATGTGTAGGCCAGTGCCCCTATGCAGAAATCGCGTCGCCATTTCCTGGTTGATAAAGTTCGAATAGTTCGCCTATTTATTTTTTATGTGACAAAACAAGCAAGTATAGTGTAGAGAATCACTGTAACACCTAAACACCTGTGAAATATATTTTCCTTAACCAAAATGTTTGTATTTTCAGCTGTTCTAACAGTTTTGAAAAAATTTATAAAGCCAAGTAATGTGATTTGCTAGTTCGCTACATGCATAGCTCCAGACCAAACATTTTACTTTACTACAATGTCATGTTGGATAAAGACATTTTAGGGCACCCAGCTGTATGTTATTGTAGTAGCTATAGCCACTTACTGTCATGTGCACCCTGTTCATATGACCCCGACCCCGACCCTCGCCTAGCTAATCATATCAGATTGGAATTCAAGAGCACGGACAGCAAACTTTATTGCTAACGAGTTCGCAAAATGTAGCGACAAAGCTATCTAACGTGTATGTATCCGAATCATGTGAAAATACGTAATTATCTATATGGACACAATAACCTCGTGAAAATGAGATTGTCAAAATGGCAGAGATATTAGCTAGCGAAAACAGAAGAGATAGCTAACGTTAGCTAGAAAGCTAACGTACTAGCTAGTAGCTACTTAATAACATGCTAACTTCGACTGACTGGTAGCAACAAGATGGACTAAATAACGTTATTGACACTTCCGGCATAGCCGTACCTAACGCGTTACTAGCTAACTACAGAAGCTAACTAAATATTTTGAAGGATGTACAAACGTGGGTAACGTTAATTTCACTTACAGGGGTCCCATCTCTCATGTTTCGGACCAACATGATGTCGTTGGTCTCAGTCGGTATTTTCTCCTGGGTCATTTCACATCTTGCTGTAACGATATTTAGATAAAGTCCATGCTGTGTAATATTCTTAGATACATCCGTCTCTTCCAGGTTGTCTTGATGATTATGACTAACTATGACTATTACCCGGCCTGAGTAAACTGTTGTGAGTTTTTCTGTCAGATTCAGATTTTACGTCAAGACGTTCTTCTTCTTTGGTATTATGTGGCGTTCGCACATTTTGTTTGCGCATGAGGCCACCTACTGTGCGGTCGTGTGTGGTCGATCACGTTACATTTTGTGATACAAAAATAAAAAAGAGGGAAAAGGAAGAAAAATAATGCACTACCAACTAACCCTACACCTACTATATATACCAATACTACAAAAAAAACGTATCACCCCATTTCACTACCTTGACCTTAACTGGTTCTACACCAGGCCTACTGCCTGGGAGGACAGGCCTCTTTCGTTCAACACACCTTGTAACCCTTCTGCAGTAAAACCCCATACACATAAGTACTTCTCTGCAGCTGCCACTAAAACATCTATTTTCTCTGATTTACATTMAATTTCTGCGGTACAGTTGGCAATGAATGTTAAGAAGCCAACCTTACTGAAGCACACATTCCTATCACTCTGTATTGGCCTAGGGCTACTACTCACCCTTGATCCATCATCCTCTACTCTCTTCACTTTCTCAGCATACGACACCTTCTGTTCTATTTTGACCCTGGCAACCTCAACCTGTCTCTCTCGCACCAGGCACTTCTGATCCCCAGCAACATGGCCACCACCACAATTGACACAGTTTTTTCCACCAAAACTACACATTCCTTTGTCCCATGCCCTACTGCACACTTCTCACGTCTCAGAATCTCCCTCCTACACACTGATGCAACCTGACCATAAGCTTGGCATCTGAAACACCTTAGTGGGTTCGGCACAAAAGCTTAGGGAGTGGGATGTCTCCCTTCCTCTTCCGTCCCTGATTTGGCTGTGTGAAGCAGTTTCCATCAGCTAGCACAGCTACAAAGTAAAAATTGGATATACCGTAAAAATTCATGAAAACAAAAATTATTTTTGGTCTTAATTTAAGGTTAGGGTTAGGCATTAGGTTAGCAGTGTAGTTAAGGTTTTAAAAATATAAATTGTAGAAATATGTGGGGTTTATGACTTAGTGGCTGTGTTATCTAGTGACGACCTTGAGAAGCAGGCAAGAATAACTAAGCACTTCTGGGTCAAAGATTTTTGGAATCCTTCAGAATAACGGACAGACGTTTGAGTGGTAAGGCGAAAGTAGCCGACGGTAGACAGAAGTCAATGAGTAAAGTGGAGGGAGGTACATCTGCCCGATAGCAAGTCAGACAACTTCTGCTGTTTCTAGGACAGACGAAAATGGTACACATTGGCATTTGTCTTTGTTATTGCCGATGAAGTTGATGGTATCGAAATTTCACCTTTCCTAAACAAAGCAGAACATGATCAACATGTTCCAAGGAATGAATATCCTGATGATAAGGAAATTAAATACCAGTCCAAGCTCTTTCTAACATTCACGAGACTTGTTTTGTATTTTTGTGATGGTTTCTCAAAATATAACMTGGTAGTTAGTACATAGGCTTCTAGAACGAGAACATATAGGTGTTTTGCAACCTATGGGCTATGCTCTGTTGTTTGCCATTACTTCATGCCCTTGTACCTTCCTCATTATTATTTGTGATTGTGCAACATGGAATTGTAACAGATGTGATTAAATGCAGTTCACAAAGATTCTTACTGTATGGTAATTGATTGCATGTCAGCATCACTACAACCGGCAGTGTATTTCTTTCATTCTCAACCTGTGTTGCTTTTGTCAGTAAGCATGTAAAGAACATAATTTGATTCAATCACATGAAGGACAAAACACTCACTGTGCAGAAAAGTATTAGACAATACATGTACATCAGTTCACATAAGTTACTGGGTAAACAATATTCCAAGCAATATGCTAAGCAGTCAAAAACGCTTGGTATTGACACCACGACTGGTGTCTGGGGTACTTGCTCATTAAGGGACGGTTCCCCAGACACAGATTCATTCTCCAAAATTGCAAGTGTAGAAATCCCCAGTGTAGAAATCCACTACAATAACACGTGTAGCCTACAATATGTATTACATTTTATTCACATTTAATAAACAATCAACAAATTTGAATTTGTTTGGGGAACAATATTACAGACAAGACAAAGTGTAGGCTATAACATGGGACAAAACATTACAGTAGCATCTAGATAAATACATTAGCTATGTTGTTGCAAACTGGATATTGTATTTATTTATGTTAGAAATTTGCATCATATGTAGGCCAATGTAATTAAATCGTAAGGATAAATATGTATTTAAGCTCTAAATAGTCATAGACCCAAAACAGTAAACATGCATTGGTAATAACCAATGATAGGTGGTGAAATCAACAATTTATGAGCTTGAAGTGCCTTTTGCGTTTAAAAAAAAAAAACATAAGAAGGTTGTCTCCCACAATGCTTTGGTTCCGACTTCAAGTTGCAGTTGGTGTGGGAGCAACTGCAGAAATTTCCAGTCAACTGCAGTCGAAAGTTCATGACCTTTCATCACATGCTTGTTATAAAGGTCATACGGTCAACATTGGATGCAGTCCAAACTCAAAGTAGACAGCCCTCGGTCCTAAACCCTCAGCCCTTGAATGACGTTTTACATCGTCACATCCAAGTGTACCTTAAATGTCTCTTKCCCATGCGAGGGAGAGTGATGATCGGAGAGGCAACATTCTTTGTAGAAATCTTGAAGTTGAGCTTAAAAACAACCAACCTGTCACGTCCTGACCATAGTGCTTATGTGTTTTGCTTGTTTTAGTGTTGGTCAGGACGTGAGCTGGGTGGGCATTCTATGTTGTGTGTCTAGTTTGTCTGTTTCTGTGTTCAGCCTAATATGGTTCTCAATCAGAGGCAGCTATCAATCGTTGTCCCTGATTGAGAATCATATATAGGTGGCTTGTTTTGTGTTGGGATTTTGTGGGTGGTTGTTTCCTGTGTCAGTGTTTGTGCCACACRGGACTGTGACGGTTGGTTCGTTTGTTGTTTTTGTATTTTGTCTAGTTTTCGTGTTATTAAATCATGGAAACTTACCACGCTGTACATTGGTCCTCCGATCCTTCTCGCCTCTCCWCGTCCGATGAGGAGGACGACTTAGACTGCCGTTACACAACCTAAAGCTATTAATGTACTTTGCAAGCTAATGTAGCTAGCTAGCACTCCTGTCAGGTAACTAGCTACAGTTACCCATAGCTGACTAGCTAGTTTTACAGTTTGGTCATTTATTCCAATACATTTCAGAATTCCCCAAAATATGTTCATGAAGCGAGCTACATTTTACAGGCTCTTCACTACGAGACTAAGCCACTTTGCCAATGCTAAAATCAATGTCATTTACATGTAAAATATATATATTTTACCACGCTAGCATCATAATTTTGTCTGACATGCYGAAAATGCAGCCGTGTTGATTAAATTTCACACTTCGCGGTCACCAGAGCTTAACATGTGACTACAATTGGCATTGAAGTGTGGGTCATATCAACCCCACGAGTGATCAAAGTTCTTAACTCGCTCCCTCGACCTAAATCGAGGGACCGAGGGAGCAACATTTGTGAATTGGACCTCCACTTAAGATGGCAATCAAACTGCATCCGGTTTCAACAGGGATTCCCCCGAGGGAATGTAGCCGCAAGTCAGACAATTTTTAWACCCATAATGCAACACACTTTGAAAGGCAGTGATCAACATTGGTCAACAATCTGCTCGAATGTACCCACTCTTTTCAAGCCATTTCACCCGGTGGGCGGTGCTATACGTCAATGATTCCCAACCAGGGGTACTCGGACCCCTGTGGGTACTTGGCCTATCCACAGGAGGTACTTGAGAAGACTCATGAGACCATAGGCCTCCTGGTACAATGTACATGAGGAGGTACTTCAGGGGTACTACTGGCAGAGAAAAATGTGTCTTTCCGATGCATGTACATAGCTTTCCCGCTCCATAGCAAGCCGCTCTATCCATTGGTGAAGYAATTTAATGTCGAGCTAAATGTTTAAAAAGGAACGATATAAACCGTAATATTTTTATGGTTCAAACCGGTTCAGAACTTAATTTCTTCTAGTCGAAACAGTGGAACGTAACAAAAAATGTATGGTTCTGTTCAGAACTAAACGACTGGAAAATAACCTCTGATATACAGTGTATTCGGAAAGTTTTCAGACCCCTTGACTTTTTCCACATTTTGTTACGTTACAGCCTTATTCTAAAATTAATTCAATATTTAAATATCAATCTACACAAAATGCCCCATAATGGCAAAGTCAAAACAGTTTAAAAAAAATGTTTGCAAATGTATATATATATTAAAAAAACATGAATACCTTATTTACAACAGGGCGTGAGGTGTCAAAACCCCCACACCAGTTTCCTCCTCCCCTCTGTGGGTGAGAGGGGGTCTGGTGGAAGTTTATTCATTGCAGAACTGATTTGACCATTTGGATCACACCAGGACAGTCATGACACACCTTTGGCAGTGATCACAGCCTCGAGWCTTCTTGGGTATGATGCTACAAGCTTMGGACACCAGTATTTGGGGAGTTTCTCCCATTCTTCTCTGCAGACCCTCTCAAGCTCTGTCAGGTTGGATGGGGAGCGTCACGGCACAGCTATTTTYAGGTCTCTCCAGAGATGTTCGATCGGGTTCAAGTCTGGACTCTGGCTGGGCCACTCCAGGACATTCAGAGACTTGTCCCGAAGCCACTCCTGCATTGCCTTGGCTGTGTGCTTAGGGTCGTTGTCTTGTTGGAAGGTGAACGTTCGCCCCAGTCTGATGTCCTGAGTGCTCTGGAGTAGGTTTTCATCAAAGATCTCTCTGTACAATGCTCCATTCATCTTTCCCTCAATACTGACTAGTCTTCCAGTAACTGCCACAAAAAAATGGATGGTGCCAGGTTTCCTCAAGATGTGATGCTTGGCATTCAGGCAAAATAGTTCAATATTGATTTCATCAGACCAGAGAATCTTGTTTCTCATTGTCTGAGAGTCTTTAGGTGCCTTTTGGCAAACTCCAAGAGGGCTGTCATGTGCCTTTTACTGAGGAGTAGCTTCCGTCTGGCCACTCTACCATAAAGGCCTGATTGGTGGAGTGCAGCAGAGATGGTTGTCCTTCTGGAAGGTTATCCCATCTCCACAGAGGAACTCTGAGGAACACCTCCCTCTCCACAGAGGAACACCTCCCTGACCAAGGCTCTTCTCCCCCAATTGTTCAGTTTGGCCGGGTGGCCAGATCTAGGAAGAGTCTTGGTGGTTCCAAACTTCTTCCATTTAAGAATGATGGAGGCCACTGTGTTCTTGGGAACCTTCAATGCTGCAGACATTTTTTGGTACCCTTCCTCAGATCTGTGCCTCGACACAATCCTGTCTCTGAGCTCTACGGACAATTCTTTTGACCTCATGGCTTGGGTTTTGCTCTGTCATGCAATGTCAACTGTGGGACCTTATATAGACAGGTGTGTGCCTTTCCAAATCATATCCAATCAATTGAATTTACCACAGGTGAACTCCAATAAAGTTGTAGGAACATCTCAAGGATGATCAATGGAAAAAGGATGAACCTGAGCTCAATTTTCGAGTCTCATAGCAAAGGGTCTGAATACTTATGTAAATTAAGGTTGAAAAAGACTCTCAACAGTAAAAAGACAGGTTGAAAAAGAAATAAAACAACAGTAAAAAGACAGGCTATATACAGTAGCGAGGCTATAAAAGTAGCGAGGCTACATACAAACACCGGTTAGTCAGGCTGATTGAGGTAGTATGTACATGTAGATATGGTTAAAGTGACTATGCATATATGATGAACAGAGAGTAGCAGCAGCGTAAAAGAGGGGTTGGGGGGGCACACAATGCAAATAGTCCGGTAGCCATTTGATACCTGTTCAGGAGTCTTATGGCTTGGGGGTAAAACTGTCGAGAAGCCTTTTTGTCCTAGACTTGGCACTCTGGTACCGCTTACCATGCGATAGTAGAGAGAACAGTCTATGACTGGGGTGGCTGGGTACTATATGGGGCTTTGGTGACAAAAGGATGGCACTGTGATAGACTGCATCCAAGTTGAGTAGAGTGTGGAGGGTATTTTGTAAATGACATCGCTGAAGTCGAGGATCGGTGTGATGGTCAGTTTTACGAGGTATGTTTGGCAGCATGAGTGAAGGATGCTTTGTTGCGAAATAGGAAGCCGATTCTACATTTAATTTGGGGGGAGATGTTTAATGTGAGTCTGGAAGGAGAGTTTACAGTCTAACCAGACACCTAGGTATTTGTAGTTGTCCACATATTCTAAGTCAGAACCGTCCAGAGCAGTGATGCTGACGGGCGGCAGTCTGCAGGCAGCGATCGGTTGAAGAGCATGCATTTAGTTTTACTTGCATTTAAGAGCAGTTTGAGGCCACGGAAGGAGAGTTGTATGGCATTGAAGCTAATCTGGAGGTTAGTTAACACAGTGTCCAAAAAGGGCCAGAGGTATGCAGAATGGTGTCATCTGCGTAGAGGTGGATCAAAGAATCACCAGCAGCAAGAGCGACATCATTGATGTATACAGAGAAGAGAGTCGGCCCGAGAATTGAACCCTGTGGCACCCCCATAGAGACTGCCAGAGGTCCGGACAACAGGCCCTCCGATTTCACATACTGAACTCTATCAGAGAAGTAGTTGGTGAACCAGGTGAGGCAGTCATTTGAGAAACCAAGGCTGTTGAGTCTGCCAATAAGAATGTTGTGATTGACAGAGTCGAAAGCCATAGCCAGGTTGATGAAGACGGCTGCACAGTAATGTCTCTTATCGATGGTGGTTATGATATCGTTTAGGACCTTGAGCGTGGCTGAGGTGCACCCATGACCAGCTCTGAAACCAGATTGCATAGCGGAGAAGGTACGGTGTGATTTGAAATGGTCAGTAATCTGTTTGTTAACTTGGCTTTCGAAGACCTTAGAAAGGCAGGGTAGAATAGATATAGGTCTGTAGCAGTTTGGGTCTAGAGTGTCTCCCCTTTGAAGAGGGGGATGACCGCGGCAGCTTTCCATTCTATGGGAATCTCAGACGATACATAAAAGAGGTTGAACAGGCTAGTAATAGGGGTTGCAACAATTTTGGCAGATCATTTTAGAAACAGATGGTCCAGATTGTCTAGCCCGGCTGATTTGTAGGGGTCCAGATTTTGCAGCTCTTTCAGAACATTAGCTATCTGGATTTGGGTGAAGGTTACAGTAATGGATGTTACTGTTTAATCAGGGAGCCACAAAGATTAAGTAAACAAAGCTGAATTCACGTTACGTTTCATGCAACCACAGAATAGAAAGAAGTGATTGAGTTTGTATTCAAATTTTGCATTGTTTAAAGTTGATAGATATCATTCATGCAAAGCAATGAGACTGGGGGTGTAAGTATGTCTCCAGAATGATATGATCGAGTTGGCATGCATATGCCCTCAAACAAATAAATAAGGACATCCAAAATCCATCATAATAACAGTTCTTAAAGAAGCCAGAAACGCTGATACCAAATTCATTTTTAAGAATAAAAATAAATTATCACATTGGAAGAGAGATCACTTCATACATTTTGGGATTGCATAGAACACCAGTAAATTAAAATATGCTAACAGTAACTAGAGCTTGGTTTGTTTRTTTGTTAGGTGTTCAGCAGCGAAGCTAGTGAAACCCTATTGTATTTCTTCCAGTTCATTATTGTTATGTTCCTTTTTCTCCCATTTTGGTGGAAAAATCAAAATGTCCGAGAGATGAAAAGGCTCAGAACTGTGTAACTTAGCAACATGGTAAAAGCCCAGGAGCCACACCTTCCTATGCAATACCATGCCAATTGACCACATGGTGGCGCAATAACAAGCGATTGAAAATGAAAACTTTGAAAGGTCAGACCCCACACCCCATGTGACCTAGACTCATTAAATTTAGTTCCTAGGTCCCTCTCCTCACAAGGAACAAATTTAGTTCCTAGGTCCCTCTCCTCACAAGGAACAAMATTTCTCAAGAACCCATAAAGTCCACCATGATGGATTTTCTGCCATTCAGAATTTTGTGAAAAACACTTAAGACGCTACTCATCTAGCACCGTTTGACCGATCTGCGTGGCTGCTATTGACCAATGAACATTCACATGGGCGTGGTCTTGCACATAAATGCATACAAATCAGACAGATCTTCGTGTTGTGCCAAAAATTGGTACACATGTTCCAAACACTGTCAAGGCTCAACATATCAAAGCACATTTGGACCGACCACACAGTGGTGCTATAACAGCACATTTTTGTATCTGTTGATCTGTTTGACTCAGAGTGATGAAATTTGGCACACATGCTCGAGGATATGAGGCTAGCTAACCTGTAAGCTCATTGGCTCATAGCGGCCCTATTGTTTCAGCTAGAGACTTGTAAAATAGTGCATTTGAAGATGTGCATTCATAGATGCTATATACCTAATTTGGTTCCGATCGGTCTAGCGGTCCTGGAAAAGAAGACATTTAAAGAAGTCAACATCATTGAAAATGGTCMAAAATATACTGAACAAAAATATGAACGCAACATACAGTTCATATAAGGAAATCAGTCAATTTAAATTAATTAATTATGCCCTTATCTATGGATTTCACATGACTGGGCATTATTTATTTATTTAAATTGACTGATTTCCTGATATGAACTTTTGCAGTTTTCGGTTCTGTTCCCTGAACCGGTTCCAGACCCTGGTTCTCTCCCATCACAGTCATTGAACTATTTAGCTGATTTAAAATCACCAATGGCCTCATAGTAACATCCTTGAGCAGTTTCATTCCTGTCCTGCAGCTCAGTTCAGAAGGACGACTGTATCTTTGAGGTGTCTGAGTGGTTTAATACATAATGCACAGCATAATTATTAACTAGACGATGCTTAAAGAGATATTCAATGTCTGATTTGTTATTGTTACCCATCTATCAATCACTGCCCTTTTTATGAAGCTTTTGAAAAGCTCCCTGGTGCGAGCAGAGCGCTGATTGGCCAGCTCATCATTCTCTATGAGGAAATAGCAAGCTTTTTTTAAATGGTCTGATTCAAGTTTGAGGTGCGTTTAAAAAAAATGTTTTTTTCTCTCAAATCTATGCTTTGGCCACATGCGAGTATAAGATGAGTCAACAACATTATTTGGGTATGAGTTAACAGATTATTAACTTCTAAAAGTGAGATTTCGCTGGACTACCACTGTCGCCTATTAATTTAAACCAGGAAGCCTGCTTCCTCTGACCTGCAAGAAATACAACAATTATCACAAGACCACTTCTGGTACCCTCACCGATTCCACTGCACCCAACTCTGTTTTACACCCACCTGCAGATAGCCGTTAGCCAATGTGCGGGGGCAACTGGTTGTTCGGGCTAATTGAGGTAGTATGTACATGAATGTATACGTTTAAAGTGACTATGCATATATGATAAACAGAGAGTAGCAGCAGCGTAAAGAGGGGTTGGGGGGGCACACAATGCAAATAGCCCGGGTAGCATTTTGATTACATGTTCAGTGAGTCTTATGGCTGGGGATAAAACTGTTGAGAAGCCTTTTTGTCCTAGACTTGGCACTCCTGTACCGCTTGCCATGCGGTAGTAGAGAGAACGGTCTATTGACTGGAGTGGCTGGGTTCTTTGACAATTTTTAGGGATTTCCTCTGACACCACCTGGTGTAGAGGTCCTGGATGGCAGGCAGCTTAGCCCCAGTGGCCACCACTTGGCTACCTGCCGCCCCAAAGTTATAAACAGATCTGAAGCTCTGAACTGTCTTAGTCAGACCCCAGTCTGACCTACTACAGGATATGGAAAATTTGCTCTATTAGTTTTTTCTCCTGAAGGAGAAATGCTTCCACTCCTATGTCAAAGATAATAAAACAAAACAATATAGTAAATACTACAGTAAAGTCTGCAAAAACACTTGCAATAATAATAGTGTACTTCAAGCGCAAAAACACATTTAATTACTATAGTGTATACTACAGTTATTTTACTACAGTCTTTATACAAAGTTAACTGTACATACTACAGTATACTACAGTAAATACTACACAAAGTATTACAGTATTCACTGTAGTGTTTTTGCACTACTACGTGATTACAACAGTAAAATCAGCAAAAACACTAAAGTGAATACTATAGTATTTAACAATAGTATACGTAGTATACCTTCCCCAAAATGACAGTGTATAATGTAGCGAACTGAGTACACAACAACAACCTAGTTGGACTGTTGGACTGACAGTCGCAAGGGCTGAGTTAAGAGTTATGTTCTGGCTACTCTGCTATATCTTTTAAAATCAACAAAGATTTTCTAAATATAATATTGTAGGCCTCTCATTTCCACTACAAGACATAGATGGCGTATGCACATTTTGAAATAAATTATTTGAACCAATGAGGAAGATAAAGAAACCTGCTGTAAAAGTAGCTGCTGTTCTAAAGTCGTTTTTTAAATTTTATTTAGTTATTATGCTAGCAAGTGTCATCTTTGGAAAATCTAATTTACTGTGCGTTCATGATGGAAGCGGGGGCAAGAGGAAGAAGAATGTCATACGTCTGAGAGGCCAGCAAGAATAAGCAAGACCAATCAAGAATAAGGCCGTGACCTCAACGATTTCTCTTCAAAATAAAAGTCCCACAAAGAAGATAGTAAAAAAATAATACAAATGTTCGAAATTCGTAACATTTTATTAGGAAATGTTAGAAGACTAGAATGTTGTTTACAATTAAAAAAATGAAAAAAATGAATATAGCATTGACAATATTTTTTACAGAATTAAAAGTAATGATTACTAGATCGTTATTATGGTAGCAACAGTCATCCAAATAACAAAACATTATTTATAATGCAACTGTTAATAATATAGTAATATCAATATTAATAATTATATTAATATTATAATAATCAACTTTAGAAAACACATTTAAATCCTATTGTTATTTAGTTCATTAGTATTGCATGATGTTCAGTATCCTTTTCATATTGCACCGTACATAATTGCCTGTACATTGTGTCGCAGTAAAAGGGGGTCGATTCTACTCAGGAGCACTTTTACTTTCCAAAAGGGCCAGTGTTGCTGTTCATTTTGCGGCCCTTAAAGTAACAGTCCGCGAAATCTCACTTTTAGAAGTTAAATATCTGTTAACTCATACCAAATAATGTTGTTGACTCATCTTATACTCGCATGTGGCCAAAGCTTTAACTAGGCAAGTCAGTAAGAACAAATTATTATTTACAATGACAAGCTAGGAACAGTGGGTTAACTGCCTTGTTCAGGGGCAGAACGACATATTTTTACCTTGTCAGCTCAGGGATTCGATCCAGCAACCTTTCGGTTACTGGCCCAACGCGCTAACCAAATCAAATCAAATCAAAGTTTATTTGTCACGTGCGCTGAATACAACAGGTGTAGTAGATCTTAACAATGAAATGCTTACTTATAGACTCTAACCAACAGTGCAATTTCTTTAAAAAAAAAAAGGTATTAGGTGAACAATAGGTAAGTAAGAAATAAAACAACATAAAAAAGACAGTGAAAAATAACATATAGCGAGGCTATATACAGTAGCGAGGCTAAACAGTGGCGAGGCTATATACAGGCACCGGTTAGTCGGGCTGATTTAGGTAGTATGTACATGTAGATATGGTTAAAGTGACTATGCATATATGATAAACAGAGAGTAGCAGTAGGCGTAAAAGAGGGGTTAGCGGGGGTGGGTGGCGGGTGGCGGCATTACACACTGTCGCCATTTATTTAACCAGGAACGCCTGCTTCCTCTGACCTGCAGAAATACAAACAATTATCACAAGACCACTTCTGGTAACCCTCACCGATTCCACTGCACCCAACTCTGTTTTCACCACCCTGCAGATAGCCCGTTAGCCCATGTGCGGGGCACTGGTTGTTCGGGCCTAATTGAGGTAGTATGTACATGAATATAGTTAAAGTGACTATGCATATATGATAAACAGAGAGTAGCAGCAGCGTAAAAGAGGGGTTGGGGGGGCACACAATGCAAATAGCCCGGGTAGCAATTTGATTACATGTTCAGGAGTCTATGACTGGTGGTTGGATAAAACTGTTGAGAAGCCTTTTTGTCCTAGACTTGGCTCCTGTACCGCTTGCCATGCGGTAGTAGAGAGAACGGTCTATGACTGGAGTGGCTGGGTTCTTTGACAATTTTTAGGGACTTCCTCTGACACCACTGGTGTAGGAGGTCCTGGATGGCAGGCAGCTAGCCCCAGTGGCCACCACTTGGCTACCTGCCGCCCAAAGTTATAGAACAGATCTGAAGCTCTGAACTGTCTAGTCAGACCCAGTCTGACCTACCTACAGGATATGAAAATTTGCTCTATTAGTTTTTCTCCTGAAGGAGAATGCTTCCACTCCTATGTCAAAGATAATAAAACAAAAACAATATAGTAAATACTACAGTAAAGTCTGCAAAAACACTGCAATAAATAATAGTGTACTTCAAGCCGCAAAAACACATTTAATTACTATAGTGTATACTACAGTTATTTTACTACAGTCTTTATACTAAAGTTAACTGTACATACTACAGTATACTACAGTAAATACTACACAAGTATTACAGTATTCACTGTAGTGTTTTTGCACTACAGTGATTACAACAGTAAAATCAGCAAAAACACTAAAGTGAATACTATAGTATTTATACAATAGTATACGTAGTATACCTTCCCCAAAATGACAGTGTATAATGTAGCGAACTGAGTACAACACAACACACCTAGTTGGACTGTTGGACTGACAGTCGCAAGGGCTGAGTTAAGAGTTATGTTCTGGCTACTCTGCTATATCTTTTCAAAATCAACAAAGATTTTCTAAATATAATATTGTAGGCCTCTCATTTCCACTACAAGACATTAGATGGCGTATGCACATTTTGAAATCAATTATTTGAACCAATGAGGAAGATAAAGAAACCTGCTGTAAAAGTAGCTGCTGTTCTAAGTCAGTTTTTTTAATTTTATTTAGTTATTATGCTAGCAAGTGTCATCTTTTGGAAAATCTAATTTACTGTGCGTTCATGATGGAAGCGGGGGCAAGAGGAAGAAGAATGTCATACGTGAGAGGCCAGCAAGAATAAGCAAGACAATCAAGAATAAGGCCGTGACCTCAACGATTTCTCTTCAAAATAAAAGTCCCACAAAGAAGATAGTAAAAAATAATACAAATGTTCGAATTCGTAACATTTTATTAGGAAATGTTAGAAGACTTAGAATGTTGTTTAACAATATAAAAAAATGAAAAAATGAATATAGCATTGACAATTTTTTTACAGAATTAAAAGTAATGATTACTAGATCGTTATTATGGTAGCAACAGTCATCCAAATAACAAAACATTATTTATAATGCAACTGTTAATAATAATAGTAATATCAATATTAATAATTATATTAATATTATAATAATCAACTTTAGAAAACACATTTAAATCCTATTGTTATTTAGTTCATTAGTATTGCATGATGTTCAGTATCCTTTTCATATTGCACCGTACATAATTGCTGTACATTGTGTCGCAGTAAAAGGGGGTCGATTCTACTCAGGAGCACTTTTACTTTCCAAAAGGGCCAGTGTTGCTGTTCATTTTGCGGCCTTAAAGTAACAGTCCAGCGAAATCTCACTTTTAGAAGTTATAATCTGTTAACTCATACCCAAATAATGTTGTTGACTCATCTTATACTCGCATGTGGCCAAAGCTTTAACTAGGCAAGTCAGTTAAGAACAAATTATTATTTACAATGACAAGCTAGGAACAGTGGGTTAACTGCCTTGTTCAGGGGCAGAACGACATATTTTTACCTTGTCAGCTCAGGGATTCGATCCAGCAACCTTTCGGTTACTGGCCCAACGCGCTAACCAAATCAAATTCAAATCAAAGTTTATTTGTCACGTGCGCTGAATACAAACAGGTGTAGTAGATCTTACAATGAAATGCTTACTTATAGACTCTAACAACAGTGCAATTTCTTTAAAAAAAAAAAAAGGTATTAGGTGAACAATAGGTAAGTAAAGAAATAAAAACAACATAAAAAAGACAGTGAAAAATAACAATAGCGAGGCTATATACAGTAGCGAGGCTATACAAGTGGCGAGGCTATATACAGGCACCGGTTAGTCGGGCTGATTTAGGTAGTATGTACATGTAGATATGGTTAAAGTGACTATGCATATATGATAAACAGAGAGTAGCAGTAGCGTAAAAGAGGGGTTAGCGGGGTGGGTGGCGGGTGGCGGCATTACACACTGTCGCCATTTTATTTAACCAGGAACGCCTGCTTCCTCTGACCTGCAGAAATACAACAATTATCACAAGACCACTTCTGGTAACCTCTCACCGATTCCACTGCACCCAACTCTGTTTTCACCCACCCTGCAGATAGCCCCGTTAGCCATGTGCGGGGGCACTGGTTGTTCGGGCTATTATTGAGGTAGTATGGTACATGAATGTATAGTTAAAGTGACTATGCATATATGATAACAGAGAGTAGCAGCAGCGTAAAAGAGGGGTTGGGGGGCACACAATGCAAATAGCCCGGGTAGCAATTTGATTACATGTTCAGGAGTCTTATGGCTTGGGGATAAAACTGTTGAGAAGCCTTTTTTGTCCTAGACTTGGCACTCCTGTACCGCTTGCATGGCGGTAGATAGAGAGAAAACGGTCTATGACTGGAGTGGCTGGGTTCTTTGACAATTTTTAAGGGACTTCCTCTGACACCACTGGTGTAGAGGTCCTGGATGGCAGGCAGCTTAGCCCCAGTGGCCACCACTTGGCTACCTGCCGCCCCAAAGTTATAGAACAGATCTGAAGCTCTGAACTGTCTAGCTCAGCAGACCCAGTCTGACCTACCTAAGGATATGGAAAATTTGGCTCTATTAGTTTTTCTCCTGAAGGAGAATGCTTCCACTCCTATCGTCAAAGATAATAAAACAAAAACATATAGTAATACTACAGTAAAGTCTGCAAAAACATCGCAATAAATAATAGTGTACTTCAAGCCGCAAAAACACATTTAATTACTATAGTGTATACTACAGTTTTTTACTACAGTCTTTATACTAAAGTTAACTGTACACTACTACAGTATACTACAGTAAATATACTACACAAAGTATTACAGTATTCACTGTAGTGTTTTTGCACTACAGTGATTACAACAGTAAAATCAGCAAAACACTAAAGTGAATACTATAGTATTTTATACAATGTAGTATAACCGTAGTATACTTCCCCAAAATGACAGTGTATAATGTAGCGAACTGAGTAAAAAACACAACAACCTAGTTGGACTGTTGGACTGGACAGGTCGCCAAGGGCTGAGTTTAAGGAGTTAGTTCGCCTAGGGGGCTACTTGTATTCTTTGGTGATCTGGGGCGGTGAAGTTCTATATGTCTTGTTCAGAGACGAATGTGGAAGATAATCCGATAGTTTTCTAAATATAGTATATTTGGTAGAGGAAGGGTGAGGCACTCGTTCCCTTACAGTCGCGTATCTAATTTTTACTCGGAAGAGTACTGGGGCTAAGCAGTTTAGATATCAGTTGGAGACGTAGAAAATTGCAGGAGCTCATCATGGCAGCATACTGAATATGTGTGGCGCTGAATGCGTGGTAACGAGCGGCCCCAGGACTTACAGTAAGGTGAAAAATTAGCGTTGAGGCTCTGGTGACGTTTAGTATAGGATTGCCACTGGCAGTGGTTCGGGTGAAGTGAGCGTCACGTTTCGTGTGATCATCAGAATTTGCTGTGTATAGAACCGTGATTTCGCGTGCTTGTGGGATAGACGTGAAGGGAGGAATGTAAAGGGTAAGCCTATCTAGTACTCGAATAGTGCCGCTCGGGCCTGATGGGGTCGGAGGGTTTGTGATGCTGAGCGATAGAATGCCAGGGCGTCCGGCGTTTGGTAGCGGTCTCTGAGTATCTGCGTACGTAGGAATGTTGCAATGTGCACTGGGGTTGTTGGAGCAGGGTCGATGCAAGCAGAAGTACCGGTTGTTCTAAGGCTGAGCCGCAGGAGTTGGATAGTGGAGATCACCGTGGCTGAGGGGTTGGATGGGACGTCCGGGCATGGGGTATGATCGATAATAGGGAACGGTAACGTGGGCGAGGGGTCCGTGGGCTGGGGCAAGGATGTGGCGGGATGCGCTAAATAATGTAATGCGACTTGGACCCGCTTTGTTGATCTCCATATATAAGAGCGAGGAGGCTCACTCGTAACACAATCCGGTGAGTGGGCCTTCACAACACAGAAGGTCTCTTCCAAAGATGGTTGCACAGGCATATCGGATAGTGATTTGGTGGTTTGTGTCTCACGGTGTGAGAGTGCCCTAAATCATACCTGGCTCGGTTTGCATTTGGTTTACCGGTAGCTGATATAGCCCGGCGAGAACAATCCCGAGGTCGGATCCTACATGTGTTGGGTCGGTTCTTAAAACTTGATATTTCGATGGGCGGGGACTAGTGAGAAGGCGAGGACTCTGAATAGAGCAGATAACATGTACGAATCGGGGTATTCGTAGCGATTCTGTGTTCATCGACGTTCTAGATCTGGATAATATTATGTGGATTTGGCTATGCACTGCGTTTACCGGAAAGTGCTCTTGCGATTCTGATAGCGGGAAAGTAGCGTACAACGGAGTTGTTCTTATGAGCAATAAATGGTCTACAGGGCAAGAACTGGATCGAGGAGACGGCCGAGAAAATTTGGGCGGGTCGGGAGTGTGGTGAATTAGACACCAGCCCTTAAGTAGGTGCGGTGAGTAGACGCGTAAAGATCTGTGTGGATACGTTACTTACCGGGGAGAGTTGAAGGGCGAGTTATTATTATAGCTGTGATGAGTAACGGTAGGTGCCGGCGGCTATGCCGGGGAAACGTTGGGGGTTGTTATTGAACTAGGCGTCGGGTTTTTTTTAGTAGCCTGCATTCTTTTGTCCTGGCGTCGACCCACCGTTACATAGAAACTGTGTAAGATTGATTGACGAATAGAGTTACTCGGTACCTAGTTGAGGGTCCATTCATCAGATCTGCACAGTGACTAGCGTTCATAATTACATCACAGGCTATGAGGTAGGAGCCTGGGGGGGAGCAATACGACTTGTACCTAGCATGGCGGATCTCGTTCTTACGTTTTGTAGTAACTTGCGGAGGACAATACGGGCTTCCTATGGAGTTTGCCGGCTGCATTTATCACTCAGCAGTCCATCGAGCTGTAGATCAACAGATGGATTCGGCAGTGTTAAGCCGTCGTGTGCAACCTGGCCAGCGCACCTTGACTTCCGGTAGTTGACGTGCAAAAGGACTAGCGCCCGTCGTCTGGTTACAGTTGGCGGCGACGCGGCCCGGAACTGACCAAGATGGTGGTCGATACGCATGAATGACGGAGAGGCGGATGTGATAATCGAGGCCGTTTAATAGGTCCGGCCAGGCTTTTTAGGTTGACACAGGGTACCGCGATGGGTCGTGATTAGGATGACGGAGGACGACAGGGGATGTATGGAGGGATGCGGCAAAGACTCAGCACGTCGAGGCCCTCTATACGGGGGTCTCTTGAGGTGAGTTGTGAAAGAAGTGCGGTAGTGAGAGAAGCGTAGAAGCGTTTTGGTCATCACAGGCACGTTGTCGCTCCGGAAAGTGGTCATGATTGTGAGAGTCTGGGTGTTACGTATAGGGAGGTATCCGACTTCGAGTCGTGATAGTTCAATCTTACCAAGTATTCCTAAAGTGGAGGACCAAGGTGCCTGAGTAGCTTCTGCCGGGATGTACAGCTGGACTCGTATATATCCGTGTGTCCTGGGACTGACCACCGAGTGGGAGTCAGCGCGAGAACGACG